>NW_026606066.1:14662500-15262500 GCF_029834395.1 Sorex fumeus | reverse complement strand
GTAGATGTATTGTCACATTTCTGGTAAGGATTAGTCAGAAATAAATGTTATCTGGAATCAGTAATGTTATTTTAGTTCCTAAGGTTGCAGAAATTTAACAGGTTTTGGTGTTTGAATTCTTTTTGATTTTTGGACCAGGACCATACCTTGTGGTGCTTAGGGACCTTGCAGTACTGGGAATAAAATAAGCACTTATACAGGATCTATCATCTGAGCAAAATTCTTAGTCCCCGAATTTTTGTTTTTGTGGGTAGTTCTTCTATGATATGAAAAGTTCAGAAGCTTTGGTGAGTTGTAATTACAGGAACCTTTTGTATCCATCATCTTAGACATGCCATTTTTAGAGTCTACATCTAGAATTACTGGTAAAACAAACTTAAATGCGAATATTTATTCAGTTTAGTTTCATGTTGTCTTTCCTTTAGAGTGTTTGCTGAAGCATCATACTGGCAGATACATATCTGTCAACATCTGTTCTTATTTTCCAAATTGACAGCATTAGGAAGGAGAATTGGGGATTAAGTGTTATCTTAAATCTTGGCTCAAGCTATAAAACCACATTCTGTCTGCTACAGAAAAACCCTCCTGAAAATATCTGAAAGCACTGTTGACCTGAGTCAAACACTTCCTGTAAAGAATCTATTTATTTTACAATTTTTCAAAACTTGTCTGTATTTTCCATGTTTGTCATATGTTGAAACAAATGGAGAGTTTCCTGTCAGGCAAGTGTATGCAGAGGAATAGAGTCACTGAGTTATTGGATATAAATTCATCTTGGAAGGTTCTGTGAAAAAAAAGTCAGAAATTAATAGTTGTGTTATTGAAAATTCAATCGATCAGAAAAACCAAGCACTTTCTGAAACTAAATAGGGCTGCCAAGGGAAGCTTGTGGGAATCTGTAAGTAACTCTTGCCTTTGGTGAATTCTTTCCTTTGTCATTAAACACCCATGTTCTTGATGGTACACTTGTTGGGAGAAGTCTTTAGTTGGTTCAGTGTTGGGTGCAAATGGAAGAATGTTAGGATCAAATGAAATCCCCTGCCTATCACAGCCACTGATAATATTGACCACAAGGGAAATGTTTACTGAACTGCTCCTATTTGGCACCTTCCAAATCACACACATGGCTTCTAACTTGGTCCACACTACCCGGCAGTTTATCAAGAAAGGGAGTGAGAAACAGTTCCAACTTATTTAGATACACAATGCAGACAAGTATTGTGGTCATATTGTGGGTATTTGTTCCACCTCTCAACATTGCTGAAGGTCTTGCCATTTTTTTATGAAAATCTTTGAATTTCTGCTGTCCTCAGACTAATGCAACTAAAGCACACTCAGAATCTTTACTTTTCTTACTACTTGGATATTTTTTTCATGAAACCTCTTCGTTGACTTTGTTAAGCCAAGAACTTTATGATTCCCTAAAGATTTAGAAAAACAGACACCCTATATTCCTCCCTGAGCTTAACATACAGTTTTCTTTCTTCCTTCTCTCACCTCCAGAAATCTAGATTCATATTTTTGTTTGAAAATGATAGGTATTACTCAGGTGTTTGTGTAGTTTATTTGTTGTTCCCAAATACTTTTTATCCATAATATCTGCTTAAGAAATTCCATCACCTCTTTTTGATTTTTAAATATAAATTTGTAAATGAAATATATTTTATTTGAAACTATATTCAACTCCCTTATTTATCATTTCTGAATTATTTTCTCTTTGTGAGAGGTAAGTCTGTAGTAACTCCAAACATAATTCTTCTTGAATATATCCAATGAAATAATGAGTGTTTCTAAAATTGTCTGCCTATGAAGATTATACAAGGGTTTGTGTTATGACTGTGAAAATTAAATCTAAATGATATGTTTCAAATTTAATAACTCTAGAAGAATCTGCATTCAAATTTTTACTTTTTTTTTTTGCTTTTTGGGTCACACCCAGTGATGCTCTGGGGTTATTCCTGGCTCTGCACTCAGGAATTACTCCTGGCAGTGCTTGGGGGACCATATGGAATGCTGGGGATCGAACCCAGGTTGGCCTTGTGCAAGGCAAATGCCCTACCCGCTATGCTATTGTTCTGGCCCCTACTTTGGTTTTATCTCACTAGTGGTGGGACTTAAAATATAAAGAATATTTGTTGAACATACATAGCTATTCAAATCTGATTTTTAGGAGTTTTGAAATACTTGGTCCCAAAAGAATTTTTAACCACAATTAAAATTTTGCTTTTTTGCTTAAACTCTGAATTATTTAATTTTTATGTTAAATTCCAAGCTTTTTATATGTATAGCTTTCTGAATAGTTAAATACCAAGTGTATACCTTTGTCTATTATTTTTCTTATGTTTGATAGTATAGACACTAATCCATAAGGAGCTCAGCATGTGATAGTGATTTTGGAATATACAAGTATGTATGTTCATAATATATATAAAACTAAATCCTAAAATGCATTGCTTTCTAAACTTATATTCACTTTTCTTCACCTATAACTTTCATTTAGATAATTAACTTATTATTGTCAGTTTCTTCTGCCAAGTTTAATTGTATCTATTTCATAAATATGGAAATATCGTGTATGAATAATATTTAAAGTTAATAAGCTTATAGATTTAGTTATAAATTTTCACTTAATAAATTTGTAGATTAGACTGGTCTTTTATCAATATTATGTGAAATATATTTTGAAAATATCAAAAATACAGCATACATTACATTTTTATTATCAATGTTATTTGTAAATGTCAATATATAATATATAAGAATGTGTATAAAATGTTATCTCTCTGATTCCAAGTTTCCTTAGGTGTAATAATCAATTTGGAATATATTTTTTTGTGAAGTGAGAGAGATTGAACCACACCCTGATATAGTTAGAGCTTACTCCTGACTCTGTTAAGTTACTTGGGGGTCCATATATAGTGCCTGAGATAAAACCCAGGTCAGACACTTGAAAGGTAAGTGCTTGCCTAATGTACTAACACTCTGGACTCTAGGATATATTTATCATTATTTTCAGCTACAAAATCCCCCAAGTCCAGTCTATGTAAAATGCTCGTGTTTGGACATATAAATATAAAGTATCAATTGTATTATAGTTTGTTTTAAACACATGTTTATTAATTTACCATTGGTATTTAAAATAATGTAAGTTTCTGGAGTACAGCTGTACTATAATGTGTGTGTCTATCTCATCATATGTATCACCAATATCCTACTGACATTCTCATTATCAAATTGACCACCTCTATCGTTCCTTTTACATACTACCTTTTCTTTCCCATCTGCTAGCTACCATATTTTTCTCACAGCTTCTAAACTATTTTATGGTGTTTTCTTAGCTTGATTACATTCAGGATATGAGTGAAACTCTCTGGCAATTCTTTTATGTTTTTAATAATGGTGTGGCAGTCTAAGCACTCCTGGCTCTCTGTGCAAATCACCCTTGTTGGCACTTGGGGGACCACATACAGTGCTGGAGATTGAACCAGGGTCAGCTGTGGGCCAGTCAATGCCTGTATTTTTCCTCCAATTCATTATTCATTTCTGACTTACTTTGCTTAGCATAATATTCTCAAATTCCTTCCAGGTTGCTGAAAAATTTAAACTTTTATCTTTTATAATAGGTGAATAATGTTTCATTGAACATATATCACATCTTTATCCAGCCATCTGGTACTGGGCATTTTTGTTGTTTTCATTTTTTGACTATTGCGGAAAAGACTTCTAGGAATAGAGATACTTGCCATATTCTTGTGTTTTCTCTAGATGCTTATCTAGGAGTGGCATTGCTTGTTCTTATGTTTTTTTCTCCTATTTTAAGAATTTTCTTTGGTTTCCATAGATGCACATTAATTGACATTCACAACAGTATTTAAAAGTTTCATTTTCTCTGCAATTTCACTAACTTTTGCTTATAGTCGTTCGGATTCTGGCCACTTCACAAGTGTGAGAGGACATCTCAATGTTGTTTTTATTTGTGTTTATTTGGCAGTAAGTATTGTTGGACATTTTTTACCATGTACTTGTTGACAATCTGTGTTTTTAGAAGTGTCTAGTGAAATACCTCAAAATACTTACCGGTGAGAGTAATGGAATATATAACATCATTTTACCAGTTGTGATGATATACAATTAAATTATTCTAATTAATAAATGAATAAATTCATTGAAAATTTATGTAGTTATGCAGTAAACTTTTAAAATTTTGTTTATTTATAAGATATTTATCTTTTTAGCTAGTTGAATTATAGTGCAGGGAATCCCATCTGTCACTGTCACTGTCCTCCCGTTGTTCATCGATTTGCTCGAGTGGGTCCAGTAACGTCTCCATCGTGAGACTTATTGTTACTGTGTTTGGCATATCAAATACATCACAGGTAGCTTTCCAGGCTTTGCCGTGCGGGCGAGATAATCTCTGTAGCTTGCTGGGCTCTCTGAAAGGGGTGGAGGAATCGAACTCAGGTCGGCCATGTTGTGCTATCGCTCCAGCTCAGGGAATCCCATACTTAGAGAAATATATTGTTTTCACAAAGCTACAAGCCAGTGATTTGACATTGCAAGACTTTTTACTTATTCTTTCTCTATGATTAAAAAAGTTTTCTTTCTCAATTAGAAGATTAGATACATATGAAATGATTTTGGAGAGTTTGAAAATTGTATGTGAAATTTTCACAAAACTCAGGGCAGCTCTGGTTTATCTTTTTTAAACATTAAATGCTATTTTACTCCCCAATTATTAGGATTCAAAAACCTTTTTCTAGTATTGGTGCGACACATTTTTTGGTAGTAGTGAAAGGTAAGAAAAAATAACTACCTTTAACTTATTTAGGTAAAAGTCCATAAGCAGACAACTTTATACATGTATGAGACACAACTATACAGCAAAATGCTAAGTAGTCCTTTAAAACGAGTATGTTGGGACTGGAGAGATAGTACAGCAGATAAAATGTTTGCTTGACATGCGGCCCACAGGGTTCTAATTTGCAGCGCTTCATATGGTATCCTGAGCCTTGCCAGAATTGACCTCTGACTGTAGAGCCAGGAGTAATCCCTGAGCACTACAAGATGAATCCCACCCCCCAAAAGAAAGTATGTTGTAAAAAATTGCAGACAACATAGGTATGAATGTTAAATTGTGTTATTTGTAGAAATATATATGTAGAAATGTATATATCTTTTATGTACGAGAGTTATCTCCAAGGAAAGGAAGTTTTTTGTGAAAAATGAAAGGAGAAGGTATACTTTTGCTGTTATCAGATTACTTGTAAGGGAATAGTTGAATTTTATCTTTTTCATCTCTTTAATTCTGTTTAGAATCCCTAACATTCTTGATGTACAATCAAACATACACCAGAAGCTTTTGTTTCAACAGGATTACAATAGAGGGAGAAAAATGAACATTTATCCTGAGGAAATGTAGACAGCTGAGAGAGAAGGAAAGGATTTAATGAAATACGTGAGAAATTTGAGAAGCAAATATTTATAATGTGATTAATTAAGATGTGTAACGGTAGAAAGGAAGAAAACTGAAACTAGAATGTGAATACCTTTGCAGAGAAGATACCATGAGAACAAGGGAAACCTGATTGGTTTGAAGCGTTTTCCCTCAGGTGGCATCATCAGCCTAGAAGGGTTTACATGACGAGGATTAGTATATGTTATTAACAGGTATATGGGTTAATAGAGGGCAAATAAGATGGATTTGAATTAAGAAGCAGAAAGCAGGGGCTGGAACGATAGTAAGCTGGTAGGGCATTTGTCTTGCATGCAACTGACATGGTTCAATTCCCAGCATCCCTTATGGTTCCCAAGCACCATCAGGAGTAATCCCTGAGTGAAGAGCCAGGAGTGCCCCTCTGCATCTCTGGGAGTCACCCAAGAAAAAAAAGCAAAAAAAAAAAGTAGAAAACAGAGTACAAGTAACTAGACAGGAGTTATAGCAAGACTTATACATGTAACAACTCAGTTTTTATACTGATTCTCAGGGAAAAGAGTTATAGTCTTTGAATGTATATAAAATTGTTGTTTAGATTTTACGTAAAGGCCATCATTCTTTTTTTTGTTTTTTGTTTTTTATTTATATTTATTTATTGAATCACTGTGGGAAAAGTTGCAAGGCTTTCAGGTTTAAGTTTTGGTCATGCAATGATCAAACACCTTTCCCTTCATCAGTACTTATTTTTCACCATTGAGAATGCCAACATACCCACCTCCCACCCCTCCCAATGCCTGTGAGGCAGATGAACTCTACTTAACTCTCTATCTATTTTGATTACATTCATTATTTTGACAAAAGATGCACCATTATTGTTTAGAGTTAACACCTAACAATCAGAAATGCTGAAAAGGCATTGTGAAATAATTTGTTTTCTACAGCTCGTTATGAGAACCATATGATGTTGCACGACCACAATTGCGGCCACGCAATTTTGGATTTCTGATATTTTATTTATTAAGCCTGGAGGGATTTCTGCCAAGAGCTAGAAGATTAGGAGATTGGTTTCTGTAGCTCTGGAGGCATGGCTGTGCCGAAGAGCTGCTCATGGGGGGCAACTCGTGACCTTGGTAGGGCATGAAGGATGAGCTGCGAACACCCCCCCTTCCTATGAGGTTTCAGTTGCCCTGTGACCTCTGGGTCATACCTGGAAAAGCTGTCATTAGTCTTAAAATTAAAATTCACATTATGGGTATTGCAAAATTTTTTCTTCTTAAAATATGTCATCTAAATGAAACAGTAAGTTCATGTAAAAACAGAATTAATATATGTAATGAAGAGGTACACAGAGTTTTAGAGTAACAATAGTATTTGAGTTGAATGACCTAAAAGGTTTAAATGTCTTAGATATAAAAAATATTTTGCTATTCTCTGAACACGGACTTGGCTCTTCACACACTACCTGTCCGAATGCAAGTTTCCGTCCCAGTGGAAAACCAGCAGGACCATTCTACCATACAAGAAGGGAGACATCCACGACATTGGCAACTGTCACCCAATCTGCCTGTTGTCTGTTGTCAACAAGCTGTTAACTCAAGTAATCCTGAATATGATTGTTGGAATACTAGATGAAGGACAACCATGCGAGTAAGCCTGGTTTCGAAAAGGATTCAGTACAATCGACCATATCCACACAGTAACCAAGCTCATTGAGGTTTCTTGGGAGTTCAAGATTTTAAAGAAGGCCTTTGATTAGGTTGAGAGTGAAGCGGTTATCGAAGTCCTAGCCAAACAGGGTGTTCAAATTCAATACATCAGGATCCTCCATGAGCCATATTACAGATTCACCACCAGGATCTCACCATTCTACAAGGAAGTGATCATTGACGTAAAGAGAGGGGTTCGGCAGGGTGATACCATTTCCCCAAAACTCATCATGTGACGTCATGTGACGACTAGAATGGGAAGGAATGGGAGTGAAGATAGATGGTCGGCAACTACACTACCTCTGCTTTGCTGATGACATCGTTCTAATAATACCAAACATTGGCCAAGTGGCACAAATGCTGGCCAACTTCGATCCTGAGTGTGGAAAGATAAGACTGCAGCTGAATCTCAATGTTGATGAAGAACAAACTAGTTCCTGACTTTCTATTTGTTCTCAGTGGAGTGAACATCTCTAAATGCAGCGGCTATGTGTATCTAGGTAGAGAACTCAACATGACGAATGACCTGACACCTGAGCTGTGCAGGAGGAAGAGAGCAGCATGGAACACCTTCAAGAGCATTGAAGAAATAGCTAAGAGGATGAAGAACCTATGGCTCTGGGCACTTCTCTTTGACTTCTCAGTGGACTGTTCTCCCTGCACTAACGTATGCCTCAGAGACCTGGGCCCTACGAAAAAGAAAAAAAAAAGGATGAGAATGCTATTCGGTTCTCCCAAAGAGGAATTGAAAGAGCTATGCTTGGAGTATCATGCTTCACTCAAGTGAGAGAAGGAATCCGGAGTTCAAACCTCTGTCAATGATCGAGAAATCAGGGACGCTGTCTCATTTCCCAAGACGTCGAAAATCAGATGGGCTAAACATGTAATTCTATTTGAAGACGACCGCTTGACTAGAGCTGTTACTGACTGGATTCCACGGGATGTCAAAAGATTGTGTAGTCACCCACCTATGAGATGGTCAGACTTCTTCATCAAGACTCTGAACGATCAGTTTGAGGCTCTTTGTGTTCCTGGAGCGAGCAGACAACATTGGGCGACACTAGTGTGCAACAGGGACAAATGGAGATGTTACTGGCCCAACTGAGCAAATCGATGAGTAACGGGATATCAAGTGATCAAGTGATCAAGTGTTCTCTGAAAGATGTCAGGAAATGATTAGCAGAAGCGCATATTTTCATTGATAACTTTTCTAGAGGAGAAACAGCTCATGCCTATTTCAGAATCTCCTGTTAGGTATCTATCTGATAATGTCTGCATTAGTTTGAATTTGGAAAATATTATTTTTATGATAAGGTAAATACTTATGGGTTGTGTCCTTTTATTCTCTAAATATTTAAATAACTCACTAGTATAAAAATAAGCATTTCAGATCATATTATAGAAGTTTTTTGATATCTATTATATGTAGGGAGTAACCTTCTAAGATTACATATGCAAGATTTTCTCTTGTGGACTGCACAATAGCACAGAGGGTAAGGCATTTGCATTTCACATGGCCAACCCAAGTTTAGTCCCCAGAATCCCATATGGTCTCCCTAACACTGTCAGGTGTAATTTCTGAGTACAAAATCAGGAGTAACTCCTGAGCATCACTGGGTGTGGCTCCCAACCAAAAAATAATAAAAAAATAATATCTCCTGCTTATCTGTCTGGTGCCAAATCATTTGTGAACACTGATTTTTAAAAAAATCATGGAAACAAATATATAGGTAATTGACATTAAAAGAGAAAGTTTTGGAATTAGGAATGACTTATTTCAGCTTCCGGTTATTGATTCCTAACATCTAAAAAATCAGTTTCTCTAGTTTTTTGTTTATTTTCTTAGTATTTATAGAGAATCACCTAGATTCATGTTACAGTATAAGAATCTGGGAAACAACGAATAGCTAAAATAGATAAAACATATTTTACTATAAGAAACTTATATAACCATTTCTTGATCAAGAGTATAACATTAAGGGCCTGAGCAATAGCACAGCGGGGAGGGTGTTTGCCTTGCACGCGGCCAACCCGGGTTCAATTCCCAGCATCCCATATGGTTCCCTGAGCACTGCCAGAGGTAATTCCTGAGTGCAGGGCCAAGAGTAATCCCTATGCATCGCCAGGTATGACCCAAAAAGCCAAAAAAAAAAAAAGAATGTAACATTGTCCTCCCATTGTTCATTGATTTGCTCAAGCAGGCCCAGTAACATTGTGAGACTTGTTACTGTGTTTGGTATATCGAATATGTCATGGGTAGCTTGCGAGGCTTTGCCATGCAGGAGAGATACTCTTGGTAGCTTGCCGGGCTCTCTGAGAGGGGCAGAGGAATCGAACTTGGGTTGGCCAGGTTGGCCACATGCAAGGCAAACACCCTAACCGCTGTGCTATGGCTCCAGCCCATTGCAATAAATATTGAATATAATTTTTAAAATGGATCCTTTAATTTTAAGAAAAAGGTTGAATTAAGAGCAATTCTTGGTCAAGGATGTAGCTTAGTAGTGAGTGCATACTCTCCATGTATGAAGCTCTGGATATGACTCCTAGCATGCAAAACAGGTAAACAAATGACCAGAAACAGCAATTCTCTTCTCCTATGACTTATCCTTTTGATGTATTTCCATAGACCAATTTTGTGGGAATGTAGAGTCTGTCTTACGCATTTTTGTATTCGCAATAACAATTTAATCAAAGTTAATTAAGCTATATTATTTCTAGAAACATAAGAAAGAACACTGAAAAATCAAACAAAAGATAGACTCTATTGATGTTAGGAATTCTGAACATGCTATAGAAGTAGAAAACTACTGAGGGGTTCTAATCAACTATGTTAGAAATTCAGATTGATAGTTTAGAAATATGTCTATGGGAGCCAGTTAAAATTCAGTTGAGATAATAAGAGGAAGAAATTAGAATCTGGCTTGACAAAGGACTACTTTATTATTGGACTCATTTTTGTACTCAAAGTTCTGAAATAGGTATTTTTTCAGAGGGATATTTTATATAGTGAAAATAGTTAGAAGCTAAGGGCAGATCCTTGGGGGATATGAAGTTCAATAATACAATTTTTTATGCACACCTGCTGTGTTGCAGCTACTGTCTTAAGAGCTGGGGAAATAGTGGTGAATGAATGGTTGCAGTTTACATTTGGCTGAAAGAGAAACTACAATAAGAAACAGAAACAGAAAAGTTTCACTGATAAGGTTTTCAGAGAATTGAAATAGACTGATGCATGGGAGAGTAATTATAGAGTTAATGTGGTGAGTTGATCACAGAATAGTCTCTGGAAAATTAGAATTGAGATCTCTCTGGCACATAAGAGCAAATATGAGTAAGTTAAGTCTACTTGGGGGGAGAATCTATAGGAGTGAGGAAGAAAACGGCTGGCCATAAGAGCTATGAAAGAAAAGTTAACAATGAGAAAAGTTATAGAAGAGTTCCTGTTCAAGGTGAGGGAAGAGTAAGTTCAAAGAAAGAGTAGTTGTTATTGTAAAATATGAAAAATTAAATTTAAAAGGTTATAAGTCATCAATCAGATTTAACTGAGAGAAAGTAAGGGGAAAATAACATTTAATATCACCTGTACTGTATATATAAATGTGTTATTTAAAGCATATGCAATTGTTAATTTTAGTCTTCAAATAACAATAAGATTGTCTTTTTCTGTACAAGAAGAGGTGTTTTTTATTACCAAAAAGTTAATGTACAGGTTTACAAAATGAGTTCTAACAGTAATCTCCTTCATATTGTGGAAGGAAAGGAAACAAGATTGAAAAGTATGGTTTCGAGAAGTACAGATTAAGACAAAGACAAAGAATGGATTATATGTATGTAATTGGTTCTCTGAAATTTTACACAGAAATAAAAAATACAGTAGAAACTAAATGTTTATCAATAAATAATATTTAATGACAGAAATAAAACTCTAAATGATCTTGATAAGATTATTATATACTAAGAGCCAAACCTCCCCAACCTACCTTCTAATTTTTCAAAGTAGAGTTTATGGAAATGTGGTTGTACTCCTTCATCTTAGTATTCTCATGACTGCTTTTATAGTACATGATTTTTTTAATTGTAAAGAGTTTTAATCTAAGTCAAAGTTTTCACATGGAAACATTAACAGAAGGAAGTAAAAGTTTACCCATAATATGTTTTTATTTAGTATTCTTTTATATATTGTATATATGTAAACAGAAGAGTGCATCTGCTATACTAAAAAAGTAAAGAAATCCAGTTTTCATCACAACTCATTTTAATATCAAGTATCACTAAGAATATTACTTTTTAAAATATTACTTTTTAATCATTTTTACAGTCAATGCTGAAGAGACGGTACAATGAATTAGGTGCTTGCTTTGTATGCAGCTGACTCAGACTCTTTCTCTAAGTACTACCAGAAGTTATTCCTGAGCACAGAGCCAGGAGTAAGGCTTGAGCACTGCTGGCTATGCCCTCCCCCAAAATGAAATCAATTAAAATAAAACAAAACAAATAATTTATCCTTTACACATTTTCTTATACTTCAAGTATTTCTTATTGCCATGAAGTTTGAGTTTTTTACTGTACTACTGACATTGGTATATATTGTATCACTGATCTTTTAAATTCTCATGCAAACAAGGCTTAACCTACAGCATGATTTCATCTTGATACGTACTCATGACTCATTGAACAGACACGGTCTTTCTCTGCATGTAGACTCCCTTCTTTGGGGCATTTTGTTTTGTGTGTTAAGCAACTGGTCATGTGTTTTTGACTCAGCTCTTGGTTAATTTCAGTTTTTGTGAATTTTGAATGTACCTGTATAATGCAATGTTTTAGAAAGGATAATTTTGGTAGGTAAAATATTTTTTCCTATAATTTGTTTTATTTTGGTCTAGAAAACATTTAATTTTACTTTGGTCTACAAATTAGCTTTTGATAATGGGCTTAATATATCCTTCAATTTAGTAATTCATTTACTATTTTTTTTCTTTTTGGGTCACACCCAGTGATGCTCAGGGGTTACTCCTGGCTCATGCACTCAGGAATTGCTCCTGGTGGTGCTCAGGGGATCATGTGGGGTGCTGGGAATCAAACCTTTGTCGGCCATGTTGGCTGCGTGCAGGGCTAACGCCCTACCTGCTGTGCTATTGCTCCAGCCCCATATACTGTTTTAATGCAAGATTTTTTTTTTGTCAATAACTTCATCGTGTTTCATACAGAGGACTGAATAAAGAACTTTGAAATCAACCGAGAGCCCTATCTTTTAACTTGAGTTAAATTTTGTCTCAGCTATAGTCACTGTCACTGTCCTCCCGTTGTTCCTCGATTTGCTTGAGCGGGCCCAGTAACGTCTCTATCGTGAGACTCATTGTTACTGTTTTTGGCATATCGAATACGCCACGGGTAGCTTGCCAGGCTTTGCTGTGCAGGCAAGATACTGGGTAGCTCGCCAGGCTCTCCGAGAGGGGTGGAGGAATTGAACTCAGGTCGGCCATGTTGACTGCGTGCAAGGCAAACGCCCTGCCCGCTGTGCTATCGCTCCAGCCCTACAGCTATAGTACTTAATATAATTGTTAAGTTGCCGAGAGTATCTCTTGCCCATGGCAAAGCCTTGCTAGCTACCCGTGATGTATTCAATATGCCAAACTCAGTAACAACAAGTCTCAAAATGGAGACTTTACTGGGCCCGCTGGAGCAAATTGATGAACAACGGGAGGACAGTGTTTGTTTGTTTATTTTGTTAAGGTGATGTAATTTACAGACCCCCCTCAGTTTTCTTTATAAAATCAGAGCAATTATTAAAAATCCAGAAATAAATCTATTACACAGGAGATAAGGCACAAGTTTTGCGTGCATTCGACTATGGTTCCTTCACCAGCTCTGTCTCTGTTCCCCCGGATAACCTCCAAGGTTGACCCCTAAGCACAGGAATAGCCTTGGAGCATAATCATGTATTGCTCACCTCCTCCCTATAGATAAATAAATAAATAAATAAGACAGAAACTTTACGACATTGCTAGGAAACTAAAAATGAGATAATGCAGTAAATACTAAAGATTATTTAGCATAAAAGGTAAAAAGGTAAAAGGTAAAGGCCCTCCCGTTGATCGTCGATTTGCTCGAGCGGGCCCAGTAACGTCTCCATTGGAGACTTTGTTGTTACTGTGTCTGGCATATCAAATACTCTCTTTAGCATAGAACAGCTTATATATACATCTCAACATACCTATATTCATAATTTCAATATTTAATCTCTCAATTTTGATACAACTAGAGGAGATTACTCTATTGTTAATGATAGTGAACAGTAGAATTCCAAGACCCTTTATAGGGATATTAGAGCATTATTCTAGGAGATTCCTTAATAATTAATTCCTCAGGATTGACACTGGGATGGTGAGCACTTCCCATCGAACTCCAATAGCAGAGCAGAGAGAAGACAGAGACAGGAAAGGAATAGTTGCTAGAACTTTTACAGAGAAGATTTGTACAATAATATTAATTCAGTAGTGTAGATACCATGAAAAAGGAAATTATAAAAAAAACCAGTCCTATAATGAATTTTTTTTCAGAGTATATAGTTTTCAAGTTTGTTTTTTTCTCTCTCTTCTCTCTCTTTTTAAATCATTATATGAGTATTTTCTTTCTGAAAGAAAATACTCAACTTTTCCCTGTTTTAATTACACTCCCCAGAGAGGAACTGATTTGGCCCAAATCATTTATATCAGCCAGTAGATTGGCCTCCCTAGATGTAAAGTTAAGTGCGTGGGGTTGTGCTCATATAAAGTCTGTATTAAACTTCCTGTTCAATGTCTCTGTGAACAGAGTCACTTGGAAGTTATAGATATTTTCTGGAATTTTGTGCAGGAATGCTGTAAGAGTTCAAATTTTTGTTATTGAAAATTCCATACGAGGAGCCAGAGCAATAGTATATCAGGTAAGGTGCTTACCTTGTATGGAGTTAACCTAGATTTGATCCTTGGCACCCCATATATTTCCCTGAGCCTTGACAGGAGCAAGCCCTGAGCACTACCAGGTGTGGCCCCCAAAAAAGAAAGGAACAAAAAAGAAATATTCCATTTGCTCACTCTACTCTGCAATCCTCATGAGTTATATGAGAGAAGTGGGATCAGAGAGGTTAAATAATTTGTCTAAGGATAAAGTAGTAGAGAAAAGAACTAACTAGCTTACCAGACCACCATGATACTGACATCTGTTCTAAACAAATTTTCATCATGTGCATTATTTCAAACAATATAAAGTCTATTGGACCAAAGAGAGAGAGGAGAGGAGCAGGTTGAGCTTTCCTCCCCGCCCCCACCAGGGCTCTGGTAGCCGAAGACCTACAGGACCAGCCACCACCATGCTGAGACCACTCTCCGCACACATGAAGGTACTGGCAGAGGGACAAAGCCACGCGGGTTCCGAGGTCGAGATCTCCAAGCCTACTCGGATTGGAGCCGAGCATCCTCCACCCAGATCCTCCAAATTCCAGTAGGCGGGGGTCACACCCACCAACTGGCCCCCTGGCGCCATGTAATCCCATTCGCGGCCACGCGACATCTTATTATGACATTTTATTATCTCATTCCTACTTTGGACAAACTGGCAGGCTACTAAATGTAGCCTGCCCAAACAGCAGAGTCTGGCAAACTCCCTGTGGCGTACCCAATATGCCAAATACCAGTAACAATGATGGGTTTCATTCTCCTAAAGAGCTTGAATATAATCTCAGGGCTAGGATGAAGGAGACGTTACTGGGGCCTGCTCGAAGCAATCGATGAATAACAGGATGATTTGTGATTTGATTTGTGGACAAAGAGACAGTTTTATGGGCCTGAATATGCAAAACATACTTTGCATTAGCAGGCCCAGGATTAATACCTGGCACTACGTAATTCCCCTAGTATTGCTGCAGAGAACTTCAAGCTTTGCTGAGTTTGGTCCAGCCCTTCCCCAAAGTCTATATTAACCTGTAACAATACTGATATCTTAGTGCTTTGTCAACATAGTTTAAAAAACAGAAAACAAAAGAATGGAGTTGAGTAGCCATAAACTAACAAGTACCAGGTAGGGAAACTTCTTAGTATGCAACAGAGAAAGAGTGTCTGAAATTTAGAAAAGCTATAAAAATCTGTTTTCTTTGCTTTTTTCCTCCTTTCTCTGGCTATATATATTGCATCCACTTTGTTTTATTTTATTCTTTCTCTATCTTTTTCCTGTTAGTATCTATTTCAATGATATTCATTTGTTTATTCAATGTGATGACTACTCTTGTAGGAACCTTTCATATTCATTTAATTCTTTTCCTTTTATAGACCAGAATCACAGAAAACTTAGATAAATATAATGGGAAGAGTGAAATACAGCAAATTTTTTCATCAGAAAATCTGGGTTGAAGTTCAACTTCTCCTAATTACCGAATGTGTCTCTTGCAACTCAGTTTCCTCATATCTAAAATGAAATAAACATTAATATTTCACTTGCAGATTCATGGTCATAATGATTGAATACTATAGTGCAGGGATTATTTGGATTCTGGAACCTGTAATCTATATATTAACTCAAATTGAATTGGGATATATTTTTAAAAGTGTAGGTTAATTAATAACCAATTAAAAGAATCATCTTGGTCATAAATTGTGAAAGTTCTTGTGACTTTATTTCCTTCTCTCTTTTTCTGAGATCTCATAGTCTGTTTTTAACGTATGCCATTTATAATGATGTTTTTACCAAGAGTAACAAAAACCTGATTACAAGAGGCTTATGCAATAAAAAATTAATTATCTTATTTAGTAAAATGTTTGGAGGTATTACAGATTGTTAATTCAGTTACTCATTCTATCATGAACCCAGATTATTGCTATATTTTTACTTTTCCACCCCAGTTCACAGATAGATACACAGTTCCAAAAACTGTCTTGAAGAAGAAAAATAAAACCTTATAAAGTTTTGCCTAAATGTAAATTAATTAAAAAATTATTCTACAATACTTTACATTTCAATTACATTGCATTATGTAAATAATTTTAAATCAATTTAGGAAGTATTTAAATTGAAAAGAATGAGATTAGAAAGAAAAGAAATTTTAATTTCATTAAGATGTATTGATAGATCAGTTAGAAATTTTACTCAGATACAAATAGAATTGTTTAACTTAAAAAAATTCATTACAAGTAATTCTTCTGAGGCCAGAGATGTAGTATAATGTATAAGTGACTTGCCTTGCATACAGCAAATGTTACTACATATCTAAACGCTTATCACTGCCAGGAGTGACCCTTGAATACAAACAAGGGGTTTGTATTCACAGTAGCCTTGAACACAGTCAGATATGACTTCTAAACCAAATAAAACATTTCTTTAATTAAAAATATATTCTTTAGACCCTGAAGATAGCTCAGTGGTTGAGTACCTATCTTGTAGCCATGAGGTCTGAAGTTTGATCCTTGGCACTAACCCTTTGTGATCTTGATGCTGTTTCTGTTTGTGATAACCAACGTAACAAATTCCCTGACTCCTGACCAGTACCCTACCCAAGTTTGTGGAAAATTTAAGTATGTTTGTAAGAATCTTGAAATCATAGTCACTTCAACAAAGAGAAGGAAAGGGGGAAATTAATTAATAAAAATCTATATTAATAATTTCATGAGCTCAGAAATGGTAATAATGATCAGCCTTATAGTTTCTATGGTGAACTTTGTGTTTTATAGGAAATGTCTAAATGAGCTATAATAAACATACACAGTTAAGAACAACACAAAGTAAAATGAGCATACTAGAAGGCCTAATAGATGGATCTTAAAGTGAAAGAATTAAGAAAAACATCAGAAATTAGTGACAATTGAATTCTAGAACTTGGAACAGAGGAAGAGAATAAAACCAAAGTAAAAGCTTATACTTGCAAAAAAACTACTGAAAATGTTAAGATACTATTGAAATTTCATTATAAGAGCAATGAATAGAGCAATAATATTCAGGCTGGATTGTGATCATGGGATATTCTGAGGGTCAGAATTAGTTGTTAAAGGTTTACAGTTAGAATCCAGAAATCATCAGTTATGTGAGGAGGACAGTAAGTGACATGTGTTTTAAGAAAAGGAATTAGTTTACATTATATTGGAGAACTTGGAGCCCTGAAGACTTGGCAATAGGCTCAGTTAATTCCATGTTAATTTTAACCAGAGTTGAATAGGCATGAAAATGAGAACTCAATTCATAAGACAGCTGCAAGTTGTGATAGTTTAAAATTTAATAGCCTGGCTATAAAAAATAGTTGACTACATTTTTGAACTTAGAAGGAAGGTAATACTTTTACCAAACTTATGACAGAGGAAGAGAAATTTGTTCTGATGATGTGGTAAGTTGTTTAGAATTGGATCAAATGCATTTGAGATGTAGACATGTTTTCACATGCAAATATCTGGGAAATGCAAATAGAGCTATGAAACAAAAACAAGTAAATTAAAAATTTAAATATCATTATAATACTAAAAATGCACAAAAATATAAAAAGCTATAAGAATAAAACATATAAAATGGAAAAATAAAACAAAATTAAAATATTTATAACATGAAATGTAAAAAATTGTTTATTTTATAATATTTATATTTATAAATTATATATATTTATATCAGGCTTTTTTATTATAACCAGCTGTGTTCAGTATTTATTCCTGACTCTGCAAAGGGGTCTCAGTCCTGGAGATGCCCTAGGAGCCATATGCAGGTTCTACCAAGTTCAAGGACAGTGTTTTCACTCTTCTACTATCTTTCTGGACTTCTCTAGTTCCAGCATAAACATATAATTTCTATTCTGATTTATTGACTTAAATATGTTTCAAAGATGGTATTGTTATTATCCTATACATTGTAAAACTGATGCTGATAGAGATTAGACAGTTTCCCAAATGAAGCAAATCAGAAGCAGAAAAATTAGAGCATTAGTATTTCCCTTTGGACTTTAATATAATCTAGAGATTTTTATAATGAAGTTAGTATAAAATTTTTGATTCTTATATAACTGGACTGGAGTGTTAGCACAGCAGGTAGGGCATCTGCCTTGCACGTAGCCAACCCAGGTTGAATTCCTCTGTCCCTCTTGGAGAGCCCGACAAGCTATCGAGAGTATCCCACCCACACCGAAGAGCCTGGAAAGCTCCCCGTGGCTTATTCGATATGTCAAAAACAGTAACGACAAATCTCACAATGGAGACATTACTGGTTCCCACTCAAGCAAATCGATGAACAATGGGAAGACAGTGCTATACAACATCATTAAATAAATGTACATACAAATAACATCTAACAGAAGTGTCTAGAAATTCTGTTTAATTAAATTATGTAAATATCTTTACTATTCTTTAGATTCTTTAAAATTTTTAATTAAAACTGTTTTTTAGATTTTATGTGGAAAAGGGATGAGTATTTTTTTTTTTTGGTAAGCATTCTCAGACAAATATGTTTACTCAAATAACATGAGCCTTGTTTTAAGAAGTAGCACCTGTGAATATCTGCAGTTGTCAAATTAAATAAAAAAATATTTCATAAATTTTACTAAAAATTTCCACTTAAAAACCCTCATTTGGCATATAATGAGTATATTTTATTTTAAAAATTATAACACTTTGCCTTTATATTTTTCTTCTCTAAAATCACAGAGGGCTACAAACATAGTAGCACACCTATATTAATTTGTTTATAGAGACATCTGTGCTTTCAGCTTTGCATATTTTTATCTTAAGTTTATGCATTTGCAAAATTTGACTACACAGTCAGCAGATGCTGTATTCACTATTTTTTTCAGTACCCTTAACCCTTTGAGTTTTTATTTCAAACCAAGTTATGCAAATATATGCATACAGAAATATATATATATGCTGTGTTGTTAGTCCTGTTCCTTAAAATTAAAATATCTTCTTTGTTTTATATATGTGTTTATATATGTATATATACATACATGTTTATACATACGTATACATACATACACGTTTACACATACACTTGAATGTATATAGATGTTAAGAAGACATATACTTTAATAAAACTTTATTTTTTCCACCTTTGCTTTGGAGGTGATCACTTCTTACAAAGTTTTATAGAAGACTTTAATAAAAAGGTTTAATAGCAGTGTATAGGCAAAGGGCACATTTTTCTTAACCAGGAGTATTAATGTTTGAATATTCATTAAATTTATTTTTATGCAGCAATTCAGATTTGTAAATGATTGCAAACAGATAAAGCTCAAATTTGAGGAATCAAATAGGATCTGGAAATGTGAACAGAGATTTGTGGGCATTGGAAGGGCTATTTTAATCTCTAGGGAACTTCTCAGCTTGTATACCAAATTAAAAAAAAAACAAAAGGAGAACTTTAAGTCTTAAGGCATACTAGAGTAGAAGAATGTTCAGGTCAACACAAGACCTCTTAACAGATGACAGCATAGCTAGATCTTTCCTTGGTGGATTTTATTTATTTAAAGATCTTGTTGCCAACATCCAAAAAATATATTTTACCTTAGCATAAAGTGAAATTTAGTTGAACACGAATAACTTGATTATAAAAACCATTTTGTATGGTCAGAGTAGTGCTTCTCTCTTGGTTTTGTCTATAATAACCCTGTCACCAAAAACCCAAAGGAAGCAGCTGCTCTGAATATGTACAAACAAAAGAAGTTGTTACTATAGCAACCATAGAACTCTGTGCAGAAGCTCTCCCTTTAATACTAGCCAATCCCTCCTCATCACCTCTCTCTCTTTTCCTTTTGTGTGCCAGCAGACTGCCCTAGGGCGAAGATGGTATTTGTCATTTTGATTGCACACTGGATGGGGGCTAGACTATATACTATGACTTTCATATACACTTTTCAAGATATAGAAAACTTGCTCTTGGCCATAGCATATGAAAAGATGGCATAAATGGACATTTATGAAGCAGTTAGTTGCTTGATTTCCTAATTTTCTTCATTGTCCTTTATAAAGTACTACTGATCAGCGTGAGGGATAGTAGAGCAGATAAGATGTTTGCCTTTGCATATGCCTCAAATCCTGATACCTGGATTGAATCTCAACCCCTTCCAGGACTGACCCCAATGTAGAACCTAGAGTTAAGCAGAGCATCAACAAAAAGCAAGAGCACTTCAGGACATGGCCCAAACAATGAACTAAAGAAAACAGAACAAACAACAAAAGTACTACCTGCCTCTATCAGTCTCTTTTTTATCTCTGATTTTCCTTTCCATTCTCTCCTCTAGTGCTTATTCAGGCTAGGAGCCAAATAAGGCAATGCTAGAAGAAATCTGGACTGTTTATTTCACACGCTACTTAATTGAATAAAAGATAGAACAACTTTGACTTCAGAAGTAAATGACTATTACTAGATATGAGGGTTGTTGTTGTATCCTTCTTTATGGTAGATTACACAAGCATAGTTTAGCAAGATTAAACTCAGCCACAGAAAACTTGTCTCAATAAAATTATAATTTCATCTCAGTGTTAATGTCTTGCTAAATTTTGCTTTGATACATCTACCAATAATGTTTTATTTTCTTTTATATCTCTGTTGGTAGTGAGCCTTTAATTTACTAATTGCTTTTATTCCCAAATTAATACTGAAAAGAATAACTTAGATACTTCAAATTAGTTTTTAAGTCAACAATTTTAAACTTCAAGCACATTTTGATGAAATACTGTCTGCTAACAATCCAACCAGCCCAGGTCATAGTTAATATTCTAACAGCAATCTATTTTTCCCTGGTGCCACTTAATTATTTTATCTTTGCAAGGAAATGTTATAGGATAATGTTGAGACAGAAGCAGCAGTTGGGGCAAAATGCAAAAGAATGTTTAATGGCTGCTTCTTAAAAAAATAAAACAGTGGAAAAGAGGAGGAAGAGATACTGTCCAGACAGAGAAGTGAGGAATTGAGGGACAAACTGCCCTTAGAGGCCTTAGAGACCCTAAATTCAAGCCCTTCTGAAATGGATGGACATAATATTTGGTTCAAGGAGTGGGTTGCAGATGCCATTTCTCTAAATATCTCACCTCCTTTACCTGGAACTTCTACCTCTTTTCTGTCCTTTCATGATCAACCGAGACCTGTCTTTGTGGTCGTGGGTTTGGGGCATTTTTGCTCTGGAATGCTTGGCTCCTTTACAAGGAATTGTGTTTTTACCAATTTTCTCTGACTCTGTGGTCAACTCACAGCTGTTGAGCATAAATTTGAGCTTTAGGGTGGGAAGATTGTGGAGTGATGATGGACTGAAGATAGGAGGAGCTAAGAATATTGGTTTTATCACAAGTTACTAATTCAGTGTGGCTAAGGCAATTTTGTAGAAAACATGAGAACTTGAGGTCCTTCAACTATCATCCTTTCTGTAAGTTGACATTTTTGCTGAAGATATAGGAAGTGGAAGCTGCTCCATGCCTACATCCTTTTTTTTTTTTAGCACAAAGAATTTCTTTATACAGAGGGGCATTTTCTATTCATACCAACACTATTTTTTTTCTTTTAAAAGCCTGGTATGTCTTTAAATAAACGTTGGCATTCAAAAGTCCCAAAGTAGGTTTTCTAGTTGAGGGAAACTACTAAAAAATGTTCACATTACAAATTTTTTTTAAAAACCCACAATTTTAAAAATAATGAATAGGAACTAGTCTTCTAAGTTATTAAAAGAAGTTGGGAAACGTTAACAGTAAAATTATGAAGATAAGTAAAGATAAAAACCCAGAAAACCTAAATTATTCATGACCCTTTAATATATGATGAAGTCAGCTTTTCAAATCTGTGGGAAAAAGTATGGATTCATTTACTTAATGATTTGGATACCATTTTGGTAGCCACCAGCGTGGAGAAAACATGCATACATTAAATCTTATGAAAGTTCTAAAATAAAAAATTATTAAATTAAAAGTAAATGTAGTCATTATTATGACCATGATGGAAATAGATACTAAGAATATAAGATAACTACTAAAGTTAAAAATTTATTTGATTACTTGTGATATTTATAAGATCTTATCTAATTCTTGTGAGACTTTAAATTAGTAAATGTTTTTTTTTGAAGGAGTACTGCTATTTATTCAGCCACTGATTAGCTGATTGAATTGGGCATGAACTCCACCTTAATTTTTTAAAAATTTTATTTTTTTCTTTTTATATTTATTTATTGAATCACTGTGGGAAAAGTTACTAAGCTTTCAGATTTAAGTCTAGGTCATACAATGATCTAACACCTTTCCCCTCACGAGTACTCATTTTTCACCACCAAGAACCCCAGCATACCCCACCTCCCACCCCTCCAAATTCCTGTGAGGCAGATAATTTCTACTTAACTCTTCTCTACATGGATTACATTCACTATTTCGACAAAAGATGCACCATTATTGTTTAGAATTCCCCCCCAAACAATAAGAATTGCTGAAGAGGCATTGTGAAATATTTTGTTTTCTATAGCTGGTTATGAGAATCATATAATGTCACGTGGCCACAATTTGGGGTTTCTACAAAGGGCCGGATAATTACGAGATTGGTTTCTGTGTGTCTGGTGTTATGGCCATGCCAGAGAGCCGCTCGTGGGGGGTAACTCATGACCTCAGTAGGACGTGAAGGGTGTGCCGGTACCGCCCCCCTTCCCATGAGAGTGCAGTTGCCCCATCACCGCCAGCTCGTACCTGGCTTTCCTATAAGCTCTGCGGTGGCGGCCACCTTGCTGTCAGGAGGGAAAATGGTGGAAGGGAGAAACACCCTTTTCCTCCTGGGGAAGCATGGCGCCATAGTTTAATGCATGGTCCATTCACTTTTCTGCCGCAAGCTGCCGGGTTCTGGATTAAGTCCTTTTGCCTCTGGAGCCATGGCCGTGCCAGAGAGCTGCTTTTGGGGGTCAACTCGTGACCTCGGTAGGGCGTGAAGGACGAGCCGGTACTGCCCTTCTTCCCATGAGACTGCAGTTGCCCTATCACCGCTGGCTCATACCTGGCTTTCCAGTAAGTTCTGAGATGGAGGCCACATTGCTGCCAGGGGAGGGGGGAGAAGGCAGAAGGGAGCAACACCCTTTCCCTCCCGGGGAGGCATGGTGCCATAATTTAATGCATGGTCCATTCACTTTTCTGCCGCAAGCTTCCAGACTCTGGATTAAATCCTTTTGCCTCTGAAGCCATAGCTGAGCCAGAGAGCTGCTCATGCGGGGCAACTCGTGCCCTCTGGAGGATGGTGGTCACCAGGCCGCCTGCGGGAACAGGCCAAGGCACGAAACCTATTCCCACCTGAAGTGGCCCAGCTCCAGTAACCTACTGCAGGAACAGGACACATTTCTGCCAGAAGCCTTTCGGTTCCTAGATTCGTTTCTGAGTCTCTGGGATCATGGCCATTAAGCATTTCGATCAGGAACCAGAGAGGCCATGCCTCCAATTATATAGCTGAGCCGGAGGTGGTTTGTGGGTGTGTCTCCCACATACCTAACTTTTGGCCGTTTACTTTCTTGGTAAACTTTGCCCCAAGTTTTTGGGGTCTGGCCAAAGGCACAGAAGCAATTTTGGGGTATCTGAAAGTCTGACGTTGCCATCAGGCTGCTGATGCACTCACCTCACAGGTACAGATTGACCTGCCGGCAGCACCATACCCCCATAAATTAGTAAATGTTTTATGAGGTAACTTAGAGTATAGCTTTGAAAATATCATTTATACATACACTCTCTGAAAAGTTGAATTTCTAAAATTATATATTTAGGTGCAATTAGATAATATTGGAAATAATAGAGTGCATGCTTATTTATTATAGCAAAATTTTAGAAAGGCTATCGTATTATTATAATATTGATTAATTATATTATTTTAGTACCATATTTTAAGATCCAATGCAGCCATTAGTGCAAGAATAAGAGGAGAAAGTTTTCATCATTTTTCTTCACTTGTTGAAGAAAAAAAGACCTCAAAAATAGTTGCTAATGTTTATTTGAACTACACCCAGAAGTGCTCAAGGATTACTCCTGACTCTGTGCTCAGGAACCACTTCTGATGGCATTCTGAGGATCAAATAAGGTGTCAGACATTAACCCCAGATTGACTGCTTACAAAGCAAGGTCCTTATCCAATGTACTATTTCTTCATCTTCCAGTGTATAATAATAATTAAGAAACAAAACCGAATATTTGTATATATATCTAACCTGTTATAGAAAATTTTAAAATGGTATGTACATGTGAACATTTGAGGATACAAATAATTGGCTTAGAAGAGGATACTTAACAGCACAAACCAAACAAACCAAACACACACACACACACACACACACACACACACACACACCTACTAAATATCTGAGTAATATTGTTGGGAGGGCAATTTTACTTTGTACTTTTTGAATTTTTTGATTTTCATTTAAAAATACATTTATATAAAATGGCCAAAATTTTATTGCTTAAGTTTTGGGAAAAGGTTAGACAGCAGTAAAAGTAACTATGATGAAGTGAAGAATGTATTGTCCATTTCTTCCTTCTGTTCAACCATTCTTGCATGAGTTGCCATTTTCTTGTCATAACCCTTTGACTGGGAGTGCAAAGACAGGAACGTTGTTATCAGTGGTCAAGAAAAATTTCTAATATATTTGAGACCAATCCAACCAGAGTAGATATATGAATGATTTGGAGATTTCCCCTGCATTTGTGACAATCTGTATTTCATTATTCATGAGTAGAAAGTTGAGAAGTTTATTGAAGGATAAAACATGTTATTAGGCACTGATGTGCTCACTTGAAACTTTCAATTCTGAGGCATATCTGACGAGTCAAATATCTCAAATAGCACATAATACAGTTATGTGAATAGCAGAAAATCAGCAGATAATGATATTCAGGATCAGAAATAAACTTTTTACATAATCATATCGACTCAGATATTTATCACTAACACTACATGCCATGTTTTCTTGATAAAGAAGTTCATTTAGAAAAAGTGTCTGAATAAGGTTTTTTCTGACTTATCAGATTCAGACTCAAACCAAGAACTTTATTCTGTGTACTGAAATATTTTCTAGGTAGAAGCCTACTTTTAGTTACCATTTATATTTAGATATGGTAAATATTCACAGAAGAAAAGGAAATATTTTTAAATGTTCCCTAAAGTTAGAGATAAAAGGAAGAACAAGGCCTATTAGATAGGATCTAATTTAAAAATAGGTTTCTAGTGACTGATTTTTGTTGTTTTTGTTGTTTCGCTGTTGAGGAACTTACTGATTTCTGATCAAATCTGGACTGTGAACTTAGGGAAAAATCTACAACAAAAGGATGCTGGAATTAAAATGTTGCAAAGAACATATTTCCATCTTCTATTTCTTTCTTTCGCAGGGTGTGACCCAAAAAGCAAAAAAAAAAAAAAAATCCAGACTTTTACAAAGTCATGGAGATTTTCATCTATCTGTATTGTTGCTTTGTTTATTTTTAATTATCTTTACATAAAGTTTTGTTATGTATTAGGTACACATGCAAAGAATAAACAGCACTGGCTCATTTTGAAATGTGGAGTTCCCTGATCACAAGGAACACAAGCCATTTAAAGTTTATTGGCGTTTGGTGTCATATACACCAATGAATGTATACATACACATAAATGTGAATACTCTTAAAAGGAAAAAAGAATACAGAAAAGCAAATATACTATCACTCTGGCTGCATGTGTATATTTTTTAATGGAATTGTGCACATATGATTACTCAGCTAAATATAATCCATTAAGGAAGTTTTAACATATGTATATTTTTCTTCTTCCACCTTGCCTTCTTGAGAGTAAATTTACTGCCAAATGTTAGCATTAATAACAGACTGGCTTCTATTTTCTGCTTGCCCTTATTCTTTTTTATCCCTCGTATCCTTTTCCTATCCATATAAAAATAAAGTCAATGCAAATATTCATGTCAGCATCATGACATTTTAATATTTTTGAATTTCTTTTTATAGCTCTATTTTATGTTTAGGTGGTTATGAATGCATAAGCATTTAAAAATATAACAGCTTTAAGAAATTATATTAGGATTCAGAGAAATAATACTGCAGCCAAAGTGCTTGCCTTGAACATAGCTGAACCTAGGTTTGATTCCCTGGCACCAGATATGTTCTCCAAACCCACTACGCATGACCCCTGAAAACAGAGCCAGGAGTAAACCCTAGGCACCACTAACTGTGAACTAAATCCCCAACAAAATTAGCTAGTCAAGCTACATTGGCTGATCTCTTTTTTTATTTAATATCAATTCCACTGAAGAAAATGTGTGATCTGTTTTATGATATGCAAAAGTATCATGAATATGAGGAAATAAATTTAAAAAATAACTGCAACTGTTTAGAAATATTTTTCACTGGATAATTGCAAGTAAAAGTGTTTCACAATTTTTTACCCAGCCTACATTTTATATAACCTGACATTTTTGTCTAGTTATTATATAATAATTTGCAGAGAAAGTGATTTTTTCCCTAGGTTTACTTTAAGTGAAGCAATCAGTCTATTTTGTCCACTGTTTTTAAAAGCATTTATGTATCATTATGCATGAATTATACTATTGAACCCGGGTCTCCCGTGTGGCAGGCGAGAATTCTACCACTGAACCACCAATGCCGCGACTGGAGAGATAGCACAGCGGTAGGGCGTTCGCCTTACAAGCGGCCAACATGGCCGACCCGAGTTCGATTCCTCCGCCCGTCTCGGAGAGTTCGGCAAGCTACCGAGAGTATTCGATATGCCAGACACAGTAACAACAAAGTCTCCAATGGAGACGTTACTGGGCCCACTCGAGCAATTCAACGATCAACGGGAGGGCCTTTACCTTTACCTTTACCATACTATTGAATAATTTAGCCGTCTCATGCTTAATTTTCATCAACTTACCAACATTTATCTAATTGGGGAAGAAAATATATATTCTATAAATTATTTAAAAAGATGCTATATAGAAGAATGTTTCCTTAAAAATATTTTTTCCTTAAACATATAAACTAGTACTACCTAGTACCTTGAATTTTTATGGCAGCATCATCTGTGAAATTTTATAAACAATGATTTTTTACTTCATAAAATAAAACTTTTCAAGACATAATTTTGTGATATATGGTATATCCAGTTTCTGATTTAATGTTATAAGATTTACACAAAACCTTAAGAAATCTTATAGTCACAGTAATTTGTTGTTGAGAGCATATACCAATTCCGAGGTGGATAATATGTGTTAAGACAGAATATTATCTGAAAAGGACACACACACACACACACGTGCACATGCACTCCTGTTTGTATGCTACAGCATTTTTACTAGTTCACCTTACATTCTATGTACTTATATTATTTACATGTCTAATTAATTGAATTTTTTAAGAAAAAAATTTTAATCATAAATACTACATACAGTTGGAACCAAATAAGTAGGTAAAGACTGAGGAAACCAAACTACCCCTAGTTTGAAACATTAGTGCTACAAATAGATTTTGCTCCACATTAATTTTCAACTCTGTCATCAACCTAGTTCAGGCAAATTTCCAGTACTTTTAGATTTCCTTGACATTTGACTCTATGCACACAGATCCTAAATCATGCATTCTTTCCCATGTGCAATTTATTCAAATACTTATGATCCACTGAGTATCAAGTCTGACCACCTCATTTTCCACCATGTTTGGAATTTTTGATCATATAAAATGTTAACATAATGAAGAAATTGAAAGGAATAAATAAATTTCAGCAAATTATTTTTAATTTTAGTTAATAAAAAGCAATAGTAAATGGCTGTTGTTTGAAAGGCACAAATTATTTCCAGTTCATATCATGAATGAGAAACAAGATAGTGAGGTGGTCATGAATATAAGAATGAATATAGATGTGAGACTCCTCTCTTTTAATACTGGTCTTTGTGTGTGTTTTCAGAAGTTTAGAGGACCAGAGTGATAATGCATTGGGTAAAGCTCTTGCCCTGAATGCAGCCTTTTTGGGTTTGATCTCTGGCACATATGGTCCCCCAAATCCCATCAGGAATGATCCCTGAGAACTGCTAGATATTGCCCTTACCTCCACAAAATAAAAATAAAATGTCTTAGACTATTTTGTTTCCTCACTTAAATCTGTCAGGGCTGGAGTAATAGCACAGTGGGTAGGGCATTTGTCTTGTACGTGGCCGACCCTGGTTCGATTCCTCCTTCCCTCTCGAGAGCCTGGCAAACTACCGTGAGTATCCCACTTGCACAGCAAAGGCTGGCAAGCTACCCCTGATGTATTCTATATGCCAAAAGCAGTAACAACAAGTCTCACAATAGAGATGTTACTGGTGCGGGCTCGAGCAAATTGATGAACAACGGGGGAACATTTCTAAAGTACTACTTAAATCTGTACCATAAAGTTATAGTAAATAAAACAACATGGTATTGGAATAGGAAAAGACGTACAGGGAACTACAATAGAATTCAGACTCAGATATAAACCCATTTGTCCAAATATGAATAACTAATTCATGACAAAAGAGTCAAGAGCGTACAATAGAGAAAATAAAGAAAAAAGAAACCCTATGTATTGTTGGTGGGGATTTTAACTAATGTAGCTATTATAGAAAATTGTATTAAATTTTTTCTTTTCAAAAGTGTCTAAAGTAGATAGGCCAGGAGTTAGTACGTGTTTTGTATAAACAAGGGTAATTAGATACAGTGATATCATAACCAAAATTCAGCTCTCAGGACTGCAGAAAGCTGTCTTCAGTCTTTCTAAAAGGAGTCTAAGCTTTCATATGAATGTCAAAACACAAACATTTGGGAGATGAGAAAAAGTTCTAAATGAGTGACGTATACAATAGTGCTACTTTTGAGATTGGCCTCCAAATCTGTGAAATTTGAAATATTCTTTATCAAATTCTCCTCTGCTGATTAGATTAAAATTTAAAATTTAATCTAAAATTTGTTTTCTTTCTCCCCATCTTCCAAAAGCATACCCATTCTGCTGTAATGTCTATACTTACTTGGGTCCCAAGCTTTCTTCCTCTCCAATAAGATCTTTAGCTCAAATTACTTGATATAGCTCTTTCCTGATCTGTGTCAAAGGAAGTATGATTTTTAGAGGGGGTAAATCTAGAAAAAAATTAAAAGGTTTAGCCATGGAAAGTAAAACGTGTAAATGATGTCTTGGGACAGATGGTAGGGAGAGACAGAATGAGATGCAGAGATCCAAAGAGGCACAGACACACTGCTGCCCATGGCAGGCTGAGAGAACACTGGATCTTGATTTCCTAAATCCTCTCCCACCTCCCATATCTGTGAGATGTATCTTTTATATACATATTTTTATTGTCTTTGGCATTTCACTAGCCAGATTCTAACTTGCTTAAGGCCTGAGGAGTAAGGGGTAGGAAGTAAGTTAAGACTTCTTGTGAGAGTGCTGTGCTATTCATAATCAAAACTCAGAAATAGCTGAAACCACAAAGTCAAATACTCTGAGCAGTCTTGTCTAATTTCTGTGTGGTGTATATCACATCCTCGTGCAGGTTTCCTTCCACTGGTAGAAGAGGAATGCATTATTAAAGATTGCTATATTGGGAACAGACTGCCTGACTTCAAGTACCAGACTATCATGCATTTGCAGTTAAGAGTTGGGCAAGAACACAAACCTACATAATGGAGTGACTAAAGATAGAGCTGTTAAATGCTGAAAGTGGTTAGTAAAATGTCTGAACACAACAAATTTGAACTATTGTTTATACTATTAACAAAAATTATTATTTTTGAAGATGATTTGGCAATTTTCTCATTGTGCTCTTTATTACCTGAGTGGTTTCTCTTCTCTGGGTTTTAGTTTGAGAACAACTTGGGAAGGTGACCAATAATACGTTGTATGGTTGTGTGTTCAGACTATAAATATAGAGATTTAGGAACTACAACAGTGAAGATAGAAAGAACGGGATGTTTACAGAGATGAGGCCAAAGGGAGACCAAGTAATGAATGCTTGACAGAGATGTACATGATTATCAATTTATCTATATTAGGTCTCCTTTCATTTAAACTTGCTTGAGTAGATATGTAACTAAATTCCTAGATTTTTATATAACAAATATAGAGGAAGACAACAAGAGATAGATAAATAAATAATGCTTAACTTAAAGATAAATGTATTGTCAGCTTTATAAACTAACAGTCTTGTTTTTGTTGTAATATATCATTTTGATACTAACAAAATTTTTGAAAACATTCAAAATATTTTTGTTCATTTTTGTGAGCAAAATGACTGACCTATGTTCAGGGCTTTCTCCTGGCTCTGAGCTCAAAAATCACTCTTGGTGGTGCTCTGGTAATTATCTGGGTGTTGGAGGTGGAAACTGGGTTCTATGCAATGCAAGTGTCCTACCTACTTTACTATATCTTTGGCCTCAACTCACATTTTAAGAATACAGGTTGAGTCTTTAAAATAATTCAATAGTTAATTATTTGGCAATAAGAACAATTTTTAAGTATGTAACTTGAACAATGCTTATTACATATGTTGCATATATTTTGGTGTCTAAGGCATTAAAATTAAATATTTTAAAGTATCTAAAAATATTAATTATGGGCCCAAGAGTTAAGCAGTAAAACACCTTGTTTGAATGCAGCCCACATAGGGTTCAATTGCTAGCAGTATTTATGTGGGGATGTGTGTGTGTGTGTGTGTGTGTATGTGTGTGTGTGTGGTCCCATATAAATTGTCAGGCACTCCCTGAGAATACAGCCAGGAGTAAGCCCCAAGCACCTTTGGGTGTGGCTCCAAATTTAAAAAAATTAATTTATACTAAAGAGCTTCTTCAGTATTTTGACCTGCTGTTTATATAGAAAGTCTTTGTTTTTCAGTTAGATAACCAATATAGTTTCCACTATCAATATGATAGTACAGCGGGGCATATGCCATTTGGATACTCAGTCTATCATTCCTTTCTAGGTATCTTTCCTTGACTTTCTTCTTTTAAGATGTATGTCCCATGCTTCCTAGAGCGAATCCATGCAGTGTACATTTGTTTATTGAACAAATATTCACTCAGTTATTAATATAGTTACTCTTAGCATAATTGGTGTCAGAGAAAGTATAGATTATTATCCCTTTACTCCCAGTCTTAACATAGTAGATCTTTCTTTTTTTTAATTTAATTTCTTTTTTTTTAATTGAATCACTATCAACTACAGTTACAAAACTTTCATGTTTGAGTTTCAGTCATACAATGATCAAACACCCGTCCCTTCATCAGAGTCTGTTTTCTACAACCAATATCCCCAGTATCCCTCCCCCACATTCCGCCCCTCCCCCTGCCTTCCTGTCAGACAATTTCCCTTTTACTCTCTATTTATGGTATTATGGTTTGCAATACAAATAGAGACCATCACATTTGGTCCTTTTTCTACTTTCAGCATGCATCTACCATTCCGATTGATACCTACAACCATCATTGACTTAGTGTTCTCTTCTCCATCCCATCTACTTTCTCCCCAGTTCATAAGGCAGGCTTCTAACTGTGGAGAAATCTTCCTGGCCCTTATCTCTACGGTCCTTGGGTGTTGATCTCATATTATGATATTTTTTCCCTTAAATTTTTATTAGTTAAACACCATGAGGTACAGTTGTAGACTTACAAATTTTTGTGCTTGGGTTTCAGTTATCCCATAAATGAGTGCAGTCATTCTATGTCTCTCCCTCTCTTTCTGACTCATTTTACTCAGCATGATACTCCATGTCCATCCACTTATAAGCAAATTTCATGACTTCATCTTTCCTAACAGCTGCATAATATTCCATTGTAAATGTACTGAAGTTTCTTTATAAAAAATTCTCAGTCTTACTCTTCATAGTAATTCTGCCTATATTGCAGTCGCTCACTGAATATAAGGACATTTCTTTAATGTGTGGCAGAAATTCACATAGATTAAATGGTTGAGAGCAGGAAAACACTACTCTGAATGGAACCTTAATGTATGCATTCAATTACTGGAGAAAGAGTAATTTCACAACTGTCTCATGAAACATTATCTTCACCTGTGTTTTATTGACTTGTATTAGAAAGGACAGCCTTATTACTATCCTATGAAAAATCCGGGTTTTATATCGCATACGTTCTAGACATATGGGGACACAAAGGAAACCATCTTTGTAGCCAATCACTCTTTTAAACATTGAGATGAGCCAAAAGAAAAGAAGTTATCCATAGTGATTCTTTTCGGAGGTTAGGTAACTCAGATGCCCTGTGTCAATTGTTTCTGGAAGTATTTTTTGAGAAGGTAATATTAGTTAACTCTACAATCATTTCAGGATGATTTTATATATTTTTTCTATTTTCTAGCTTTAAATTCTAAGAATGAAACTTTTTAATGTTTTTATGTTTTTGATTGGTAGTCTGATCAAGACCTCATTTATGTAAAGGAAGAATTCATTACACAGACTAATTGGGGAACCTTAAGGGTAATCATTAAAACTAGCTTCCTTTTCAATATATTTTTAAGAGTTTTGTTGGTATTCTTCTTCTCAAATTATACTATTTCTATCATGACTAACATTTAAATCTCTAAACACTGATATTCCCATTTTAATTTTAGCTGGCACCAGAAGGAAATGGTAAAACAGCAGATGATTACCTCCATAATTTATTCCACATTTTCTAACAGCTTTAGAGATTCAAATACAAAATAATAACCTAAAAATGAGAAATATGCAACTAAAATTAGACTTAGAAAATTGTTCTTAAACTGAGATTTTTCACTGATATTTTCTCAAGTGGTTGAAAGTAAATTCCAAAGTGAAATGTAAACAAGAACTATGTTACCACCAGTTATGTTTTGATGACCAACTCAGGCACTTAAAATTATTATATAAATTCAGGTCTCATTAATTTGAATCTGCTAACACTTAGCTGAAGTATTAATCAATGTAAATGTTCATTTAAAAAAATTCTGGTTTTAGCCCGGCAGCTTGAAGCAGAAAAGTGAATGGACTATGTGTCAATCCACGCCACCATGCCTGCCCGGAGGTGAAAGGGTGTTGCTCCCTTCCCTCTTTTTCCCTTTGGAAAGAAAGATGGCACCCACCTCAGAGCTTTATGAAAAGTCAGGTATGAGCCGGTCGTGATGGGGCGACTGAAACCTCATGGGAAGTGGGGCATTCCCTGCTCATCCTTCACGCCCTACCTAGGTCAGGAGTTGCCCCCCACGAGTGGCTCTCCAGCACGGCCATGGCTCCAGAGCACAGAAACCAATCTCATAATTATTTGACTCTCAGCAGAAATACTTCCAGGGTTAATAAGTAAAATACCAGAAATCCAAAATTGCGCAGCCACTATTGCGGCCGTGCAACATCATTTGATTCTTGTGACCAGCTGTAGAAAACAAATTATTTCACAATGCCTTTTCAGCATGTCTGATTTGGGGGTGTAAACTCTAAATAATTATGGTGCATCTTTTGTCGTAAAAATGAATCTAATCAAAGTAGATAGAGTGTTAACTAGAATTCATCTGCCTCACAGGCATTGGGAAGGTTGGGGGGGGTCATTGGGGTTCTTCGTGGTGAAAAATAAGTATTGGTAAAGGGAAATGTGTTTGATATTTGCATGACCGAGACATATACCTGAAAGCTTTGTAACTTTTCCCACAGTGATTCAATTAATTAATTAATTTTAAAAAATAAAAAAATTAAAAAATAAAAAAATTCTGGTTTAGAATGACCATAGATATAAATTAGATTTAAGTGCTAAAATATGTCTATTGGTTTTAATTAAGTTAGTAGTTTCAACTGAAAAGTAGCAACATTTATTTTTTCTTAGATTTAATAGAAATGATACTGAATTATGAGAAGTATTGCCTGAACTATAAGTGCTTATGTTTAGAATCTCTTATATGCCAGGCTTTGTGCTAGTATCTTAATACAGCATTGAATAAATAAACAAATTTATTGTTTATATTAGAGTTTATATTAAAAACTATGATTTTTACTAGAATTAAAATTTTGCTAAGTCATGATATCTTTTTGGTTAATGTTCTGAACACAGTAACAAGTCTTATGATGGAGACGTTACTGGGCCCGCTCGAGCAAATCGATGAACAACGGGAGGACTGTGACCGTGACCGTGACCGTTCTAAACTAAAGTCAGATTGACCTCTCTTTAGTTCATACTAGTGTAATTTTATTGATTTTGGAAGAAACATCCATAAGGTGTTATCTTAAGCTCTACTGAATAATGAAACAATGATTTTTTGCTTTTAAAACTTACTTATGATTATCACCTTATAAAAACTCAAAATAAATGATTTAGACAACCCAATTATAGTAATGTTTCTTTAATTCATTCTTTTCAATATGAAACATTGTATTTAAAACATGCCTTTCTTTACTTTTATTTAAATGATTATTTATTAACACAAAATTTCAGTTAACTTCCTTCAACATCAGTAAAGCTGATAGAGAGAGAAATATTGTTATGGTGATAGTACATACCACTTCTACGTTTCCTTAAATTTGTTGTTTAGATATACTTAGTAGATATCAGGATTTCTATTTCCCTAAATCCAAGTTAATTTATAATTCATGATTAGTATTTTATGTCACAACAATAAATAGTTTGCTAAAGGTTTTCATAAACAATGAAATTATTATGTCTGTTTGAATGTGCCCGTAAAAAGATTGACTATTTTGCCATTAAATGTTAAGAAAAAGATATTACAGTTCTCTGACTGGTATTTTGCTGAGAATTGTTCACTATGACTATTTTTGCACTTAAATCTACATTAGACATTATTATGCAAGTACTTGAATTAAATGCTCCTGAGAAATATTTTCTTAAATTATGTAAAATAAAGCATATTTGTTTTTTATTAGCACTGTAGCAACTGTCCTTCCATTGTTCATCAATTGGCTCGAGTAGGCACCAGTAACGTACTATATTTTGGCATATCAAATGTGCCATGAGGGGCTTGCATGCTTTGCCATGTGGGTGTGATATACTTGGTAGCTTGCTGAGCTCTCTGAGAGGGATGGAGGAATGGAACTTGGGTCGGCCCTGTGCAAGGCAAACGCCCTACCCACTGTGCTATCGATCCAGCTGTGTTTTTTACTACTTAATAAATTTGCACTTAAACATAAATTTATAGAAATACTTCTATTCAAAACAGAAAATACTTCTGTTCAAATGAAATAGATTACAGTAAGAAAAATTTTAACTGTATAGTTTCTTTCATTTTTTGTTTATTTTAGGCTTCACCCGGCTGAGTTCAGGGCTCATTTACTTCTGGCTCTGCACTCACACCTGGCTGAGTACAGGAATCAATCGTGGCTGGGGTGCCAAGATTTGAACCTAGGATAGCCACTTGCAGGGCAAGTGCCTTCCATGCTGCACTGTCTCTCTGACCAGATATTGTTTCTTTGTTGAATTTTTTTCTGCAAAAATAATTGTAGAGAATATTAAGTATATATAAATGGGAAAATGTTATAAATTAAGAAACATTTCTGTTCATAATCATTAGATATATACCATAATAATAGATTTAAGACAAGTTATAGCCGTTATAGATCAGGAATTTATATATTTGTTTGGGAACAAAAGAAATTCTTTGCAGAGTGAGTGCTATAAATAACACCCTACCAAAAGTGCTTCTCAAGTTTCTAAGGTAAAGGTAAAGGTAAAGGTAAAGGCCCTCCCGTTGATCGTCGATTTGCTCGAGCGGGCCCAGTAACATCTCCATTGGAGAATTTGTTGTTACTGTGTCTGGCATATCGAATACTCTCGGTAGCTTGCCGGGCTCTCCGAGAGGGGCGGAGGAATCGAACTCGGGTCGGCCATGTTGGCCGCTTGTAAGGCGAACGCCCTACCCGCTGTGCTATCGCTCCAGCCAAAGTTTGCTAAATGATAATTTGAGTTGATTACTGCTTTGGTTTTCTTTTGCATTATATTAGTCTGAATGTAAAATAATTATACTTTGTTTGGTTTGACTTTTCTGATTATATTTTCTGTCTTTTTATACTGTCTTCCTCTATCCATTTCTTCAATCACCTCACCTTTTTTTTTTTTTATCTTTTTGGGTCACACCTGGCAATACAAACAGGGATAATTTCTGGCTCATACACTCAGAAATTACTCCTGGCAGTGCTCAAGGGATCATATGGGATGCTGGGAATCGAACCCGGGTCGGCTGCCTGCAAAGCAGATTCCCTACCCACTGCGCTATTGCTCTCGCCCTCTCATCTCTTAAACATAAAAGTATAAACTTATTAAAAATGGACTAAAGGCTAGGATATTAGACCTGAAACTGTAACAAACATTAAAAAAACTGCAGTCAAAACACTCCATGATATTGACTTCCATGATGTTTTCAAGAATTTTATTCAAATAGCAAGGGCAATAAAAGCAAAGAAAAATAAGATTTTATTAAACTAAAAAACTGTGGCATAATGAATATTACTATTATTAAAATAAAGTCATGTTACTGAATAGGCATAAATATTTGTATATTATACTTATGAAATGAACAGAAACATTACAGGAGATATACAGATGGTTGTAATAACATCAAAAAGTGCTCATTTTCAATTGTTACCAAATGAAGGAAAATTAACACAAATTAACACAATAACACACTTCATCCTGTTAAAATGGACTATATCAAACAGGCCATAAAAATTATTGGCTCCAGTGTGGATAAAAGTAATCCTGCTGTAGAATGGGAAATGAACACCCAAGAATAGTTGAGATAAGTACCAGGAGGCCTGCTCCACGGCTTGAAAGCGGGCAGAACATGCGGGGGGGAAAAGCAGCTCAGATGGAGAAGGGAACACCAAGTAAAGGATGTTTGGAGGACTCGCTCAGGATGTGAGACATGTGCTGAAAGTAGACTATAGACCAAACATGATGGCCACTCAATACCTCTCTTGCAAGCCACAACACCCTAAAGGAAAGAGAGAGCAAAAGGGAATGCCCTGCCATATAGGTGGGGTGGGGTGGGGGATGGGGGGTGAGAGGGCAATTGGGTTCATTGGTGGTGGAAAATGGGCACTAGTGGAGTTGTGGGTACTTGAACCTTGTATAACTGAAACCCAAACTTGAAAGTTTGTAAGTCTAACAAAATAAATAAATAAATTAATTAATAAATAAGTAAGTAATCCTGTTGGCAGAAATATAAATTTGTCCAGCCTACATGGAAAACAGTATAGATATTTCTCAGATCATGAAAATTTATCTACCATACCACCTAGTATTTATACATCTATCTATTTAACATAAGAACACCAATTTAAAATGAACTATGGATACCATGTTCACTGTGGCACTATTTTCAATAACCAAGACCTGTAAACAAACCAAATACCCAAAGACAGATGATTGGACAGAGAAAATGTAATATATGTGGAGTACTATTAGGCTATGTATACTTGAAAGGAATTATGATAATGACAAATACTGGAAAAATAATCTCACTCACAAACATGGTAGCACTGTAGCACTGTCCTCCCATTGTTCATCAATTTGCTCAAGTGGGCACCAGTAACATCTCACAACAAATTGTGAGACTTCTTGTTACTGGTTTTTTTTTTTTTTAATAACATATCAAATACGTCACAGGTAGATTGCCAGGCTTTGCTGTGTGGGCGAGATACTCTTGATAGCTTGCCGGGTTCTCCTAGAGGGGCGGAGGAATCGAACTCAGGTCGGCCATGTTGGCTGTGTGCAAGGCAAATGCCCTGCCCACTGTGCTATTGCTCCAGCCCACACAAACATGGTATGTTTATTAAAATAAGGACATAGAATGGAAAGGAAAGCTTTAGTCTCTGTGGAGTTGTGATTTTTAGAGAAGAGAATAGAAGGGACATTTAGTGTAAATAAGAAATCCAATAGACTTATAGGAATATTGACTCATTTTGTGTGTGGTAACATTTATTTAGAAGAGGTACAAAATTGTACCCCCAAACATACGTAGTCCTATTAGTTTCCCTCATCAATAGTCATGATTAAGCTTAAACAAAAAGGTAAATGTAAAAGAAATTATAATTTACTCAAAACTCTCTGTCTGGGTATTGGGCATTGCTGCAATGTAGGGACATACTCTTCTGGTTTTATTATTTAATAAGTACATATGTTATATAATTTGTAAATCTATACACCCAACTTTAATCTCCATAAATGAATACTCTGTCTTAGTGCCTATTCATGTTGAAGTCTTAACTATTTTAGCCCTTTAGTCCTAAATCTTTACTTACATATGCACTAATTTAATTTTAATCTGAATCTTGTTTATTTGTTTGTTTGCTGTAATCTGTACTTTATCCATGAGATTAGTTTTCAGATTGCTGATACATTCACTGCTTGGCAATGTAATTCTCAGGTCTTTTTTATTTCTCTTGTCACCACTCAAATTCAATTTCAGAATTTTATCATTTGGCTTATTGCAACAATTTTCTTTCTCTCTTCTGCTTTCAATTTCTACATTTTCAGACTCATCCTTTATTATGATGGTAGCCACTTCACTGCTTGATAGTTTGATATTGTGAGCTCTTGAAAATGACAGTTATTTATAAAGGTAATATTGTAGGAAAATATGATTATCATTTAATACAAAATAAACAAACTTTTACTATCATCTTTATCAGTAGTGTTGTGTGCTGTTAAAAACTTCATATTTAAAAATTTATGCATATCACCCTTAAAGTTAAAATGTACGTAATATAATTTATCTAATTATTAAATATACGATTTATGTTAAAACTCATGGGGAAACATGAATGATAATTCATAGCACAAGTAAGGTATTATAATCTAAATAAGTAATTTACAACTTGAGTACATATCCACAATATGAGTTTGTTAAGCTTTTGAAGAGGAAGAAAAAATAGAGAAACTAAACTGGAGAGAAAAACTTAACTTTTTAAAGCAGAAATTATTCATCTAGAAAATCTTATTAGTGAAGAAGGGTGAGCAGCTTGTTCTAAACTAATATAAAATTATGAAACGGAATAGTCACATCTTCAGAAATGCACATAGGATGCCAACCAAAAGATTGTAAAATGAAGAGATTTTGGTACAACAGAACTAACTCCAAGTAAAATAAATGAGAAGAAATTTACTGTAACAATATCAGGGTTTACCAACTCAACCCAAAGTTGAATCCCTTTAATAGCACAGTTTGGATGAAATAGTGCTTTCAGTTTTCTTGCCCTTTAACTGAATATTATAGTTTCTTCTAAGGGAACAAATTGATTACCTGGTTTGAAGCATAGTACCCAACCTGTTTTTATGAGTAACCATGAAATTGTGAAGTGAATTTCAAATATAGAAGATAACGGTGAAATAAACTGTGTAGAAAGAAATTGAAATTCTATTCTGCATATTTTTCACAAAAGAGATTCTATCCATATACAATGAAAGAAGCAATTACAACCTATTGGAATATATGAAATGAAATGACAGGAACATGACTGAGTGCCTGGCATACTGTCCCCTCCCCTGGGCCCCAAGCACTGCAGTGTATTGTTGTAGGAAGTAGGTTAGCAGTTTAAAGATATCATGAATTTTCATTTTAATTTTAATTTATTCTTTGGAAACTATGAATGCCTACCTCCTAAGGGAGATGATAAGTTTAATTTTTCTTATAAAAAGTTAAAGCATATAGAAATCAGGAGTGTTTGAGTACTTCTGCTCTGAGACCATATTGTGTTACTCTAAAAGGGACCAGAGGGAATCACGTACTCTGGAAATAGTTGCTTGATGATAATGATGTAGTTTTGACTTTTGACTTCTAAAAATCCTGGTTTTGACATTGAATACATGTCTTCAAAAATTCAGAGAAGAAAGAAAACACTCAGCCATAAAGTTTTTTTAATGAGATTTTAAAATGTTTTCATTATGGCATAAAAGAAAGAGAAACAGATTTTCAATGATATACTTTTTATATTTGGCATGCTTTTCATAAAAATATTGGAAGGCATAACTTTTTTCTTCTTGTTCTCATGTGTGAGAATTTGGGCAAAAATAATTCCAAGGTGACACATTCTTCCACATACTCACAAAACATAAGTCAAACAAAATGTAAATGCTGATAAAAATAATGGAAATCAAACTGTTCCATGATGTTAAATATAACAATTAATCTGACTTTTTAAATTTATTTAAATGACTTACTCACCTTCTTTGACCTCAAAATTATTTCTTGAGGATTAAATAATGTAGCCTTAAGTGCAGATGATTGTTTGATCCCAAGCACAACATATGGTATCTGAGCACTGTCAGAAATGATCCATGAGAACAGAGGTGGGAGTAAGTACTGAGCATCAATGTGTGTGTGGTTCAAATGCCAAAAGGATAATTTTTGTTTTTTTGCTTTTTGGGTGACACCTGGTGATGAATGGGGGTTACTCCTTGCTTGTGGACTCAGGAATTACTCCTGACGGTGCTCAGGGGACCATATGGGATGCTGGGAATCAAACCCGGGTAGGCGATGTGCTAGGCAAATGCCCTACCAGCTGTGCTATAGCTCCAGTCCCCAAATAGATAAAATTTTAAGAGTACTTCTAGAATAGGTATATCATACAAGTTCATTTATTAATTATAAGCTTAACTCAGAAATATTTTTATAAAGTAAATTCTTTTGTTACATTAATTTCCTGAATTCTATACTTTGTGAGTGATATTAAAGTAGGTATGCTTTACTTTGCATCTGGCTGACATAGGTTTAATCCCAGCACCCCATATGGACCCCTGAATCCTGCCTGGAGTGGACCCTGAGCAATGATTCAGGAGTAAGCCCTGAGCACTGCCATGTGTAGCCCTCCCCACCCCGAAATTACACAAAATACACTATCATGAATTTATCTCTTCTAATAGCAGTTTATGCCTTTTAAGCCTCTCTAAAATTAGTATTAACTTTTCTTTTACATTTTTCTTTTGTGTATGTGGATATTTTCTCAAAATTTTTTTCTTTATGAGATTATGAGTTGCAAAACATTATGTATGCTGTCTTTATATTTTCATCCCAATCTCAGCAAGAGTTTTGGTTCTTTGCATCCTGCCCTATAGCTGCTTTCTTCAAGAGTCACTTCTGTGAAAGCAATTCTAGTGAGTTTTATTGACTCCTTGGCTTTACAAAGGCCAAGTTGCTCTTATGAATGATTTTTAAATTTTCTATCTTTGTAGCTTCTGTTTTAATCAGTTGCATCCAGAATTGTCATTGCTTTTAATTAATCTGATTAACTTTTTTAGTATCACGTAAGTCCCTAGTGTGAATTTTGTGTTTGAAAACAGAGAAAACTCACATTGAAGATCTTTTCAGGTCATGAGGATGAAGTTAAATTTAGTGATTAAAAAGATATTCTCATTCCTATCACAGCATTTATGTCTTCCCATTTTAGACTTTTAAAACTTCCAGCAGAAACTTTCTGTTCATTTAACTCAAGTCTTAGTAATTTGTTTGGATTTTAAGTATGCTATCCATTTTGTTTAATACCCAAAGAAACATGCTGTATTTAACTAATATGTGCTTTGGTAGGCTCTGCTTTTTTGGTATTTTCTGTCATATTAATATCTACATTCTTGCCAATGATAGAATTCAGTTTTCTTATAGATCATAAAACTTGCAGATTGGTCCATTTAAGTGTCTGTTCAAATATCTGCTTCATAACATTTTATCACTTAAAATTGTTATTTGCTATTCACCCCTCACCACACACTTGCTGAAGTCATTAGTCCTTCCTGCTAAATGTTTTGCACAATGTCACGTTCGTACAACTTAGAAATATAAGTGATTCAATATTTTAATGCATATTTGTTTTATCATAAGGAGAGAAGCAGCATAAGGAAAGGAATTTTTGTTTATATTGTTGAGTTATATATTTGTTATATATTCTGGAAAATATATAATATGATATATGCATTTTACAGTTGTGTTTGAACGAATCAATAGTGTTACACTTTTGTTTGTGTCTAGTTTTTATTCTTTTAATAATTGTGCATTGTATTTCAGTAAAGGTGATAAAAAATCTAAACTGGGTCAACAAAACAAATACATAAAAATGTTAATATTAGAATTGAACATGTCTGTGTTAATGTCACAACAGTCTTTTTTTAAAACTTTTTTATTAAATCTCTGTGAGATGGACCCTAACAAAGCTATTCATGATTGAATTTCAGATATACAGTATTCCAACACCCATCCCTCCACCAGTGTACATTTTCTAGCACTACTGTCCCCAGGTTCCTGCTATCGGCCCCCCCACCACCCCACACACACCGCTTGCCTCTATGACAGGTGCTTTTCCTCTCTCTCCCTCTCTCTCTCTCTCTCTCTCTCTTTCTCCCCTACTCTACGTTCTCTCTCTGTCTCTCTGTTTCTCTCTGTCTCTCTCTCTGTCTTTCTCTCTCCCTCTCCTTCTCTGTCTTCTTTCACTTTTGCTCATGATCACATCTACAAATTTTAGGAGTCTTTTAAAAATTATTCCAAAATGACTCATAGTCATTTATAGAATAATATCATCTGGTATGATTCAATTTAGGAAGAAAAACACAATTATGAGTGGTGAAAGGATGTCTGTCAAGTTAGTTTGACCAGCTAAATCATTGAAACAACATATAGATAACTGTTAGATAGGAGTCTTATATTTTCCTTTCACCATCTAGTTGTTTTTTTAATCACTATGTAATATGTACATAATTATTTTTATAAACATTTTAATTAGACTGAAAATTGAAGAGTTCAATGACTTCAGGGACCTACATTACATTCCTAGTATATCTCATCACATTAAAGAAGTATTATTGTAGCTGAAAAGAACACATTTGGAAGCATATGAATTTTAAAAATGAACCTGATGGTTCTTGGTCACATTTAGCAGACACCATAGCAAAGCTGTGTGATTTAAGAAATTCTGTCATATATTGTTCCATAAAATTTCCCTGAAGGCTATGAAATAATGAGGCCATTAGGATATTTGCGTTTCCTCTGTGTAAGACCACACAGTACATTTTATAATATTTGGAGGATATTCCATATTAATTTTTACTGATAACCAAAGATTACTATATCAAGGTTTATTTGCTTCAATCCAGTCATTCAATTCAGTCCAATCAGATAAGCTTCAAATTGCATTAAGAAAGATTGAATGAAAAATAAGAATGAGTACTTGTTCATAGAGAAGATATAAATTCTTCTATTTTTTTAGGCCACAATAAAAAGTGCTACAAGAATTTTTTTCTTTTTGGGTCACACCCAGCAATGCTCAGGGGTTACTCCTGGCACTGCACTCAGGAATTACTCCTGGCAGTGCTTGGAGGACCATATGAAATACCAGGAATTGAACCCAGGTCAGCCGCATGCAAGGCAAACTCCCTTCCCACTGTACTATCACTCCAACCCCACACAAGAAATTTTTAAGAGTCATTAAGTTGTTATGAAATATCCTGCCTGAAAAATTATATTAGTAAATGCATTTGTATGTCAAGAATCCAATTTTATATTAGAAATTATAAACATCTGATTATAATTATAAATTATCTGGTTAGTTTAAGTAGTCTTTCATCATCCTAGTATGGTTTGTTTCTGGGAAAGTCTTCAAATTCTGTTCAACTGATGAGTTAGCAAGCCACTCTACCATTTTGATCTAGGCTATTGGATAGGAACTGAATTTAGTTCTGCCCACGTATTTGCTGTCACTCTATAAAATCCCAGATGCTCAACCCACACCCAACTAGAATGTACAAACAACAATTTTTAAATGCAAAACAAAAAGCAGTAAAACATAAGCACTTTGTTTTTAATCATAAAAGGACATATGTACTTAATTTTGAAAACTCATGTGAATGATTCCCAATCAGTTAAATTGACTTCTGTTTCTTTCAATGCCTATGGATTAGCAATCGTAATTTCTTTTATTCTTTTAATGGTATTGCCATTGAATTCTCAGAATCTAGCCACCATTTAGATAAAGCTTCTTGAAGATTTAGCTATCTAACTGCTTCAATTATACTCTATAACAGATGGTATTTTTTTTTTGGCTACCTTATTTTTCTTATTATAAAACCTCTTTCTTATCATGCTATCCAGCTCCTCCTCCATACAATGGAATACTCAGTCAGCTATACTTTAGAGTTAAAGTTTTAGATTCTAAAAAAAGAGGCATTAAGAATATTTCAAGAATAGTTTCATATCTTCTTCCAAAAATAACAAATTATTTGCATGTTTTCCTCCTTATCACTTCAAATGGATGAGATATCTAAGTTTATAATGTCTAATGACAGGTCATTTGTCACATTTAAAGAAAAATAGTCTTTCCTTCTTTTTTCTTCTTTTTTCTTCATTTCTTTTATTTTTGGCCTGATTTTTCAGAGAAACTTCATGTATAACTTTAACGTTTTGATTCTTAAAATGTTATCTTTAAAATTTGCAATGCTAATCTCTTCTGTTTCCATATATAGTCTTCTAAAATAGTGATAAGCAAAGATTTACTAATAGATAAATTCTTTTTTGGTAATATGGGTTTCTTGGTATTTTACCTTATTTTCATTCACATAAATTTCCTTAGGTATATAGTAAGTTTTATTAAATTTCACTAAATAATAATGAAATTGAAGTTTTGAACAATCTGGGCTGAATTTCAAGTTTAATTTATTATTTCGGGCAGAAACCATGTAAAGTTTGACAGCATGAGATGAGTTTGAGGCTTAAGTTTTCTAGTTCATTTAAACTTGGAACTCAAAGAAATCCCCAAGGGATACAAAACTACAGACTGAAGCCAGATTCACTTTAAATATTTCACTGTCACTGTCACTGTCACTGTCCTCCCATTGATCATCGATTTGCTCTTTGCTCGAGCAGGCCCAGTAACGTTTCCATTGTGACAATTGTTACTGTGTTTGGCATATCACATACCTCATGGGTAGCTTGCCAGGCTTTGCAGTGCGAGCGAGATACTCTCGGTAGCTAGCCAGGCTCTCAGAGAGGGGCGGAGGAGTCGAACACGGGTCGGCCTGGTCGGTCGCTTGTAAGGCAAACACCCTACTCACTTCGCTATCGCTCCAGCCTTTAAATATTTCATGATAAAAATACTTTACGACCTTTAACTCAAATCCATATATATATATATATATATATATATATGTGTGTGTGTGTGTGTGTGTGTGTGTGTACATATATAAATAAAACCATTTTAATCAGTCAACCACCTTTTCAGTCAGTTTGACAGGTTACTATTTGAAGATGATAAATTTTATAGTAGCATTGTTAAGAATGATTTTACTGAAATAAAAAAATCAACAAGAGTTTTGAGTTATTTAGCCCATTTTCTGGTGATATTACTGTCTACATGAGTAGTGAAATTTTGTGTTTGTCTTAGTTATAATTAGAAAACACATTTAGGAGTTATAAATATGTTGTATATATTACTGTATTCTACTATGAATAATATCTACTCCTTTGGTAATGTTCTTCAGTAAAAAATTATTTTTCAAGAAAAGTTCTGTTAAGACAATAGATGCCCTACTTAGAATTTCTTGTTGAAAGATAATTTTGATTGATTAGAAAAAATTTTTATTTATAACCAAAAATCACACAAAAACTCAATGTAAAATTTCCTTAATTACCCTGTAAGTACTCTTGATCATTCACTCTAAATAAAAAGTATCTAAGTTAAAAAATTTTAGCATATGATGTTTTCATTTTAACAAGTTGTAACAATAAAGGACAGGCCAGGTACAATGATTGATTAGGGATAAGTGGATCTCTAGATGGAAAAAGAAGTTTAAAGCAGAATTGGGATTGTGCTGATCAATTACTTCAAGTTGCTTCAAACTTCATTATTACTAACAAGACCTCTACAAGTCATCTCCATCTTTGTAAGTGTTGGAAACTGCTAGTCAACTTTACATAAAGTCTAGGCTTTCTAAAATGATATTCACAATTTCAGTATTTTAATGTACTCCAGGCACAACACACTTTTTAAATCATATGGTATGCTGCATGATCAAAAAATAGGTAGGCTGAAAGTCAATGAACTATAAATAGAAGAGAATGTAAGTGTAATTTTTTTAAAAAATAAAGTGTCTTTACCTTTCTTTGCTAACCAATGATGATCTAAAACAATTTTTTAAAAAAATTGGGAAAATATTTTATATGTGTAGAACCTAGTTAAAAAATCTTGGGCTTCTGGTATAAAGCAATGCACCATTGTTTTATGAGCAACCTAATATATTAAAGACAATACTTGTGTATTGTCCCCCTTTCCCTCAAAAGACCAACAATAGCAGATGCTGAGATTCTGCTGTAGAACTCTTTGCTGAGCTACTGGGGAAGAATGATAGGGAAATAGAGACAGTGGTGGAGGGAAGCAGAAACTCTTATGCAGGGTATAGTATAGAAACACTGTATTCCTAAAATATTAAGACTCTTATGAATTATGATTCCTAAGTAATAATAGTAGTGCTACTGATAAAATTTAAAGATGGGACAGTAGAGTACTTGACATGCACATATGAGGAATTAGTTCAATCCCCAGAATTTCCACAAAGATTAATAAATGTTTAATAATAACTTCTTTATTTTTTAATTTTTTCAGCTACCTTTATATAATATTTATCTATTTTTTGAATGAACATGAGATACACAGTTAAAATGCTGTTCATGATTGGGTTTCAGTCCTATACCTTCAGCCGTGTACATTTCCCACCACCATGTCCCAGGTATCAACTCACCACCCTGTCCCACAGCCTTACAGTGTGTCTCTATGGCAGGTACCTTGCTTCTCTCTATCTGTCTATCTATCTGTCTGTCTGTCTGTCTGTCTATCTATCTCCATCTCTCTGTCTCTCTCTCCTTTGGGCATTATGGTTTACAAAATTATTTAAAATAACTTTGTATGCTGGAGCCATAGCACAGCAGTTAGGGCATTTACCTTGCATGCCCGCAGACCCAGGTTTGATTCCTCATCCCTCTCAGAAAGCCTGGCAAGCTACCAAGAGTATACCACCCACACGGCAAAGCCTGGCAAGCTCCCCATGGCATATTCTATATGCCCCAAAACAATAACAAGTCTCACAATGGAGACATTACTGGTACCTGCACGAGCAAATGATGAACAACGGGAGGACAGTGCTACAGTGCATGAAACTCCATAGTTGACAGTGTTGTAAGTCATAGTGCTAAAAAACAAGATATGTTAAAATGAAAGTAAACTTAACAAAATAATTTTAAAGGTTTGGAATAAAGGTCAACAATAGAACTTTTTTACCTTTATTCTAAGACCTGGTCTTGATATTTGGTATTTCAAATAGGAAAAAAGGCAAAATCAATGGATGACTTCCCTGTAGCACTGTCTTCCTGTTGTTCATGTATTTGCTCAAGTGGGCATCAGTAACGTCTCACAGTATGGGCGAGATACTCTAGGTAGCTTGCCTGGCTCTCCGTGAAAGGCAGAAGAATCGAACCGGGGTCGGCCATGTGCAAGGCAAATGCCCTACCCACTGTGCTATTGCTCCAGCCCAATAGATGACAAATAGTAATTACAAACAATGATCAGTATTTTTAGCTTCTTTCCCATTGTTTCTTACTTTTAAGAGAAAATGTGTTGGTGATTTGGTTGCATTCTGAAGTCAGTTAAACTGGCTGAGTGCACCTGAGGTCAAATCCAATATAACATTCTTATTTCTGAAATAACAAATTATTATTATAATTGAAAGTTCTGTAAATTAAAATAAATGTGTCTGTGCAGAATTAAAATTGTCATGACAAAGGTAGTAAGATTGTGGTGATTAGACCTATGAGGGACTGGGAATACCTGCCTGGTAGGGAAGCTTGTTTGCCTGGGAAGAACTTAATTACAGTGAATACAAAGGAAAAATACCAGTGATGGGGCAGAATAAAGCTGATGCTTAGTCTTCAAAGGTTAGTTAGGCAACAGAGAAATTATCAAACATTATCATTTGAGAAGCAAAATGATAATTACATTTTTTGGCAATTTTCATTTGAACACTATTGATAATGGATTTGCGAAGTAAGATATGATGACCTTTCTGACAGTGTATATGAATCTTCAATATGGTTGTCATTTATCATAGTCTTATTAATAGTTGTTCATCAAGAAAATTTCATTCCTACTTATTAATTGATTTACCTCCATGATGACTTCTAGATGATTGATATTTTGGAATGTGGTGAACACAAGCATTATGTGGAATTTGAAGTAAAAAAATAGTTCTGTGCCTGTAAAATGTATTGAAATAATCTACTTCAAAATTAGATGCTCTGAAATTCATTATAGAATTTTATGACAATGATTGCCCACCTTGTGCAATGGTATTAAAAATGAAGAAATGTTATAAAATGGTATTTATATTGAACATAACTTCTACATAATATGTCTTAAAATTTTTGTGACATTTGTTGTCTATTTGTTCCTCACTACTTAAATCTTTGTCCATTGCTTTACAGAATTGCTAGGTACTTTTAGGTTTGTTGTTGTTGTTGTTTGTTTGTTTAGGACCACATCCAGTGGTGCTCAGGGCTTCCTTCTTACTTTTTGCTCAAGAATCATTCCTGGCAGTGCCCGAATGGGTACTCGATCATTGTATGACTGAAACACAAACATGAAAGTTTGTAAATCTGTAACTGTACCCCACGATGATTCACTAATAAAAAATATAAAAAAAAGAATCATTCCTGACAGGGGCTCAGAGGACGATACGGGCTATGAGAAATTCAACCTGAATCAGCTTGTGCAAGCAAGCATCCTATATACTATATTGTCTCTCTGACTACATACTTCTAATTTTTAGTACCAGAAATATGAGTCTAGTGTTCACATGATTGAGAATCTAGCATCTAGATTTGTTTATTTATTTTGTTTTGTTTTGTTTGGGGACCAAACCCTATTACGCTCATGGCTTATAACTAACTGGGCTTAGGGGAGCATATGGGATATCAGAATCAAATCTGGATTGGCCACATCAAGGTAAGTGCTTTATCTTCTGTACTGTCTCCTGCTGTGAATCTAGTTTTTTATTCCAGCTTTAATTGTGAGTAGTAAGTTAATATTCTTATATGTTCCTTTCCCCCCCAGACATTCGATATTTTCTGATATCAGGAGATTTTGTGAAATTGCCCATTTTTAAATTTTATATATATTTTTGTTTATTGTTTTTTTAGCACAGCGGGTAGGGCATCTGCCTTGCACGCAGCCAACATGGTCGACCTGAGTTCGATTCCTCTGCCCCTCTTGGAGAGCCCGGCAAGCTACCGAGAGTATTCGATATGCCAGACACAGTAACAACAAAATCTCCAATGGAGACGTTACTGGGCCCGCTCGAGCAAATCGATGATCAACGGGAGGGCCTTTACTTTACTTTTCTTATTGTTTTTTTAAATTTTTTCTCCCCTTTTCTTTATAATTAATTATTACCTAGGATTTGCTCTTTCTAATTCTTTATTATTATTATTATTTTGCTTTTTGGATCACTCCCAGCAAAGCTCGGGTTACTCCTGGCTCTGCACTCAGGAATTACTCCTGGTGGTGCTTGGGGGACCATATGGGATGCTGGGAATCGAACCCGGGTTGGATGTGTGCAAGGCAAACGCCCTACCTGCTGTGCTATTGCTCCAGCCCCTCTTTCTAATTCTTTTAATTTTTTTTAAAAATGTTTAATAAACACAAGGTAGTACATTCATAATGGTGAGAACTTTATAGGAAAGGTCTCCACTTCTTAGCTATCCAGCTTAATATGTCAGAGGTTACTACTTACAGCCAATTACATAAAGAATTGCAGATAGTAGACCCTATTATTGAGTATTATAGAGGCAGACACACACACATAAATCATAAAAATTGAGATGAGAGTAGCAATTAATGAAACAGAAACCCTAATGAGTGAGATAAATAGGAAGAAAAGTTGAACCCCTAAAAATTCAATTAGAGTTTCTGCTGGTTCTTGTGAAGAGTATTATTCAAATTTACCAAAACCATATGTGTGTTACTTCTGAAACATTTCTTGGTCAAGTATATTGTTGTTTGCTAGCTAAGTAATTGAAGCTTATATCTAATTCTTGTTGCAGAAATCATTCAAATATGTCAGGAACAAGAAATATGTATTTGCTAAGCTTTAAGTGTAACTCAATTGAAGAATCACAGGGAAGTCTCATACTCTCCTCTCCAATCAATAGCAAAATTCGGTGTGGTGAAATAGCCTAAAATGAAAACATTTGTGCTGTACTAATCACATATTTTTAAAATTGCAATCATGACCATCCTGTTGTTCGATTGCCTCGAGCAGGCCCCAGTAACGTCTCCTTCGTCCTAACCCTGAGATTTTTTAAAAAGTGCCATATTCAAGGCTCTTTCAGGGTTAGGAGAATGAGACCCATCACTGTTACTGGTATTTGGCATATTGGGTATACGCCACGGGGAGTTTGCCAGACTCTGCCGTGTGGGCGGGTTACATTCGGTAGCCTGCCAGTTTGTCCAAAGTAAGAATGAGATAATAAGATGTCACGCGGCCACAAATGCGGCCGCACGCTTCCGGGAGCTGGGTTTTATAGTTTCTGGGTCTTGGCCGTTGATGGGATTAGATGGTGCCAGGGAACCAGTTGGTGGGTGTGACCCCTGCCTACTTAAATATGGAGGATCTGGGTGGAGGATGCTCAGCCCCGATCCGAGCAGGCTTGGAGATCTCAGCTCCGGGACCTGCATGCCTTTGTTCCTCTGCCGGTACCTTCATGTGTGTGGAGAGTGGTCTCAGCATGGTTGTGGCTGGTTCTGGAAATCTTTGGCTGCCGGAGCCCTGGTCAGGGCAGGGAGGGAAACTCAGCCCACTCCCCTACAAGGGGCCCGGCGAGGACAGCCAGGCACAGACTCTGTGCTGTTCTCTTCCGGGAGCTGGTTTTTCAGTCTCTGGGTCTTAGCCGTTGATGGAATTACACGGCACCAGGGGGCCAGTTGGTGGGTGTGACCCCTGCCTACTGGAATATGGAGGATCTGGGTGGAGGATCCTCAGCCCCGATCCGATCAGGCTTGGAGATCTCAGCCCCAGGACCCACATGCCTTTGTTCCTCTGCTGGTACCTTAAATTGCAGTTAGTTAATTTTCCTAAAATGATATTATGACCCAGCTGAAGATATGTTTTTAAAACATTTTAGTTACAAGACAAAGAAAATAGGGAAAAATATCATCTTATTCAGGAATGATGAATATGAAAAAGTACAAAGTGCACAAAGTAGATAGGTAACAGTCAGACATAGGGATTAAATACACACAACATATTTATAGTGAATTAGCCTCTGAATTTAAGTTAAAACTAGAATTCTGCAAACTAGACAAATGCTTTCATTTTATAGTCAGTGAAGAAGCAAAATGTAAACTTATATGTTAAAACGGAAATGGAGTGTAGAGAAGCCCAATTCACTCTTGTTACATTTACAAATATGAGATCAAACTTAAAAGATAAAACAGTTCTGTCACTCTTATCAAATACTTTTTAAAATCACCATAAACTTACTTGTGTACACCACTCCATTTGAAAATGTGTACCTCTCAAAGAAAAACATCTAGATAATGGCTTTTGGATTCAGGACTTCTCTCAGAATTTAAACTGGAAATGACCTTATAGTCTTAGATATTTTGAACTTTTCATACAGTCTTTTTCAACATTAATTGTCTAGCCCATTACAAATAACAAAAGATATATACGTCTAAAACAAATAGTAATGATGTATATATGTATGTATACATATACTCATTCTCTGTATATGTACATCTACTCAAAGAAAAAAGGAGTGTTTCAAAGCAAATATATTAACTGCAGAAAAATTAATATGCTAACCTTTAAACTGAGTTTTAGCATCTTATCTCATCTTACATTGCTAGCATCTTATACTCATCATATGCATCATGTATGTGTATATATAAGCAGTATAGATCAATATATAAGCAAAATATATCTATATCATGTTTTGCTCCATAAAAGACAATATTTTTAAAGAGAACTTCTGTAAAGGTAAACTGCCTTGAAATTATAAAATATTTTATAAATCTATATAAATTTAAAATAGCATTATTTTAATTGATTTTTATGAGGTAACCGTGGGTTAAAGAAAATAAATATTTTGGGGGTATGGTGCCACCAGCAGGTCAATCTGTGCCTGTAAGGCTAGTGCATCAGCTGCCTGATGATGCCTTTACACTTCCAGATACCCCAAAATTGCTGCTGTGCCTTCGGCCAGACTCCAAAAACTTGGGGTAAAGTTTACCAAGAAAGTAAGTGGCCAAAAGTTAGGTATGTGGGAGACATACCCACAAACCACGTTCGGCCCAGCTATATAATTGGAAGCAAGGCCTCTCTGGTTCCTGATCGAACTGCTTAGCGTCCATGATCCCAGAGACTCAGACAAATATCGGAACCCATTGGCTTTTGGCAGAGATGTGTCCGATCCCCGCAATGGGATACTAGCGCCAGATCACCCCATGGGGGAAAAGATGTTGTCCCTCCACCAGATCCCCCTTGGTGGCTCAGTCGCCACTATCTTCCAGAGGCCACTAGATGGTCAGGTTTGGGACTGCAGTGATGAGACACGCAGGGCTTCACAGAATGGGGGTGGAGCTGACCCTTTCTTCCCCACCCCAACGAGACCCCAAGTCGTCAACCACCCACGGATGTCCTCTCTGGCTCCTGATCAAGCTACTTAATGGTCATAATCCCAGAGACTCAGAAACAAAGCTCGGAACCCAGCGGCTTTTGGCAGAAATGTGTCCAGTCCCCACAGTAGGTTACCGACACCGGGCTATCCCAGGTGGGAATAGGTTTCATGCCTTGGCTTGTTCTCCCTTGAGGCCTAGTGGCCGCCATCCTTCAGAGGCCATTGGACAGTCAGATTTGGGCCCTCAGTGATGAGACACGTGGAGCCTCATGGAATGGAGGTGGAGCGGTCCTTTCCTTCCCGTCCCAACAAGACCCTGAGTTGCTGCCCACGAACAGCCTCTCTGGATCCTGATCAAGCTTCTTAACCATCATGATCCCACAGACTCAGGAACAAATCTCAGAACCTAGCAGGTTTTGTCAGAAATCCCTCCAGATTTAATTGTTAAAATTTTGTAATTCCAAAATCATATGTTATTTATAACCAGCAATAGAAAACAAATTGTCTACCGTTGCCTTTTTGGCAGATCTGAGCATTAGGCTAAAATCTCAAATAATAATGTTGGGTCTGGTGTCAAAATATTGAATGTAATCAAAGTAGAGAGAGAGTAATGTGGAAATCATCTGCCTCACAGGTAGGGGAAGGGTATGGAATGGGGGGTATACTGGAGTTTTTGGTTGTGGAAAATGGGCACTGGTGAAGGGACGGGTGTTTCATTGTATGACTGAGATTTAAACCCAAAAGTTTTGTTAAAAAAATAAATATTTATCTGCTTTGGACACATAATGCTATCAATGTCATACTCACTGCCAAAGTACTCTAACAAAGTCCTTAAATCCTTCCTGCATACTTCCCTACTTTGTTAACTTTAATTCTATGGTAAGAACCTAGGGATTAGTTTTTTGTTTTTTGGGGGTTTTTTTGGTTTTTGGGTCACACCCAGCGATACATAGGGGATACTCCTGGCTCTGCACTCAGGAATTACCCTTTGCGGTGCTTGGGGGACCATATGGGATGCTGGGAATCGAACCCGGGTTGGCCGTGTGCAAGGCAAATGCCCTACCCACTGTGCTATTGCTCCAGCCCCAATAACCTTGGGCTTAGTTTTAACTGGATTTTATGTAACTGGATTTTTATGTTGCTATTTTTGTTGTTTTTAGTATGGCATCCCATGAATAAGATGATACATTATTTGTCTTTGTTCTTCTAAATTTTCCTTAGAGTGACCTCTTCAAGTCCTTCTATGTTATAACAAATGGTAAAACTTTAATTTTTTTTCTAATTGAGGAATTCATTGCATATCTACATACCACATTTTTTAATCCTCTGTTTTTGAATATTTGGGCTGTTTTTAGGTCTTGGCTATTGCAGATAGAACTGCAGTGAACATAGGTATGCAAATATCTTTTTTTAATTTGTGTCTTTGTGTTCTTTGGATACCAAGAGGTAGAACTGTTGGATCTTATGCTCTATTTTTAAGTTTTTGAGAAATCTCATGCTTAAACTGCCATTTTAAAAATATTTTGAATGGTTAGATATCCATATTTCTATGGATAGGAAGAAGACAGTAGATATCATGAATATTGATATCTATATTCTTGAAACTTAAACTTAAAAACTTCAAGGGCTAAACTAATAGTAATGTGGGTATGCCGCTTGTCTTGAATGTGGCTGACCTAAAATAGTCTGTCGGACTACATATGGCATCATAATCACCTCCAGGGATAAGCCCTGAGTGCAGAGGAGAAGTTCTGACTACAACCAGGAGTGCTTCTCACAAACAAAACAAAATAGAACTTTAATGGTATGTTTGATTAGGAAGGAATTATTATGATTCATGGTCTTGTTAGTAAAACTGTGTTGATATATGGGTGGAAAATGTAATGCATGGTAGAAAGTAGATAATATACAACATTCACTTTTATTTTTTGTTGCCTAAAAATAACATGCTAATATGTATAATGTTAGTATATTTAATACTAAACACCCATTCCCCAAAACATTGCTTGAATTTCACTTTGAGAAAACTTAACTTGACTAAATATGTGTAATTGTCTAGAAATGCATAAACCTATCATCAAGTAATTCTTAAGCCTCTATCATGCAAAATTTTGAGTTGATTCAAATGAACTCCAAATAAATAATTTCAATAATAAATCAATGCACTTAAAATTATAATCCATCATGTAGAGTATGGCAAGATATCTGGAAAGTTTAGGAAAGGGCTTTGTAGATAGCATATTACTTTCTTAATGATTGGGAAACCTTGAAAAGATAACAGAAGGAGGAAGAGAAATTGCAGGTAATAAAGTGAAAGAGGCAACAATACACAGCTTGAAGTGCTTTTCTGGGTGCCAGTATGTTGTGCTATAAGGTCACTAATAAAGGTCTAGCCATGAATTGAGAGGACTTGGAGCTGTCAAATAATTCAAATTTGATCCCTCTTGAAGCCTCTTCAATGTTTTGAAGAAAAGACGTGACTGGAATAATGTGGTTTTTCTTGCGTGTGTGTGTGTGTGTGTGTGTGTGTGTGTGTGTGTGTGTGTATGGAGTGGGGAGGGTCTCCCACACCTTTCTTTTTACACTTAGTCTTGAATCTTACCTGTGGAACACATTCACTTTCCTCTAGTGTAGTAGAAAGTTCAGTGACCCCGTTCTCTTTAACTGGTACTGTTTGGAGCCCAGCTGTGGTCCCAATCTGTCAGTGCCAGGTGTGCCTGAGAGGATACCTGGGCTTTCTTTTGACTGTCACTCAACTCTTTCCTAACTCTTGTTTGTCTACTTTTCAAATTGTCTAATGCCTCATTTTTCCCTAAGACTGGGTCATTGCCTCAAGCCCATTTTGTGGTCAGTCTCTTGATTCTTTGAATATTAATGCATCCTTTCTCTTTATTTCTTTTCCATGATGTGCATCCATCTGTTGTCCCTTTGTTCAACTCCTAGCTAGTGTGTTGATGCAAAGGAATAGGTGTCACTGAGAAATGGTAACCTGATAATGTTTGTCATTTACTTATCACTGTGATAAAGCATCATCCACTAAACAGGATCTGCTCACTTTTCACCCCAGGTATTCATATGTCAAAACTTGTTAAGGTACTCCTGATCTAGTGGCCTATAAGGACACTGATGCATGTACTACTTGGCTCCTCATACGGGTATTATATTTGCTCCCAGTTAATTAATTCTTTGTGTAGTGCTTTAATGAATGGGAACTTTGGGGACTCAACTCAGTCTCTTGCCTTTCTCTCCATGCACTGCTACCATAATATGCCCAACCTCCTTTTAAGTCTATTCTAATTATCGCCAAATCATTATCCCTTTACATATGGCTACCGACCTCTAATTACTTACAGGAGAATGTGACAGGAAGGAATAATTTGGATCTTGAATTCTGATCTTCATGAAGTCAGATCAACCACATGAAGAAATAATGAGAAAACATTGCTAATTATCAATTATCAGAACTCATGTTTACTCTGAGTATTGGTTCCCCCCTTCAAAGGAAGACTTAAAAATTTTGTAGGTTTATTAGATGACAGCATTCTGTGCCAAATCTATAACACTTTGTTAGTCAAATGCAACAGTCAAAAATGGTCCCTACTTGGGATAGTTACATAAGCCATTAGGAATTATTTAAATAAGCAACAATCCAAAACAAGGTGTCACAGGTAGTCAAAAATAAAGCAAGTCCAGATGTTCTTAATTGACCTTCTAGACAATGTCAAAATTTTTAAGAATATGATGAGAAAGCACCTGAGGATCTATAATCAAGATACTCACAAATGGTGGTGGCCAGTTAGTCTTTCAGAGGATTCAGTGCCAGGTGAACATTGTCATTATTTCATAGGAATTTGAAGAATGATTTAGTAGCTTTCAGACAAGAAGTGGGGTGAAAAGAAGGTAGAAATACAAGCATGATAGGCATGGAGAACAAAGCAGGCGTACAGATGAAATTCTAAGAAGAGAATTTGAAGATGAGCATCTGGGCAGAATACACTAATCCAAAGGGTAACACAAAGGATATGATTAGGTTTGAGACATCTCTGGAATCTGAACATCTATACACAAGAAACACCTACATCCCAGCAGGTGTGGAGACCAAGGAGCTCATTTGCAGATAAGCCTAGCATTTCCAGAAGAGGCAGAACTAGGTATCTTACTAGGAGTGGGAATCCAGGGGTTCATGTGCTGGGGATTTTCCTGGGTCCAGTGACAGCTATACTCATCTTTTTTTCATTTGTGTGTTATGTGGGGTCAAGCTTATATCAGGATGAGCATAGGTAGAAAATTTGCTTATCTAGGTCTTAATAAGAGAAAACAACATTAAAATGCATTAGATGGTGTTTTATATTTCTCTTATCCTTGGAACCCACATGAGGTTAATGCTAACCTCATTTTATAGGTTAGCCTCAGTAAAGAAATTACTTCACAGTCAGACAGATAATAAAAATCAGGTCAAACAGAGCTCTGAGCTTTGTTTTGGAATATTTGCCCAGTGTGCTCTATGGGCAGCAGTGCAGTTTCAGTATTTCCTTTAGAATTCTTGTTTACTGGGAAGAACAGGGTTAGATTATGTAGCATTCAGAGTGAAACTGAGAGTTCAGAGACCCCTTGAGTTGAAAAGACTTTATCAGCAAATTCACAGAACCTTGGTCAAGTGTAACACACCAAGGCAAACTAATGTCAAGTAAGACACAGATCATCATAATGTAAATGGGCCATGCTACTGTATGCTGAAAAACACTAAGAAGTCATATCAACAAGGTGAGGTCCTCAAGATCTCAATCATTACAAGAGCAAGAAAATTTAATCAAGTATTCTGCCTTGATCTTACAGAAGAAGAGTACATTTAATGGACGGGGAACCAGACAGGGAGATAGTACAGGATGTGGAGTGATGTGCCTTGCATATGGCAACCATAGTTTAATCTTCAACACCACTTTCCCAGATTCTGTCCCTCTTAGAGAGCCCGGCAAGCTACCAAGAGTATCCCGCCTCACAGCAGAGCCTGGCAAGCTACCCGTGATGTATCTGATATGCTAAAAACAGTAACAAGTCTCACTTCATATTCCTGGAGCGAGCAGATGCCAGTGGGCTACACTAGCTCGCCACAGGGATGAATGGAGACGTTACTGGTACATGACTCTTCCCGTTACCCCAACTCCAAGGTAGAGCCCTAATGGTCTCCTGAGCATGCTCAGTGTGTGGCCTGATGGTCCCCAGAACTACATGGTCTGAGAACTGCCAAATCTCTTTTTCTAGCACTGAACTGTCCTGAATACAGGATAGAATGTGTATTCGTTGTGTATTCGATATGCCAAAACCAGTAACTACAACTGGTCTCATTCACCTGACCCTGAAGGCTTCACCGATATGGCAGCACTGAGAAGGATGAGAAAGAAGAGACCGATAAAATCTCAAGGCCGAACTAGGCTGCCACAACGAAGGAAGACAAAAATGATCGTCTGTATTTTCAATGCATGTATGCTAGCATCAGATGCATCCATCAAGGACCTGATGGTACAAGCGCGAATGATCAAGTACGACATCATTGGTCTGACCGAGACAAGAAGGCACGAATCTCACCATGCCATTTTCGACACTGGAGAAGAATTGTTCCTTGGAACATGCAATAAAAGAGGTGTCGGAAGCGTCGGGGTCTTTGTCAACACAAACTTGGCCATGAGCATTGATTCATTCGAATGCCTAACAACCCAAATCGGACGTTTACATTTGAATAGATGTGGCTCACTGCCGGCAGTTTCTATCTTTGTTGTCTACGCACCAACATCTCATTATGATGAAAGAGAAATTGAAAAGTTCTACATGGAGCTGGAGAAGTTCTATAAAGAAGACCACACCTTCTACAAGATCATTGTGGGTGATTTTAATGCCAAGATAGGACCAAGAAGATCAGCTGAAGAACTTCACATCGGGACCCATGGCCTAGAATGAAACGAACAGGGTGAGACACTGTCTGAGTTCATCATGTCAACCAAGACCATCCATGGTAACTCACAGTTCCAGAAGGCAGAATCTAAACTTTGGACATGGGACGATTCCACAACAAAATAGACCACATCATATTCAATCGATGGTTTGCCTGACCGATGTCGCTGTTGTCCCAAAATTCCAAACGGGATCGGACCACCATCTCCTTCGTGCAAAATTCTACTTCACAGAGCGGGGAGAAAGGGCTGCAAAGTTTAAAAAGAGAACTCCCAGAACGACCACCAACTGGGAGCTCTTTGGCACTATTGTGGCAACATGGGAAGATGCCATTGTTGACAACATTGACGAGGAATACGATCGACTGGTACAGCACCTCCATGAATGTGCGAGGAACGCCAAGAGAGAGACAGCCACAAAAAAAAAAAAAAAAAAACCGCCTGTCTTGGAAAACTCTTGAGCTTATTCGCCAGCGTGGTTTGGCGCATGCCTCAGGCAACCTCAAGCTAACGTCCGAGCTCGCAAAGCAGTGAAGAGATGCGATCAAGGAAGACCTCAAAGAGAAGAGCAGAATTGCTGGCAGATGTGGCAGAAGCCGGGAAGAGTATTCGTAACGCCCGCCTGTCCTTTGCCAACGACAAGACCAAGATGACTGCCCTCCAACATCCTGATGGATCCATCACATCCTCCAGAACGGCAATGGAGAAGATTATCCATGACTTCTACTCAAATCTCTTTGATAGCTATGTCCACTTGCCAACATATGCATCCTGTGGAATTTGGTATGTTGGCAAAGGACACGTTTCACTCAAATGAGAGAAAGAATCCGGAGTTCCGACATCCATCGACGATCAAGAATCAGGGACGCAGTCTCGTTTGCCAAGGTGTCAAAAATCAAATGGGCTGGTCATGTAATGAGATTTAAAGATGACCACTGGACTAGAGCTGTTACCGACTGGATTCCACAGGATGTCAAAAGACCGCGTGGCCGCCCACCTACCAGATGGTCAGACTTCTTCATCAAGATCATGAATGATTGGTTTGAAGCTCTTCATGTTCCCAGAGTGAACAGATGCCATTGGGCTACACTAGCACGCGACAGGGACAAATGGAGACATTACTGGTGCCCGCTCAAACAAATCGATGACTAACGGGAAGTTAAGTGATTAAGTGATTAAGTGAAGTTTCCTGAACATTGGCTGATGTCTCTGGGTATGGTCCCTTCCCTGTACTCCTAAAAAAATCTCCATAAAAAATCCAAGTAAATACTGAAGCATTATTTTATTTTATTATAGAATATTTAATTATAAAATTGTATATCATTGATGTTTTATATAATAGAACAAATTCTCCATTTCCCACTAAAATATTCTAAACATAGCAATCTGCAGATACAGTGTTCCTAGTAATTGGCACTCCCAGACCATTAAGAAGAATGCTCTATTCATTTAGCATATGGCCATCTGAACACTTCACTCACTTCACTTTCTCCCTGAAGCTGCAAATTCTTTAAAGTATAGAGGTCTCTAGTCAGAGCACCATCAGCTGTGGTTAGTCAGCCATATTTTCCCCAAAGTAATATTTTGGTAGCCTGGCATTGCATTAATATTATTCTGTTTTGGGGCCAGCAGTGGTCAGGGCTTACTCCTGATTCTGTGCTCAGGGTCACACCTGGTAGGCTCACTGGGCCATATGAGGTGCTTGAGGATTGAACCCAGTCAGCTGCAAACAAGGCAAGAGCCTTGACATCGTGTTTTAATTTCTTGACTACAATGATGATTTTGAGAAACACATAAAGATTTGTTCTATACAACTTTAGGTTTTTCAGCTTAATTTTTAACAAATTTCTGTTTCTTCTCTGATATTAACACTCTAGAAGGCTTATGTCTGAACCTGAGTTCTCATACTTAGATTTCAAAATGTATCTATAACAGTGGGGGAAGTAGTGAGGGGTAAGGTGGGAGGAATGAAGCACAGAGACGAAGGTTCAGGTGGAGGGTCATGGGCACTTTGGTGTTGTTTATGTGCGGTTACTATGTGCATCAATACTGTATAATTGAATAGTATTACATCCAAAGTAGCACTGTAGCACTGTCATCATGTTGTTCATCAATTTGCTTACGACCACACACTCTACTATGAAAATCATGGGCATATTTAGGTTAAGGCAAGAAGGTATGTTTTATCATTTATATCTTCCTTACCAATCAGAGCTCATAATACGAAAAATGTGTTTAATTATTTACTAATTAGATAATATTTGGTATAATAAAATTATCAGAATACCCACCGACATTTTGTTTTCTAGATGTTTCATATCAAGCAGAAGTTTACTTGAATTTTATTCTATCTGATCATTTGACATCAGTTACACTATGGGGTCACTTGATCACTTGATCACTTGACATCCCTTTACTCATTGATTTGCACGAGCGGGCACAAGTAACATCTCCATTTGTCCCTGTAGCGTGCTCGTGTAGCCCAATGGCGTCTGCTCATTTTAGGAACATGAAGAGCCTCAAAGTGATCGTTCAGGGTCTTCACAAGAAGTCTGACCATCTCATAGGTGGGCGACCATGCGATCTTTTGACGTCCCTTGGAATTCAGTCGGTAACGGCTCTAGTCCAGCGGTTGTCTCCAAATCTCATTACGTGTCCAGCCCATCTGATTTTCGACGCCTTGGCAAACAAGACAGCGTCCCTGATTCTTGACCGTCCATGGAGGTTGGAACTCCGGATTCTTTTTCTCATTTGAGTGAAGTGGGTTACTCTAAGCATAGCTCTTTCGATTCCTCTTTGGGAGACTCGAATAGCGTTCTCATCCTGTTTGTGTAGGGCCCAGTTCTCTGAGGAATATGTTAATGCAGGAAGAATACTGGAATCAAAGAGATGTGTCCAGAGCCGGAGGTTCTTCATCCTCTTAGCTATTTCTTTGATGCTCTTGAAGGCATTTCAAGCTGCTCTCTTCCTCCTCTGCAACTCAGGTGCCAGGTCATTTGTCGTGTTGACTTCTCGAGCTAGGTACACATAACCGTTGCATTAGGAGACATTCATTCCATTGACAGTGAATGGAATGTCAGGAATAAAACTTTCTCATAAACATTGTCTTCGTGAGATTCAGCTGTAGTCTGACCTTTCCACATTCCTGGTCGAAGTCGGCCAGCATTTGTGCTGCTTGGCTAATGTTTGGTGTTATTAGAATGATGTCATCAGCAAAGCGGAGGTGGTGTAGTTGCCTACTGTCTATCTTCACTCCCAGTCCTCCACATTCTAGTCATCACATGACGTTGTAGAGGGTGGCACTGAAGAGTTTCGGTGAAATGGGGTTACTTAGAGAAATGATTTTAATCACAATTTGTGGATGTGGATGTGGATGTTTTTCTGTCACAATCTATTATTGTTATCATCATCAAGAGATAGAACTGTGGTCCCACTCATGCAAGTCTTCTGACCCTGACCCTTGCAGTACTCCTTCTACCCCTCAAATGTAATTTTAAGCTCTTATATTTGAATTTGTAAATTTTTATAATCTGGAAATACAGTGAAAATCTTAGAGATTTCCACTTAGAGATTTCAAATTAGAAGATGGCTAACATTAATTTTATATCTAGCACTGTAGCACTGTAACACTGTCCTCCCGTTGTTCATCGATTTGCTCGAGCAGGCACCAGTAACGTCTCACAACAAATTGTGAGACTTATTGTTACTGTTTTTGGCATATCGAATACAACACAGGTAGCTTGCCAGGCTTTGTCATTCGGGTGAGATACTCTCAGTAGCTTGCCAGGCTCTCCAAGAGGGGCGGAGGAATCGAACCTGGGTCAACCGTGTGCAAGGTAAACGCTGTACCTGCTGTGCTATCGCTCTATTCTGTATCTAATGCAGTATAAATATTACAGCAGAAAGATACTAACAGGATATGAAGGTCAGGTTACAGAGGAATTAAAGTTAAATAGAACTTATTAGATCAGTTAGAAAATTAATCATAATAAATTAAAATAAATTTATTGCACTTCATTTTCTTTTATGTCTGAAATGTTTTAGTTGTGTTTTGTACACATGAAAGTAAATACCTGGCTGCTCCACTACCAGCCAGTCCTGCTCCAATCTGTCTGGCATGCATCATCCTAAAACTGGCTGAGAATTAGGTCTACAGTTAGGACCACACACTCTACAATGAAAAGCATGGGCATATTTAGGTTAAGGCAAGAATGTATGTTTTATCATTATATCTTCATTACCTATCAGAACTCATGCTATGAAAAATGTGTTTAATAATTTACTAATTATATAATATTTGGGATAATAAAGATTATCAGAACACTGACCCACATTTTGTTTTCTAGATGTTTCATATCAAGCAGAATTTACTTTAATTTTATTCTATCTGATCATTTGACATCAGTACACTAGGGGGTTACTTAGAGAAAGTGATTTTAATCACAATTTTTGGATGTGGATGTTTGTCACAATCTATTATTGTTATCGTCATCTGTTACCCATTTGCATTCCTATTTGTAATATGCACAATGAAAGCACTGCACACTTGTACATTGTTTATACTAAGTCTTTTAAAAAATCTCATAGTAATTTAAGCTGGAAAACACCGCTTATAATTAGAACTCTATGTCACCAAATCTCCAATTTTATTTTACATGAATTATACATTGTATTCAGTTTGTTATACATATTGGATGCATAACAAATAATTTTAAGGAAGCATTGCTTTTGTTTGAATTTTTGGTTTTTTGTTTGGGGGCCACAGTTGGCAGTGATCAGGGTTACGTTTTACTTTGCACTCGGGGATCACTCCTGGCAGTGCTTAGGGAACCATATATGGGTCTAGGGATCAAACCCTCCTTTACCAAGTGCAAGGCAAACACCTTACCAGCTGTATAATTACAGTGGTAAGTCAGAGTTTAGAAAAATAATACAGTGGGTAAAAGTCTTGTCCTGCATTTCATATTGCTGACCAGGTTTTATCCCTGGCACCACATTTAGTCTCCTGAGTATACCAGGAGTGATCCTTTAGCTCCGAATCAAGAGTAAGTGTTGAGTACAGTGGGATATGAACCCTTCAAAAGTTAAATACATAAAAATAGTAACACACTGATTTTTTAAAAATAAAATGTTATTAACTTTTCTGCTTTTTTACCTATACATTTTGTTTAGTATTATGTTATTTATTCATATTAATACGTTATCAAACTCCCTCTTGGAGAGCCCGGGAAGCTACTGAGAGTATCCAGCCCAAATGGAGAGACTGGCAAGCTACCATGGTGTATTCAATATGCCAAAAACAGTAACACCAAGTGTCACAATGGAGACATTACTGGTGCCCACTCAAGCAAATCCATGAACAACGGGAGGGCAGTACTACAGTGCTATATATCAAACAAGTTTTGTACTTTAAATACTTGCTGTATTAAATTACAGAGTAAATATGAAAATTTCTTACCTCTTCTGGACATTTAGGTTTTCCTTTTATCTTTCTTTTAGTTGACTATTTCAAATAACATTACTGAATAAAATGCACATGATCTAATGTACATAAATTAGAATCAGAATTCATATTAAACCTTACATACCTACAACTTTTCAAAATATTAAAAACTTATTCTGTGATTTACTAACTGTACATGGAATAACATTGCTTCAACATCTCAGCAATATTTTAACACAAAACGACACTGTTAGGTTAATTCATTATTGGCCAACATGGCCGACCCGAGTTCGATTCCTCCGCCCCTCTCGGAGAGCCCGGCAAGCTACCGAGAGTATTCGATATGCCAGACACAGTAACAACAAAGTCTCCAATGGAGACATTACTGGGCCCGCTCGAGCAAATCAACGATCAACGGGAGGGCCTTTACCTTTGAGTTTGCCTTACAAGCAGCCAACATGGCCGACCCAAGTTCGATTCCTCTGCCCCTCTCGGAGAGCCCGGCAAGCTACCGAGAGTATTTGATATGCCAAACACAGTAACAACAAAGTCTCCAATGGAGATATTACTGGGCCCACTCGAGCAAATCGACGATCAACGGGAGGGCCTTTACCTTTAATTCATTATAATGGATTCATAATTATACCATATCATGAATTTAAAACATAATTTTTTATTGATCAGTTTTATCTTTGTGAAATGTTCTTGCATATCTTTGCTCAGTTTGGAAAGACTATTTTTATTGATTTGAAGGTATTTTTTATTTATGCACGGCATAAATTTTGTAAGAATTTTTTATATATACAAGGCATAAATTTTGCTATGGCAAAAGGAATAAAAGATAAAAGACTTGGAGATGGAAAGATTATCTTGGGTTATACAAATGAGTTTAATCTAGCCTCTTGAGACCTTCAATATCAGAGTTTGAGAGAGTTGATTATTAAAGAATGGGCAGAGAGATGTAATACAGCAATGCAGTCTTTGAAGATTGAGAAAGAAACCATGAGTTCAGGACTGTGGCCTCTAGAAACTAAAGCAGTCAAGGAAAGCAAGCTACCTTATAATCCTGCAGAGAGGAGTGTAGCCCTGTTCTGAAATGTTAATTTTAGCTTGTTGATACCTGTATAAAATGTCTAACCCGAGTAAAGGGATAAACAAGTTTTCTTAAAAAGCTAAGTTTGGAGTTTTTGTTTCTATAGCAATGAAAAATAGTGTGCGCGCGCACACACACATGCACACACACACACACAAACACACACACAAAGAATGTGCATTACTAAAAATATCTAGTTTTTTTTTATAATAGAGTTTTCTAATCTATAAGATTTCGGGTTTTTTTGTCATTGTTTGGGTGCCTGTTTAAAAAAGATTGATAATCCACAAATTTTAGGGATGACTTTCCTCCTTTCTATAAAGGTATTTTGCCTAATAACTAATTCTAGCAGTTAATTAATTTTCCTTTGCATTTTGTCTATCTATTTATATTGTATTTCTCCATTTTTGTGCGTGAGTTTAATAAGGCATTGCCCTCGGTAGATCCTTACTGAAGAGTCCGGGGTTTCCGTACCTCACACGTTGGTCATGTGACCTGCCTGGCAGGTCAGGTGATCCCCCACTCTTTTCGCTGGTTTCCCCTCACCCCCTAAACATTCTTTTTTTTTTCTTTTTGGGTCACACCTGGAGATGCACAGAGGTCACTCCTGGCTCTGCACTCAGGAATTACTCCTGGTAGTGCTCAGGGGACCATATGGGATGCTGGGAATTGAACCCAGGTTGGCTGCGTGCAAGGCAAATGCCCTACCTGCTGTGATATTGCTCCAGCTCCCCTCCCCCCGGTTTTTATCTTTTGATTTGGATAATTTTGGGTATTCATGAGTTCTGGAGTGTGGCCGATGAGATTATCTGTTGCCAACAGGGTTGGCTATGGGTGTGATCCCTGAGTCACCAGAGACTGGGGAAGCAGTCAAAGAATCTCTGTTCTGGGTCCGTTGAGTCCAGAATCCAAGGTTACAAAGTTCCACATTATCTGGGTTCCGTGAGACTTCATTCTTGTGTGAAGCTCAGCATGGTGTTGGTTAGGCAATGGAGGTCGGCTGCTGGGGCTGGGTCCCTTGAGGTGGGGAGGAATCTCACCCACCTGGTGCCGGCACCAGATAATCTCATCGGCCACCCTCCAGAACTCAAGGATGCTCCTCCCAGATGGGAGTATATAAGGAGGCTCTCAGAACTATGCCACCGGACTCCGCACCAGGCTGTGGGGCGGGTGAGAGCCTCTCCACCCCAAGGGACCAGCACCTGGCAGCCGACCTCCACTGCCCAACTACTGCCACACTCCAGGCCACTTTCTGGGAAATGACTGCACGACACATTTTAAGAAACTCCCTACCCATTTATGCCTCTTGGAGAGCCCAGCAAGCTACTGAGAGTATCCTCCTCGCAGAGGCGGAGCCTGGCAAGCTTCCCATGATGTATTCGAGATGCCAAATACAGTAACAAAAATAGGTCTCATTGGGGCTGGAGCAATAGCACAGTGGGTAGGGCATTTGCCTTGCATGCGGCCAACCCGAGTTTCATTCCCAGCATCCCATATGGTCCCCTGAGCACCACCAAGGGTGATTCCTGAGTGCAAAGCCAGGCGTAACCCCTGTGCATCGCTGGATATGATCCAAAAAAACAAAAAAGTTCTTATTCCCCTGACCCTGAAAGAGCCTCAAATTGTTGGGAAAAGACGAGTAAGAAGAGGCTGCGAAAATCTCAGGGCTGGGAGGAATAGAGACATTACTAGCGCCCGCTTGAGTAATTCAAAGATCAATGGGATGACAGTGATGCAGTGATAATTTTTGGTATGTTACTGCTCTCACAGAGCCTAGCAAGCTACCAAGAGTATCCTGCCTGCACGGCAGAGCCTGGCAAGCTCCCCATGGCGTATTCGATGTGCCAAAACCAGTAACAACAAGTCTCACAATGGCGATGTTACTGGTGCCCGCTCAGGCAAATCGATGAACAACCAGAGTACAAAGCTATGGTGCTACAGTGCTATTGTTCTTAACTAGTTCACATTGTAAATTCATTTTATTCTCGGATAATAAAGATTGTTCTTTTGTTCTCATATGTCTTGATTATCTTTGAGTGATAACTCTGCAGTTCACTTTTTTATTTTATTTTTATAAAGTTGTTCACAATAATTCATTACATTTAATATTCAAACATCAATCCCACCACCATGCACCTTCCCACCACCATAAGAGGAAAGTCTGTGAAGATTCTTGTATTTCATCCTGGAGCCATTTTAAGCCCTTGTATAAGAGATTATAAGCATGCATGTTAAACCGTAACAAATGTGTGCCACTCTTGGTATATTAGTGGTCTACAGTATGAGAGGTTATGTGGCAGTTAATGCATCCACATGCTTCAGGAATTCTGAAATTTAGAATATGATTGTAGAGCAGATTCATTCATGGGTAAGGCCTATTTCACACTATTCTTGCAGTTCACTTTTATAAAGAGAGTAAGGATAGATCCATTGTTGTCATTTCCCCTCTCTCCTTTCTTTCTGTTCATTCATATCCCATTTTCTTTCTTGTTTTGATAAGCAGTCCTTTCTAGAGCCCCTTTAATTTTGTTAATGAATTTTTTAAGTGTTTGTGAGTAGTATTGGAGCATGATTTCCTACCTTCTATTGTCTTTATCAGAGTATGCTATTAGATTTAGTTATATTTATTAATTAAATTAGCTTTCCATTTTATTTCTAGTTTGTCTCATACTTTATATAAGATTGCATGTAAATCTCCAGGGGAGATGGCTCAAAGGGCTGGAGCACATATTTTGCACATAGTAGTTCAACAAGTTACGTTAATGACCTTGTTAAAAATAATCATAAAAAGAATAAATATAGAACCAAAGTGTGTATTTTAAAATTTATAGGTTAAAACCGGTAGCTCAAAAGAGAAAAGCCATAATCCTACTAAAATAATGAGTACAATTTATTGAGCCCTATTTCAAATAACTTTTTAAATTTTGGAAGTTTCATATTCATTGCTTATTAATAATGTTAAGAATCTGAGTGTACCTATCTAGTGATGTGATATACCCAACTGAAAATGGCTCACAATATTTGATTGTGAACTCTTCTTATGTATAATGACATCTCGGTGGTTGATTGACAAAAATGAAAAAAAATGGGAAAAACAGTTGCTCATTTAAAAAGTATTAAAATTGGACTAAAGGGATAGTACAGCTGCTGAACTCTTACCTTGCTCATAGACAACCAGGATTTGATTTTGGGTACACAATAGGATCCTCTGAGCACCACTGGAAGTGATCCCTAAGCCCAGAGCCAGGAGTAAATCCTGAGAACATCCAGGTGTGGCCTGCAAAATATACTTTTTTATATATTTAAAGTATTGTAATAATATCATGGTTGGGTATTTTAAAACAAAAGCAGTTGTTCTTTTAGAACATGTTGAAATATGTGAATTTTCCATCTAGATTATTTTTAAAATAATATAAAATATTTAGAGTATAAGATACAGGCATAATTCAAAGAATATTATCCTTCAGTTGATAATTATGTAAGGTAAATGCTGGGTGAATACGTATTTCATCTGATTATGTCTGTGAATATATCATAATTTTTCTTTAATAAAAAAGTTTTTATTGCTCACGTGGACAAAATCTTCTGTACACTATACACACAATGTGAAAGAAAACAAACAAGGTTTGAAAAAAGAGAACAGGTGTTAAGGCACTTGCCTTGCATACAACTGGCCCTAGTTTTGATCCTGTTACTTCAGAGGGTTTCCTGAGTTCTTCTGAACCGTGAGCCCTGAGCACAGCACAGCTGGGCATTCCTCCAACTTTTATCATCCCACACTGCCCCCCCCCCCCAAAAAAAAATTGAACAAGAACTTAAAGGGATTAAAGGAGATTATAAAAAGAGGAAATCCTTATCTTTCTTACTTTTGGAGATTTTCCTACTGAGTAATTCTGGTTTTTTTTATTATTATTGTCGTTGTTGTTTTGGGGGGGTCATACCCAACAGTGCTCAGGTCTTATTCCTGATTCTGCTCAGGGATCACTCTTGATGGCTCTCGTGACCACACAGGGTGCTGAGGATTGACCCCTGGTCAGATGAATGCAAAGCAAGTCTTTAATCTCTGTAGTGTATTGTCAGCCCTGACTACTGGGTAACTCAGAGTGTTTTTATTAATCATATAGTGATATAAATGAATTAGGATGAAATAATACAAGATAAACCTTGGATGATTTTCGTACCTTTTGCAAAAATATTTATTGAAAATTGTAATCCATTTCAAATACATCTACAGTGTACTTGTGGTTAACCTTTGATTTAGGTTTTTATGTATAAAAGATATTTTACCATACCCTTGTTGTAAAATATGTAAGTAAAGATGTTTCTTCTCCAAATATGATTTAAATATATATAATGAAAGACTTTTGCTTTAGTGATTTCTTTTATACCATGCATTAAGTTGGTGCAGCAAAAAAATGACTAATGTGAAAACACAGAAGTGAATATAACTGAAAATCTATTTGAATTTGCATTATTTGAATTACAACTAAATCGAATTCTGGTTTCAAAAACATTTTAAGTATTCTTTTAATTGAAGTACAGATGATTTGAGAAAACCACAGATACAGTTAAAATTAGGTTTATGAGCTTTCTTTTCCAAATTAGAGAACTGTTCATCAGCAAGCTGTTAGCTGATGTGACCTTAGCTTTTCAGAAGACATTCTTAAAATAAAACTCACATTCAGTGAGTCATGAAAAAAACATTTATTTTTCCAGATGTGTTATGTGGGATTTAAGATAATTAATCCTTTCATTTGTTGCATTATGAGAAAATTTTCATTATGTATGTCCCATTATATCTATTTGGTAATATTAATTTTTAATATTATGTGGTTCTTGTACACATAGACACACAAACTGCGCATATATAAGTATGTTAACAGATCTTCAAATCAATTATTGTTTTATCTACAATGATATTATGCATAAATTCTGATGGTAACCTCATTTCCTATTAAACCAAAATCATTGATTTGCTTTATCCACACCTTAAATCAAACTAGAATTATTAGAAATCTTTTTCAGGTCAGTTATATAGCTAAACCTATACTGTAGATAACATATTTCAAGCAAAATTTCTAGATGCTATATTTGAAACTGGGTATTTTTCCTTAGTTATGATGCTTAGTATTGTGTATTGTTCCTTAGTTATGATCGTGATCTTCTTAGAATTCCCAGAATTAATGTATGCATGTGTTTTCATAAAATCTACACATTTGAAAAGAAACCCTCCTCCTCTGTATCAGAGATGTTCCTTATATTATTTACTTATAACCGTACCTTTACCTTTACCTTTTATATTTGGGATATAAAGATCAATCTGGGGTCTTCTGCTTATCTAGAAAGCGAGACTTATTTTCCTCTGTACAGTAGTCATCTTTAATAAGAACATCTACCAAAAAATTGTGTTAGCCATTGGTATTTGAAGGTGTCATAGCAAGTTAAGTTCTCATTTATACATCAGTTTATTGTAGTATCACTCCTATCCATTGGTCTCATAGTTTATTTTGTGTTATCATTGTAGTTTTTATTGCAATGATTTGGGAGGACACTTTACATTCTAATCAAGAAAATACACTCAACTTTTACAGAGTTGACATAACTAGAAATTTTAATTTTTAATACATTTAAAAATATTTTATCACATGAAAAAACAACTGGAATTTAATATTGCGGTTTGGACTTGCATTGTATTTATAGACTAATTTGGTTAGAATATTATTTGCAAAGTAGTTTCTACATACCTTACTGAATTTTTTAGATTTTATTTGGTGGTGCCGTTTTTCACCATGAGTTTAGAGGTTGTACCTTGTGTTGCCAGGGAGATCATGTGACATTGTAATCAAATCATTGTCCACTATGGTACATATATGGTAAGTACCTTCATCCCTGTACTTTTTCCAACCACTTGCTCTAGTATATGCTTTTGGTAAGAGACATATAAACTTTTGTAAATTAAGCTTAGTCTAGAAAATTTGCAAATTTACCCTAAAATCTGCAATTGTTATTTCTATTGTTTTCTGTTCAATTAAATTTTATTAGTTATTTTTGACTTTGGGGTCAGTTGGTGGGTGTGACCCCTGCCTACTAGAAGATGGAGGATCTGGGTGGAGGATGCTCAGCCCCGATCCGAGCAGGCTTGGAGATCTCAGCCCCAGGACCCCCTGGCACCATGTAATCCCATCGATGGCCAAGACCCAGAGACTACAAAACCCAGCTCCCAGAAGAGAACAGCGCAGAGTCTCCTGCCCCCATGCCTGGCTGTCCTCGCTGGGGCCCCTTGGATGAGGGCGGGTTGAGTTTCCCTCCCCACCCCGCGCAGAGCTTGGGCAGCCAAAGAGCTCCAGAACCAGCCACAACCATGCTGAGACCACTCTCCACAGGCACGAAGGTACCAGCAGAGGGACAAAGGTATGCGGGTCCCAGGGCTGAGATCTCCAAGCCTACTAGGATCGGGGCTGAGCACCCCTCCACCCAGATCCTCCATTTTCCAGTAGGCAGGGGTCACAGCCATCAACTGACTCCGTGGCGCCATGTAATCCCATCAGTAGCCAAGACCCAGAGACTACAAAACCCAGCCCCCAGAAGCGACATCTTATTATCTCATTCTTGCTTTGGACAACCTGACAGGCTACCGAATGTAACCTGCCCACACGGTAGAGTCTGGCAAACTCCCTGTGGTGTACCCAGTATGCCAAATACCAGTAACAGTGATGGGTATCATTCTCCTAACCCTGAAAGAGTCTTGAATATGGCACTTTAAAATCTCAGGGCTAGGACGAAGGAGACGTTACTAGTCCTGCTCGAGGCAATCAACGAACAACAGGATGATCGTGAATGTGATAGTGACTTTGGGACTATACTTAGCTGTACTCAGGACTTACTCTTTATGATGTGCTCAGTGGTCATTCATACTGGAGCTGGATGGACTCGAATTCAGGTTAATTGCAAGGGAAGCAAACACCCTACGTACTGTACAATTTGTTGGTTCCAATTGTGAATATTTTAATAATCTTTAAATCTTTATTTCTTTTTCTTTGTACATAAAATTGTGTGAGTCACTCTGTTTATTAAGCAGTAAGTGATTTCTTTCTCTGTACTGAGGGTTCACTCCTATTGGGCCCAACAGGAGACAGCAAGTGACACCAAGAATCAAATAGGTGTTGGAAACATGTGAAGGATACTAGATGCTGGAGTCATGATGTGAAGTTTATGTTTTATATATAAGTATATGTATATATGTATATGAATATGTGTATATTTACATTAAATATATGATATATAGATGTATGCATGTCAATAATACATGCACACATAAACATTCTATACCTATATAAATGATCAAAATTAATGTTAAATTAGTTTTAAATACTGTTATTTCTTTTTCATTAACTTAATGAAATCAGATATTTTAATTATGACTAATTACATAGTATAATATAAAGTAGTATTATCCCTCAGTCAGTTGTCTCTTATTAAAACAGTAAACACTGCTATTATCTTTTTTCTTCTTTTCCCTTCCGTACAGTTACAAGGGTTTGCACACTGCTCCTGTTGCTTGCACACTTTGTTTGTGGTGTTTACCAGGCTGGCACATTTGGTTATAGTGCTCACACATTTTGTCATGGTGCATACAATAAGTCACATACTTGATTGTGGTGTTACATAGTCAGACACTGTTCTATTGTGAGGGATTGACAATTGGCCAGAATCACCTGATGAGAGTTCTGTTGGGGATCAAACATATGAAAGCAGTCTAGCAATTTTGCTCTCCCAAAACCAGTTTTATTTCTCTATTTGGTTTAGGACCACAACCAACATTTCTCTGGGGCTATTCCTAGATTTGACTCAGTTCCAGGTGGTTTTGGGACCATTTGCAATGTCGGGGATTTAACCAGGTATGACACATGTAAGACAAGTGTCTTGCCTCCTGAACTATCTCTCAGGATCTTGATTTTATTTATTAGAGATCATCTAGAACCTAATAATTTAAAAATTGTAATTATAGTTATAAATAATTATAAAAAATTATTAAAAAATTATAAAAAATAAAAAATATTTATAATTATAAATAATTATAAATTATAATATAATTATAATTATAAAAAAATAAAAATAATTATAAAGATCTCCAAGCCTGTACAGTTTGGGACTGGACCCGCCAGTAACTAGACAGCTACACCCACCAACTGCCGTGTAACTCCAACAACGGCCAGGATCCAGAGATCATCACACTCAGCTCCTGGGAGAGAACAAGACAGAGTCTCCTACCCTATGCCTGACTGTCTCCACCAGGGCCCAACAGCTGAAGACCACCGAGGCCCAGCCAAGGCCTTGCTGGGAGCACTCTCCACACAATTGGATGAGCCTCACGCATAAAAGAACTGACAGAGGAACCCAGGTGTGTGGGACCCGGGGCTGAGATCTCCAAGCCTGTACAGTTTGGGACTGGACCTGCCAGTAACTAGACAGTTACACCCACCAACTGCCGTGTAACTCCAACAACGGCCAGGATCCAGAGATTATCACACTCAGCTCCCGGAAGCTTATCATCTTATCATCTCATTCCTAATTTGGTCAAACTGGCAGGCTACCAAATGTAATATGCCCACACGGCAGAGTCTGGCAAACTCCCCGTGGTATACCCAATATGCCAAATACCAGTAACAATGATGGGTCTCATTCTCCTAACCCTGAAAAAGCCTTGAATATGGCACTTTAAAAAAAAAAAAATCTCAGGGCTAGGACGAAGAAGACGTTACTGGCACCTGCTCGAGGCAATCGACGAACAACAGGGTGGTCGTGATCGTGATCGTGATATAATTTCAAAAAATATAAATTATGCTGTGTACTTTCTCATATCCTTGGATTTAATGTGCAAATTTTAATTGTCAGATTTACTTCCTTTGAAGGGCAAATGAAGGGCAAATAAAAGTTATTAATTTGAAATTCTGAAATTTTGCCAGTAAGAATAAACTGTGAAGGCAACTTTTAAAGGCTAATCCAAGTAAAATTGGAAATGATGCCATTCTATTTTTCTCACTTTCCTTATTGAGTTGTGAGGTCAAGTTAGAACAGCTGAAGAGAGGGAGTAACTGAGTATGCAAAGACTTTAAGATGACTGGAGAATCGTTGCTTCGTACCTACCCATCTCTACTTAGACAGATGTTGCAGTTTGTAGGAGATGCTAATGTCTTTTCTCACATGCCGTGATATATTGGCACCAGCTTGACCAAGTTGCAAAAGTCAATTTTAAAGTTTCAAAGAATTCAGTGTGGAGGTTGTTAAACATCTTAAAAACTGGTATTACATGTAAGACTATTTGAAGGGGTAACGGTATTAGGGGTCTAACTCTGGAAGATGTTTGGCGAATGCATATGGTGCTGGGTATTAATACAGGTGGTCTGCATGCAAGGCAAACACTGCATCTCTGTACTCTCTCCATGCCCCCAACTCTAGTCTTATGAACTATCTCTCAGCCCTAGTAAATATTTATATACCAGCTTGAAAAATTAATCTGTACAAATGTATAATTTATAGTATATTAAAAGCAAATGTAATAAATCATCAGAACTAATTACTTCTTCATTATTCCTTCCATTTAACTCTGATTTGCTCCTTGGAGGTTATTTCCATCTGTTGTCTAAAAGGTAGATCTATTCTTTATAGTGGCATGCTGCCACATAACTCTTTCAAATATCAAATTTCCTTGCACCAATGCCAGTAGTTTGAAGTCAGATCGGTATTTGTACTTGAGTAATCTGTGAGTGCTACAAATTTGGACTTCATTTAATTATAATGTCTAAACTTAATAAAGTGGGACCAGAGAGATAGTATAGCAGGTAGGGTGCTTGCTTTACACACAGAGATCTAGGTTTGATCTGGGCACTCCAGAAGATTTCCTGAGCTAAAGGAATGAGCCCTGAGTTTAAAGGTAGAAGTAAGGCCCTACTTATTAATTTATTTACTGAAAGTAAAGTTGAGAACATGTAGAGGAAATGATAATAATGATTATAGGTAAAGATGGGTAGTGACTATTGTAAGAGGAGGCAGTTTCTCTGCAGTGGGAGAGGGGGTAATGAAATCAGAGGGGACCACCCAGAATCCTACCCCCTTCACCCCCCAAATTCTATCACAGATAGTGAAACTGCAGAAAACCAAAGGATTTGAGGGTGTGGTAGAACAAGTCGAAGTATAATTTTCAAATAATGCTCCCTGGAGTGCTGACTAGTTTCTTCATCCCCAAGATATAAGACTTTCACCTGATGTCAGAACTTTCCAGCCCGGAATTCAATCAATAAAGAGATATGTTTGGGAGTGCCAGATATTAAAAACAAAGTAAAATAGATAGAAACCCTCAAGGTTCCTTCAGTGCAGCTCTGAATTTCTTCAGTCAGTTCAAACTGAACAATCCCCATCCCTAAAAATTATCTATTTTCTTGTGCATTTTTTATCTTCATAAAATCTGTCTCTATCCTGCTTTGAGTTTCCCTAGTCAATTCTTCTCTTACAGGAAATAAGGACCAAGTCAGCACAACACAGTCATATCACCTGGTAACACCAGTAGTTATCAGGTTGTGATTAGTGATTAGCCCAAAATAGCAAAGTTTTTCCAGCATGTACAAAGTATTATCAGATTCAACAAAGGAATTGTTTGCATCAAAGACAAACAAGTAAAGCTCTTCCATATATCATCCTGCTTCAATTACTTCTCATGTATTGAATTTAAATAAAAATGTCACCCATCTCATGAATTTATATAAAAATGTGACCCAACATTCAATTATGACCATTTATCAGCTATAACCATATTTTTGCTCTGGAGACCAAGATTCATCAAAATGCAGCTAAAGCCTCCAGTGTGAATCATTTCAATGTGTGAAAGGTACAATGAAGGGTTATTTATTTTGATATTACCTTAAAATCGTATAACACAATACAATTATATTGGTAAAATTATAGTGAACTTATCCACGTACGGTACACTCTTATCTTTGGAGAGGTAATAGTTCAATGTGTATAAACACACCCTATTCATATAGATTGAGATAACTCCAAAAGACTTGATTTCTTCAAACTGTTGCATTCATCCATTCTTCTTCTTTAAGAAAATCAAGCAAAACACATTTTTAAGAACAGAGAAGATAAGAAGTAAACTATCAGTGAATTGTGATTTAAGTTGATCTACTTGAATGAAAAAGAAATCTACCCAAGGAATCTTCCCTGAGGCTGTATGCCATGCAGCATTTCAGCAGTTAGTTGCTTTAGAGATACAAACATGCTTTACAAATGTGCAAGAAAACACTCAATTCTTTGACTTCCAGATAAAACATATCTCAAGTATCAGTAAAAGCCGTATATTTGTGCTATTGTCTCTGTGGTTTTAAGGCAACTTGGAGCTTTCTCTTTATCCTGGCTTTTGGTAACACTTCCTCATTTAAACTTACCTAGGAATGAAGATTGTGTTCTAAATAATTTGCAGGGAATCATTAGAAGAGAGGTTGTTAACACAAGGAGAGGAGTGTTATAAAAAACTTCAGGTAGTTTTTTTCTATTCTGAAACTTTTTGTTTGTCTGTTTTTTGAATCTGAGGATGTTGATTGAAAATAGCAAGCAATTTGAGATAGTGTGTAGGTTGAAGTATTATTTGTTAATTTAAGATCTAGTGCACTTACTCCTATTTAAGGAGGGTGCAAAAGTTAGGGTTTTCACCTCATCTGTCTAAAATTAGTATTTGCATAGTTAGGGTGTTTTCTTTTTTTTTTTTTTGCTCTTTTTTGGGGTCACACCTGGCAATGCAAAGGGGTTACTCCTGGCTCTGCACTCAGGAATTACTCCTGGCTATCTCAGGGGACCATATGGGATGCTGGGAATCGAAACAGAGTAGTCCATGTGCAAGGCAAATGCCCTACCCGCTGTGCTATCGCTCCAGCACCAAGGGTGTTTTTTAATATTGTAAAATGTTTCTGGCTAAAAACATAATGAAAAAAATTGATACTAAAAATTAGAGTTTGGGGAGATATTAGAAAGTAAAAAGGATATAATGTACAGCATGTAAAATACATCCAATAGCAATACAATTTAGGTCATTTCTGAAAAAAAATACTCATCGATACCTCTTCTTACTTAGCAATTAGCATTCAGTCTTTTAAAATGCAGATTTGGGTTTAAAATATTTTATTAATTAATAACAAAGATTCTAACTTATGCATTTAATACATATGAACTAAGATAAACTATGTAATTTTATTACCTTTCATACAGCCTTTCCTAAAAAACTATGCAGGAAAAAAAAAAGTGTTGTCTTTTAAAGATTCTCTACTATAAGATTCATTGAAGAAACAAACTTCCATTAGTGCAATAAAGGAGAAAACAATGTCATCACAAGGACTAGAAAGAACTATAGTGATTAATCTCGGGTTAGCATCAACATAGTAGAAAATGTAGTGCAGAAAAGTTAGGTGTATTTTATGATACCTATGCTGGCACAGCCGGTAGGGCTTTTGCCTTGCATGCGGCCGACCCGAGTTCCATTCGATATGCCCAAAACAGTAACAACAAGTCTCACAATGGAGACATTACTGGCGCCTGCTCGAGCAAATCAGTGAGCAATGGGAGGACATTGCTACAGTGCTACATATATGTTTGTCTGGATTTATTGCAAGAGCTCCTCTGATTTTACATATCTATTTTCCCTACTGTCTTTTCTTTCAGGAAGATTGATATAATTTTTTAGGAAGACGGGTATGAGAGATCATAGATGAAATTGCTTTCATTTTTTTTCCCATTACATTTTTGATTTTTACATTTATTCTAAATTGTTGAGGAGCATAAATGTAGAGAGTTACCAGTTATTATATACTATATATAATAAATTTACCAAAAATAAGAATACTAGATAGCACAGCGGGTAGGGTGTTCGCCTTACAAGCGGCCAACATGGCCGACCTGAGTTCGATTCCTCCGCCCCTCTCAGAGAGCCCGGCAAGCTACTGAGAGTATTCGATATGCTAGACACAGTGACAACAAAGTCTCCAATGGAGACGTTACTGGGCCCGCTCGAGCAAATCGACGATCAACGGGAGGGCCTTTACCTTTACCTTTACCAATATACTTTACCTATAGCATTTCGTTTAATGACTTAGGAAGCACTTAAGTAACTGGATATTCTCAGAACCTGAGAACTTCCCATATAAAATTTCATCCCATATAAAATTTGTAGAATTATTAAAACTTACTGAATGTTCACATTTTCTAGAAGTCTTATATAAAATATATGGGGACCAGAGAGATGGTATAAGGGATAAAGCACTTACCTAGCATACAGCCAACCCTGATTTTTTATTTTTTTAATTTTTTTCCCTTTATTTTATTTTATTATTTTTTTTACAGTTGTAGATTTACAATTTTTTGTGCTTTGGTTTCAATTATACAATGATCAGATACCCATCCCTCCACCAGTGCCCATTTTCCACCACCATGGATAGTATCCCCCCCACCCACATCCCCCTATCCCCCCCTGCCTCTGTGGCAGGGCAATCCCCTGTGTTCTCTCTCTCCTTTTGGGTGTTGTGGTCTGCAAAAGAGGCATTGAGTGGCAAACATGTTCAGTCCATAGTCTACTTTCAACATGCATCTCCCCTCCTGGGAGGATCGATTTTTTTATTTTTTATGTATAACTAATTTCATGTTTGCTTGCATGCAAAGTGTTTCAGAATCAGGTGTAACTCTTGAGCGTTAATACACTGGGAAGAGCACCATCATGTATGGCCCACAAACCAATAAAATAGAGTAGAACATGATTGTGCGATCTAAACAGTATAAAAAATGCACTGAAATACAAAAACTCTATGTATTTATTATTTGGAGCCACAACTGGCAATCCTGGGAGATTGCTTCTGGCAATACTATTTTAAATAGCACTGACTCCCTATCCTACTTTTAGAAGTATTTCTATTTTCTTTCTTAAATATTTTTTTACATGGAAAAAAATTAAATCTTATGTTGTAAAGCACTTTTAGATTCAAAGCAAAGTTGAGGGTATGGTACAGAGATTTCCAATGTATTCCTTGTGCCATACATGCATGACTTTTTAAATTAAGGTTATCTCCCACCAGATTGCTGTATTTATTAAAATTGTAGAACCAACAACTTAGAATCATTATCACCCAAAGCCCATAGTATTCCTTTATAATCTCTCTTCACTCTTGGTTTTGTACATTCAGAGTTAGAACAAATATATAATTACTTATAGCCATAATTATAGTATCATAAATAGTACATTCACTATCCTCTACTATTTTTCTGATATGTATGTTTTTATGTATAACTAATTTTTTCTGTACTTCAAGTTTTAAAATTCTCTGACTTATAAAATTGATTTGTTATAAGAATTTCAGAAGTATATCCACTGAGCAAAACACAGTTTAATCATTTTGCTAGTTGATATGCTTTTATTGAAAGCAACTGTAAAGATGTCTATATTCAGGACTAAAGGCATTTGGAATTAAACAATATGACTGAAATGAATATTGTGTTCTGAACTCTATGCATACTACCTATAAAAACAAATTAATTTTTTAAACCAGTCAAACCTATCATAATTTCAACATTAAATGAGAGCTGTTTAATTATAAGCAGGGATTTGGGGAATGAATATTATGATTGCCCTTATGTACCCTGCTATTTAAAATGAATTTTACAGTTCAGTTTTGCAGATTCTACTAGAGTCACTTTACAATCAATCAACAAAAAGGAGATTCTCATTACATTCTAGCCACCTAAATTTTGGGGGATGAAAAATTCATAAGGTCTTTTATGTTCATATCTTTTTTCACAGTGTGTTTTAAGTGACTTCTGTTTTCAAGAAAAAGACCTCCTCCATAGATGAAAAATATTCTTCATTGAGTATATTAAAGTTAAATGTTCACAAGTTCTGAAGACAATGTCAGGGTTGTAAGACACCATGTTTGGACGATGGTAGTCAGAAAATGCACTGCCTGCAAAGAGTTTGATTTTGAAGTAAAAACACTCTTTACAAGTGTGTATCTGCTATGTTCTTGCTATGTTCATTTAATGAATCAAGTCACTTCTTATTAAAAAGTAGATGCTATACAATACCGTATAAGATTATAAAACAAAATATCAGTGGCTAGTTGGATAGTTTAAGGTTTAATGCCCTTTCCTTCATGTGGGAACCAGAAATAGTTCTAAGCTCCACTAGATGTGGCTCCCAAAGACTCCATTAAATACAATAAAATATTGTTGTCTATAATTATCAGAGATTCTTCTAAATATCAGTTGAGAACTTTTTTCTAATGGTGAACATTTTTTAATAATTGTTCTATTTAGATATTATCAAATTTGTTATCTTTATAAGTCTAGTATTTTATCAATCTGTTCATTTAGGTAATGGGCATACAGCTGTGAAAATAATGGTGCCTATCTTCTAAGAAATACCCAAATGAATAATCCAAAATCCAGTGTTGAGACTAGATTTAAAGAAAATTTAAGCAAAATTAGACTGTATTAAGGAATAGAATTTCAGACTGTGTTTAGAAAGACTTATATGAGAGGTTAAAACATGATCACATAACTAAATGGATATAATTGTAATGTAATAATTGTATATAATGCATACTTATATGCATCTGAATGCATAAAATTGCAATAACCAGAGAGAGAACAAGTACAAAGATACCAAGGACTTTAAGGAACAACATGGTTCCACTGAAGTTGATAGTAAAAATGACGTACAGTTCCTCAAAATATTTTAACTCATAATTATGTTATAATTATGAGTTGAATATAAACATGTATTTTCTATATATATGTTATTTCATGTACTTTCTGTGAATGGCTTTTCTGTTAACCTTTGTTGATAATATGTATTCTATTTAAAATATTGAAAACCATTTTTAGATTTTTTTATTCTAATTGTTAAATTTTTAGAAAGACTTGGGAGCTCTGGCACTTTTCTTATCATCTAAAATTAGTTCTTTGTTTTGAGTGTGTGTGTTTGTGTGTGTGGGTATGCATATGTGTAAGTACATTCTTTTACCAAAACTTGGATTTAATGAGAATTTTAATCTTCACCTTTTGTTCTCCAATTTAACATAATCATCTGTTAGGGAATGCAAATTAAAGCCACAATGAGTTGTCAGTATACCCTTATCAGAAAAGCTAATTAAATAAAAATGTAACATTATGAAATTTGGCAAGGATGCAGCGAAACCGGATCAACTTGTACATTACAAGTGTGAATATAAAATGGTACAGTCACTATGGAAAACAGTTTGCAACTTTCTTTAAAAACTGAACATGAAACTACCATATGACCTGGTAATTGCATTCCTGGGCATTTATCCCAGAGAAAACTTATGTTCATGCAAAAACCTGTAAAGGAACTTCATAGTAGGTTTATTTATAACAGTAAAAAATTGGGTATAACTCAATTGTTCATCAGCAAATAAGTAGTTAAACTGGTTAAGGATCATCTGTAACATGGAATACTACTCAACAATAGAAAGAAATCAACTGCTTATCAATACAAACAACTTGAATGTAAGTTCAAAGAACTATATTAAAACAAGTTAATTTCAAAAGATTGTAAACCAACATATAATCCTATTTTTAGAACTTTCTTGAAAAATTAGGGGGGGATTATAGAATGGGAGAACAAATTTTGCTTGCCAGGGACTAATAGTGAGTTTTGGATAGTAGCTAGTAGATGTAACTAGAAAGGACAAGTTAAGAGATTCAATAATGATGGAAATGTTGTTTTGAGAGCATCACCATCAAAATCCTAGATTTAGAAGCTGGAGAAAATATAGGCAATGAGATGCTTGCCTTGCATTTGGGCAACCATAATTCAATAGCTCTGGCACACCTGTGGTCCCTGTTAGGGCACGGATCGTGATCTCAATTTAATGACACAGAGACTACAAACAGCAAGCAAGGTTTATTGTAAGACTGGCTAGCCAGGGTTGAGCCGCCTACACAGACATGCAAGCCCGATAGGTTAGGCAAGACCCCGAACTTCTTCAAAGGGGATCTTATATAGGCCTTCACTGATCGTTACAGCAGAGCCCGCGCATTTCATGGCCAATGGATTTGTAACAACATATACTTTCTTAACCAATCCATTTAAAAGTACATCACTCCTTAGCCTATAGATTCAAAGATCAGCATTTATGTACATGGGCATTGTGGCTAGTGGGTCTATCTTATAACTCAAACATCTGGTTATCTTCCATGTCTACCTGGCTCCCCGTGATTTACAGCTCAGGACACCTGCATTCTGATGGAGGTGGGTAAGGGAAGAGTTACTAGTGGAGGGGCAGATAAGGAAGAGTCAACAGTGGAGGCAAGATTTACATCCCAATTAAGAAGAGTCAACTGTGGAGACAGAATTTACATCTCAGGCCTCTACAAAGTAGGGGGCAGGATTTACATCTCAAGGCTTTACTAGGGAGGGGGCAGGAAAGGAAGAGTTACTAATTAGCAGAGTTTAGCTCTGGAATTTCCCTCAGGGTCCCACGGGACCTTAAAGCGCACCCCCCCCCCCAGCATCACTAAATATAACTCCTCAAATAAAAAAAATAAAAATTCTGGACTATGATAATGTACTGTAGTTTTCCATGTTGTTTACATTGAGTGTGAATAAGATAAATTCTACTCAGTATCTTTTCCATATTTTTATAGCTGTACTTACAGCAGTAGTTATTAAAAAAATTAACTAAAAACAAAACCCTAATTGTATCATTATGATTAATTTTTATTCAAGTTACGTTAATTTTTTTAAGAAATGTATTTCACATTTTTATAGTGCATGTCTATTCTATTGCTCCCCCTTCTCTCTTTCTCTTTCTCACTCTCTCTCACACACATATGCACATGTAATTTTTAAATAGATTTAATATGATTTTATAATTACAAATCCAAAAAATTTTCCCTCCAACTCTGTGCTTCTTTTCCTAAAAGTTTCAAAATTGAATATTGATCTTGGAAGTAGGTATAACTAAAAGGTGGACTTCCATATTTTGTCCTCTTTTTTTTTCTATGATATTTTCTTAATAAGACAAAAATAAATCTTAAAGATCTGGTCGGTCATGGCCTGACTGAATAAGGGTTTTGGTATTCCATGGATACTGGTCAGCACATAAAGTAGCAATCCATGTCAAACATCAATGACTTTGAAATCTAACCAGTTGATGAGTATGTAATTTGTGCAAAATGTTTTCATAATTTGTGCAAAACCTGGTTGACCCTGTGTAAGGCAAGCACCCTACTTGCTGTCCTGTCTCTTCTACCTTACTGTTTGTATTCCCCTAGATTTCCTTGATTGCTGGATATTGTACAATTCTATGGTTTTATTCTAACCAAATAATATAGTATTATAACTCTGCTTCACAGTAAAGTATATTGAATCATTAGGAATTCTCAATAAATATAAAAATCATTCACCATTTTAGCCTTCCAAAACCATTTTCTCATTCTAATATGGAGGTCACTTTGCTCATAAAAAGGAGGAACTAAATTTGGAAAAGACCAGTTTGATTGTGATGGGCTAATACCTTAAAAGTTATTGAACTTCTATTCCTTAGTCCCTTATTTAAAAATGGAGATACAAGAATTACAGATAAATTGATGTGTCTGACAAATAACAAATCCAAGGGTAACTTTTTGTCTGCTCCAGCTTCCAAAAAAATGACAAGTCTTATGATTGCTTGACAAGTTTTCTCACAATATCCAGATCAAACAGTTGATGTTACTTTCGAAAAGCACCTATGTGTTTTCATGTGATATTATAATGCTTTTTTAACTTTTCATTTTAAAACAAATCCACATTATACTTGACATATGTTATTTTCAGATAGAAGCAATCTGAGCTATTTCAAATAAATTTCTGTTAGTTTCTAAACCTTTCTGATATGGTCTCTATTTAAAACCAATTTAAAAGCTGTTTATGAACTCTTCAGTGTGAGGTGGTATTTAGTGTAAAAGAGATATATAGGCTTTATTCAATGTTACTTGTAGACTATTATTCTTTCATCTATTTTTCTGTTTTAAGTGTGGGTGGGGGGCTCCTAAGTTGTGATCAGGATTCAGAAATGCCTTTCTGTGCTCAGCCTATGTCATGCAGTGCTATTCAGGCCCTGGGAGCACTGGGGTCATCCCAGCCATGCTCAGTGGAACTATGATTCTCTATGCAGCAATTAATTTCTTTAAAAGTACATAAAACAGGATTTGAAATAACATTATGTCACTTTTGATAAAAGAATATAAAATAATTATGAAATACAATTTTTTTGCAAGCTAAGTAGAATTAAATGGAAAGACCAAAGGACTTCAATAAGATCTGATTTCATTATATTTAAGATTGAGACTATCTCTCTTTAAGCACTATCTTCTTTCCTCAGGGAAATAATTGAATTAAGTTATCTCAAACTTAAGTAGATTTAACCATTTCTTAAATGATTGAAAAAGATAAAAATTTTAAGACCCGTGAAATTACACAAAGAGCTGAACACAAGCTTCAAGTTAAAATTATTTGAAATTCAAATTTAATACTCTATTAATATTTTTATGGGTAGACAGCCATTCTTGCTAACAATAGCTCCTATAGCTACATACCATATGCATGTATGGAAAAGCTGAGTAGAGGCTGGCTAACATATTTACTCTGATCCATTTAAAAATTTTTACCAGGGCCAGAGAGATAGCACAGTAGTGGGTGCTTATTTTGCATATGGCTGACTCAGGTTCAATCACTTGCACATCATGCAGTCCCTTGAGCCTGCTAGGAGTGATCCCTGAGTGCAGAGCCAGTAGTAAACCCTGCACAGCTAAGTGTGAAACAAAAATTAAAATAAAAAAAATAAAGTTGATCAATCCCCTGTTTTATATTACTTATATGATTTTAAGTTTTTAAGTCAACATTTCTAAAGAAGTCAAGAATATTTGTGTGGACCACTCTTCTAAGATCCTTCAGTGTATATTTGTAGGGTTTTGAGTGATATATGACTTGACTAACAATACCGATAATATACCATAATATACCTACTTTGCTGACTTAATTTCTACTGTTTTCTGTTCTCTCACTCTTTTATTTTTTTTCTAGTCTTTCAACTTCACACTAGCTAGTTATCCTTCTGCATTATCCTTGTCTGTCAGAAGATCTAGACAAATACCAGATGTGCATAGCAATGGCAATTTATACCCTATTTCCTTAAAGTTTACTTTAAGTAAAAGGCCAGTTCTAGAATCATCCTATAACTATCCCATCTGTCATAGGGAATAAGAAATGTAACTCTCCAGTTATAGCTTGCTGAGTCTGACACTAAGTTTAGACTAGAAATAAATTCAGGTATAAGTGGATAAATACTAGACAGAGTCCGAAAAGAAAGATGGCAGCCGCACGGGAGCCTTGTGGAAAGCAGGTTTGAGCCGGGCTCGGGGGAGCGGCGGGGACCTCATGGGAAGGGGGGCTTTGTGGGCCGTCCCCCACGCCCCACCGAGGTCGCCAGCTGCCCCCCACGAGTGGCTCTCCGGCACGGCCACGGCCCCGGAGGCACAAGGACTTAGCACAGAGAACCAGCCGCCTGGAGCAGAAAAGCAGATGGACTTGTGTTGAACCGCGCCACCAACCCGGCCCGGAGGGGGAAGGGCGTTGACCGGCCCGCCCGCTCCTCTCTGGAAAGAAAGATGGCGGCCGCACGGGAGCCTTGTGGAAAGCAGGTTTGAGCCGGGCTCGGGGGAGCGGCGGGGACCTCATGGGAAGGGGGGCTTTGTGGGCCATCCCCCACGCCCCACCGAGGTCGCCAGCTGCCCCCCACGAGCGGCTCTCCGGCACGGCCACGACTCCAGGGCACAGAAACCAATCTCTTAACTAGCTAACTTTTAATAGAAATTCTTCCAGGGCCAATAAGTAAAATAGCAGAAATTCAAAACCGCGCGGCCGCGACATCATTCTATTCTTAAACCAAGTTGTAGAAAGCAAATCATTTCACAACGCTGTTTCAGCATGTCTGATTGTGGGGGGTGGGTCATAAACTCTAAACAATAATTGTGCATCTTCTATCGAAATAATCTATCTAGTCAAAGTAGATAGAGTATTAACTAGAACTCATCTGCCTCACAAGAATTGGGAGGGGTGGGAGGTGGGGGTCTATTGGGGTTCGGGGTTAAAAATGAGTATTGGTAAAGGGAAATGTGTTCGGTATCTACATGACTGAGACCTAAACCCGAAAGCTCTGTAACTTTTCCCACAGTGATTCAATAAATAAATAAATTATAAAAAAAAAAATACTAGACAGAGTCCTAGGAGAGAATTCAGGTATTTTGATGAAATATTCTCAAATAAACCATATAGCCCACCCCACCCCTTCTCCAAGAGATGGTACAACTGACAGGGCTCTTGACTTACATGCAGCTGAACTGGGTTGATTCCTGACAACCCTTAAAATCCTATAAGCTTACCAAGAGTGAGCCCTGAGCACAAAGCCAGGAGTAACTCTCAGCTCTCAAGTGTCTTAACACCTATTTATTCTCTCTGGCACATGTGAATTAACATCAAACATTCGATCTTAACATGTTTGTGTATACTACCATTCAGTTTTTAATTTCCTTTATTTATTGATTTTTGTGAATGGTTACTGAAATAGCATCAGTGATTTCTTTCACTCTGCTTGCATTTTCACACATAAGAAGATTCATTTCTACTTCCCTCCATTTATTACTTTAAAACTAAATTTTCATTGCCTACATAAATTTAAAATACTAACAGATTTGTGCAAGATACCAGCCACAAGGTATGTTCTGCCTATCAGATTTTCTAGATCAGACAGCTGTATTTTTAGAACTTTTTATCTACCATTTTGCCATTTCAGTCACTCTCAACTGTTGAAATAATACATTTCAATTTCATTCCTTCCCTTGACAGTACCTAATTTAAGACTGCTTTATCTGATCATAAGAAATTGTCATTCTAACATCCTGAATCAGTTATATGAGTACTTAAGTACATATATACTGTTCCTTTCAGTTGACTGTGAAAGGAAGGTTTTTGCCAGGTCACTATATTCTACAACACTAGCATTCTATAATCAAATATAAATTATTATTATTATTATTATTATTATTATTATTGGGCATGAGCGATAGCACAGTGGTAGGGTGTTTGCCTTGCACGCAGCCAACATTGCCTACCCGAGTTTGATTCCTCCATCCCTCTGGCAGAGCCCGGCAAGCTACCGAGGGTATATCAACTGCATGGCAAAGCCTGGCAAGCTACCTGTGACGTATTTGATATGCCAAACACAGTAACAACAAAGTCTCCAATGGAGACGTTACTGGGCCCGCTCGAGCAAATCGATGAACAATGGGAGCACAGTGACAGTGACAGTGATTATTATTTTTATTATTATTATTATTATTTTGCATTTTGGTTCACACCCAGCAATGCTTAGGGGTTATTCCTGGCTCTGCACTCAGGAATTACTACTGGCAAGAGTAATCCCACTTGGGGTACCATGTGGGATGCCAGGGATTGAACTCGAGTGACCATGGGCAAGGCAAATGCCCTACCCGCTGTACTATTGCTCCGGTCCTAGAAACTATTTTTTTATCAATAAACACCACTCTAGGCCTTGAAAGATAGTACAGTGCACTTGTCTTGCAGATGGCTGACTTGGGTTCAATCACTGACTACACATTTGTCCCACTGATCCCACCAGGAGTGGTCCCAGAGCACAGAACATGGAGTAATCCCTGAGCACAGATAGTTATGGCTCCCAAACAATACAAACAACAATGAAAATACCATTTTACACAAGGAAAACTCTTCCCTATAAAGTTTAGTGAATTTTACTAGGTGACATATATAGTGTGAAAGCTAAAAAGAGTGTCTAATGCTTCTTAAATGTTATTTACATCAAGTATGTGGAAACTGATAGCAAACAAGTAATGTTATTCAAGTATTATAAACATCTATATAAATGTTTTATAAAGTATAAATTAACCTATGACAAGGATATTTTGAGAGTTTCATTCATGCAATCCTTTCTCCTCCTTTGTAAAATTACTTTTATCATCTATGCAAAAGCTTATGATTTAAACTACCCTGAGCATAATTTTTATGAACCACTTCTTCCTTATTCAACAACAAAAGATATTTTCATGTTCAAGAAAAGTCAGAGGAGATATTCAGAAGTAGAGAGAAGACTTTTATAGAGAGAAACCCTTGCCAGTGCCAGAAAATTGCTTCACTGGGTGGAACGCAGGTGGGATTTGTAGACTGATAGTGAAATGAGTCTGGGCCATTCTCTGGAAAAGACCAGACCATTCTCTGGACAGTCCAACATATCTGCTTGGGACTGTGGACAAAAGCATTGCCGCACAGAAAGAGTTCTTAGTCTCAGAATCTGCTTTTGTTAAACTGATGTAAAAATTGTTCACTTTAGTTTTTTTATGCTAAAGATGTCAAGAATTCCCTGGCTAAAAATATGATGGGAAAAGGCATAATAGTATAAAAAAATAGCCAATTAAAGAGTGAGTAAAACATTTTGCAGCAGAGAGCAAAGCACACTTTGATCAAAATATTGAGGTCCTATTGGGAAGGCTTGAAGAGAAAATACAACTTCCAAAATGCACAACAATGACAAAAGGACAAAGACAGAAAGAGCTTTGAGGAGGCCCCTCTTTTGTGTCTCCTGCTCTTTGCCCTTTTATATTTACTGCCTTAAACCTTTGCTTGTTTGTGTGCTTGTTTTCGTCCCTTTCCTTTTTTCCCCCATCTGTCTTGAAGGTAATAGCTATTGTAAGCCTGCTTCACTGCAGGAACTGAGGTTTCTGCTGTTTGCTCCTTCTTTTATGGGAACAAAGAAACATTTACCACAGGAAGCATTCAGAACTTACTCTGACTCTGACATTCTAAGTTCAGAGGATATTTTGACCTATACCAGTTTTTGAGTGATGTTAATTTCTAACAAGAATTTGGGATATTAGGAAAAGATCCTGCAATGTTGCATGGCCAAACAATAACTTCAAAGTCTCTTTTTACAGAAAAAGAATATAAATTAAATGAATTTCCTCTGAAATTTGTCATTGATATGCAGGCACATAGGTGAAAGCAGGGCTATGTGTTGTGACTTTTGCTGAGTAAAACACACTGGAAGGCTTATTACATGAATAAACCATTTCTTTCCAAAGGACCAGAAGTTTCCCCCATTTATACTTTATCAAGCTGTTGTTGGCCAGAGACTTTTCATAGTAACTTCCTGGCATAAGCAGTGCCTAATAGATTAATGGTAGCAATAGCAGCCTCAGTGAAAGAGTTCTAAAAATACAGTACCTTTTAAAATCTCTGCAGATACAGAAGACCCAGAGATGACATCTGGATTATTGCTTTAGGAACAGACTCAGCCCAGAGGTCGTGTATTGAATGAAATAGGGGCAAGAATATCACACAATCTGCATTTTTCCCTTAAAAACGCCTATCCCTTGCCTCTTGGTTTTCACATATCACTTCAAAGACTTTTCTGTTATTTTTAGATACGGATATTTTTCCTCATAGGTGGAAAAAATGGCTATTTTTAACATCTTAAAGGCTATGTTTCTTTTTATGTTGTTATTGAGCTAAGGGACACCAAAGAGAATCATCACAGGAATCCAAATTAAAAGCTGCAGAATTGTAGTCATTTCAGGCTACAAATTCTTCTACAATATTTTAGGAGAATTTAGGTTAACTTAAAAAAAATCTTTGTTTCATATTTAAAAAGTCATGATCCCTCCTTTATCTTGATAGCTTGAAAAATCTGGCTACATTGCGGTTATTGTGGTGTATGGCAAATTGGCAGGAACTATGTAAAAGCAGCATTTAAAGGTCATCTCTGATCAATGTTCATCAGAGCCCTGATTCCAAGGCACACTCCAGGTAATGCAAGTGCCTTATATTTGTGCCTATCACGGGCCTTGAAGGCTTATGAGTGTAGGTTCTTGTGCCAGCATAACAGCAAATCAAATGTGTCATTCCCGATATTAGTGCTAATCGTGTTCAATAGCCCAGCTTCTGAGTATGATTATGTAAGAAGAGATTCCTTTCCTTTTTTTTTTTTAAATTGGGCGCAGGGCCACACTAGGAGGTGCTCATGGTTGTCTCCTGACTCTGCACTTAAGGGATGACTCCCCGTGGAGCTTTAAGAACCATCTGGAGTGCTGTAGATGGAGCCCAGGTTGGCTGTGTGCAAGTCAGGAGCCTACCTGCTCTAGTATCTCTCCAGACATGTAAACGCAGATTTATGAAGATGCTTTGTGTAATAACGTTGCCTTAGCATACTCATCAGTAAATCAGAAGGAACTAAATTAGAAAGTTCAGGCCCAGCTGAGGACCTTGGACAGGGAGGCTGTCGGGATTGCCCTGGCCTTCCAGAATTGTGCTTGTGCAACACTGGGAATTTGTGCCCTTTCACTGAACCATTTTCCAGTCAGGAAAAATTGAAGGTTCTGAACTTATCCAGAATCGAATTTTCATCTCAAAATTATATGTAAGCAGTCCAATTTTATCATATATGCATGCTTTATATTTTATAGTTTAACATTATTTTCATTTCAAATAATGTCAGGATCTCCACAATCGTAATGTATTTAATTTAATGAACCTCATTCTCAAAACTAGTTCTGATCAATTGAATTTCAATGTTCCTTTTCAGTCATATAGTCATATAGGTAACTTTGAATTTGAATGTAGAATTAATTTCATGTGACTGTGGAACATAGACCACATGGGAAAGATATGACCATCTCCTCTCACATGATTGGTATATCTCTGTCAGTCTTGAAAAACAAAAAATTCTTGTAAAATAAAAAAGTCATTAATGTCTTTTTTAATTTTCCTTTCTATTTTATATACCGAGGATGAGTAGTTCCTCTCAAAATTAACACTCAGTTGATCCAGTTTTATCCATTTGCATTAACTATTGAATAATCAAGCTACATACTCTTATAATTTCAGTAGCAGTGAACATTTTGTGAACCTTTATATATATATTGGTCAAACTTTGAGGGTATAGATTTTAAATTCAGATGTAAACATTCAGAAAGGAGAGATGTCTCTTAAGGCAAGAAAGACAATAAGTATCTGAGATTAGTTTAAAGACCATTATCAGAAAGACTGATTATAAGGAAGTCAAGTGAAATACTTTCTAAACACATAAAATAGGAAAATCAATTCTTTAATGTAGTGTTCCTTGAGATATTGGGGAATGTATGAACAATCTGCTGACAAGAATTCATGTTTGCATCAAAACCACAATGAGATACCATCTCACACCTCAGAGACTGGCCCACATTCAAAAGAACAAAAGCAACCGATGCTGGCGTGGATGTGGCGAGAAAGGGACACTCCTTCACTGTTGGTGGGAATGTCCACTGGTTCAGCCCTTCTGGAAAACAGTATGGACGATTCTCAAAAAATTAGAAATTGAGCTCCCATTTGACCCAGCAATACCACTCCTGGGAATATATCCCAGAGAGGCAAAAATGTATAGTCGAGGTGACATCTGCACTTGTTTGTTCATTGCAGCACTCTTTACAATAGCCAGAAACTGGAAGAAACCTGAATGCCCAAGAACAGATGACTGGTTAAAGAAACTTTGGTACATCTACACAATGGAGTACTATGTAGCTCTTAGAAAAGATGAAGTCATGAAATTTACATACAAGTGGTACAATATGGAAAGTATCATGCTAAGCGAAATGAGTCAGAAAGAGAGGGATAGACATAGAAAGATTGCATTCATCTGGGGGATATAAAGTAACAAAGTATGAGATTAATACCCAAGAATAGCTGAGATCAGCACCAGGAGGATTACTCCATAACTTAGAGGCCAGCCAGGTGTCCTAGAGGAAAGGGCTATTCAGATAGAGAAGGGAGCACCAAATAAAGGATGTTTGGAGGATCCTCCCAGGAGGGGAGATGCATGTCGAAAGTAGACTATGGACTGAACATGTTTGCCACTCAATGCCTCTTTTGCAGACCACAACACCCAAAAGGAGAGAGAGAACACAGGGGATTGCCCTGCCACAGAGACAGGGGGGATGGGGGGGTGGGGGTGGGAGGGATATTATCCATGGTGGTGGAAAATGGGCACTGGTGGAGGGATGGGTATCTGATCATTGTATAATTGAAACCAAAGCACAAAAAATTGTAAATCTACAACTTTAAAAAAAAATAAAATAAAATAAAGGGAAAAAAAAAAGAATTCATGTTTGCTAGAGAAATGGGGGATAGGATGTAGTGAATCTTGAATTCAGACTTTAGGAATTCTAAATTTATTATATGTAGGGAAAAATAACTATAAAAGACAAATCAGCAGTTGGTGACATATTTTTAATCCATTAATCAGAAAAAAAGATTACTCAATGTACATTTATATTGTCTAGTGATAAAAATTATAGTCTACAAAGATCACGATCACGATCACGACCACCCTGTTGTTCGTCGATTGCCTCGAGCAGGTGCCAGTAACGTCTTCTTCGTCCTAGCCCTGAGATTTTTTTTTTTTAAAGTGCCATATTCAAGGCTTTTTCAGGGTTAGGAGAATGAGACCCATCATTGTTACTGGTATTTGGCATATTGGGTACACCACAGGGAGTTTGCCAGACTCTGCCATGTGGGCATGTTACATTTGGTAGCCTGCCAGTTTGACCAAATTAGGAATGAGATGATAAGATGAGTGTGATAATCTCTGGATCCTGGCCGTTGTTGGAGTTACACGGCAGTTGGTGGGTGTAACTGTCTAGTTACTGGCAGGTCCAGTCCCAAACTGTGCAGGCTTGGAGATCTCAGCCCCGGGTCCCACACACCTGGGTTCCTCTGTCAGTTCTTTTATGCGTGAGGCTCATCCAAGTGTGTGGAGAGTGCTCCCAGCATGGCCTTGGCTGGGCCTCGGTGGTCTTCAGCTGTTGGGTCCTGGTGGAGACAGTCAGGCATAGGGTAGGAGACTCTGCCTTGTTCTCCCAGGAGCTGAGTGCGATGATCTCTGGATCCTGGCTGTTGTTGGAGTTACACAGCAGTTGGTGGGTGTAACTGTCTAGTTACTGGCAGGAACAGTCCCAAACTGTGCAGGCGTGGAGATCTCAGCCCCGGGTCCCACACACCTGGGTTCCTCTGTCAGTTCTTTCATGCGTGAGGCTCATCCAAGTGTGTGGAGAGTGCTCCCAGCATGGCCTTGGCTGGGCCTCGGTGGTCTTCAGCTGTTGGGCCCTGGTGGAGACAGTCAGGCATAGGGTAGGAGACTCTGCCTTGTTCTCTCCCAGGAGCTGAGTGTGATGATCTCTACAAAGATGCTCTTTATATTTTAACTTCAAACTCACACTTATATGAACACACATAGACACACCCACACACAGCACGCATACACACATAGTCCACACATAGTTTTCTGTCATACTGCATACAGGTATTCTAATACCACACTCATCTTCTACATAAGCAATTAGAAATCTATATTCTAGTGAACAGTTATAAAAGATTACCTGCATTATCTCTCATTTGTTTTAAGAAGTAGATTAAATGCTGATACCCATGGGACTGTGAGATTGGGTTTCAGAGGTTTTGCTGAGACAATCTATCAGGAACCAGCACCTCGATTCAGGGATTCTTAATTCTTTACATTGTTGTTGGACTGGAGCAATAATACAGCAGGTGGGGCGTTTGCCTTGCACGTTGCAGATCCAGGTTTGATTCCTCTGCCTCTCTCAGAGAGCCCGGCAAGCTACTGAGAGTGTCCCGCCCACACAACAGGGCCTGGCAAGTTCCCCGTGGCATAGTCGATATGCCAAAAACCGTTCCAAAAAGTCTCACAATGGAGACGTTACTGGTACCCGCTGGAGCAAATGATGAACAATGGGACGACAGTGCTACAGTGCTATTATTGTTGTTACTGTTATTTTTATTACTACTTATTTCTATTGTCATTATTATTTTAAGGCATTTGCATTGTGCTTGCTTAAAGCTGACACTATTTTTTTAAACATATCATTTTAATCATTTTTAGTAATTCTCCAGGATTAGGATGGATTCCTCTTCATCATTATTATAAATCTATGACATGTTGGTACTAATAATCTTTTTGAAGATGGTAAATTGATATGTATCTGCAACTTGCAAATTATTAGGGCTATATTCATATCCAGTTCTCATAGTTTATTGCTCCACTGTCATTGAATATTACCTTGATTCATTCATTGATATAAATGTTTAAATATCAGCAAAATAATATCATTTCATAGGTACCTACAGTTTGCTTCAGTACTGTGTATTGAAAAAAGTATTAGGTGATTCTAAAGAGAATACTTAATTCTACTTGACAGTTGTCGACCTGACATTCTGTCTCTTGGATGTCACTGGATGACACCTATATTCTTTTTCTGATTATTCTCCAGAATGACAAAGTCATATATATATAGTCATATACATATTTAGTCATATCTAAAGTAAGGTTTAGTCATATTCTTCACTGCACCACTTATAGAATCTACCTTTTCTCATTAGAGCTAATAAACATGATTGATCATTGATTCTTAACAGAAATAAAATAACTTCAAAAATAAAGTATTTATTTTTAAATATATTAACACTTATTTTATAATTTTATTCAAATTAAAGGTGAAGGATGGCTACATGGTATATGGTAAAAATGACCTAATTCTATTTTCCAGTCTTAAGCAGAATTATATCTAAATTGGCCCATTATCAACTGATGTCAAAACATTCTTCTTTAAAGGTTAATGATTCTAGTTCTTTTTTACCTTTTTAAAACTTAAAAATTGTGTTCTTCCTCTCTTAAATTGAGAGATTATTAAATAAATTTCCAAATGTAGTCCCAATTTAATACAAGCTCAATTTAAAAATCCTAAACAAAAATGAACTCATTTAGAGTTTTATAGTAATACAGATTAAGATTCTTTTCTTTTGACTTTAAAAATGCTACATAAATGACTTTCTATTGGCAGAACATTTTCAGAGATAAGTATAGAATGTCAAAATTATTTAACATGTTATCCTGAGTTTAATTGCATGGATGTTCTAGTGTTCTGGAGTATACCATGAAACTGGAAATGTATGATGACTTGCATAAATAGAAATGCTTTCAGGACTGGAGCAATTGTATAGTTGTTAGGGCATTTGCCTTCCATGTGGCCAACCAGGGTTTGATTCCTGACATCTGATATGTTCCACTGGACTTGGTCAGGAGTGATTCCTGAGAGTATAGTCAGGAATAAACCCCTGAGTAGTCGAAATAAAAATTCAGATACGACAAAAAAAATTAAATAGAAATGAAATTTAAAAATAGAAGAACTTCCTTACCACAGTTATGTTCATTAAAATTCCTAATAATGTACATTTTAAATTAAATAAATAGTTGGTTTTTATATGATGAGACCAACCTCTAATAGTACTCAGTGATTATGACCTTCTGTTTATTTCTTTTTCACCACATCAGGCAGTGCTCAGTAATTAATTAGTCCTAATTCTATGGTCAGAGATCACTCCTGGCAGTGCTTGGGAGATTATATGTGGTACCAGAATTTGAACAAATGGTTTTTGAAGAGCCATGCAGAAATATACATATGTTTCAGATATATCAGGTAAAATAGTTTTGAAGGATTTTACAATCCCCTTTTTAATGTCTATGGTAGAACAATTAAGAGTAAAGCCCTGTGCTTAAACATGACTATTCTCTGCCATATGTCCGCTAAGAATTTTTCAGAGTGTCCTACAGCTTTGAATCTCAATGTTTCTTTCTATTAAATGACAGTTAAAAGAGATGTCTTTTATTATATATAGCTATTGTGAGTATTCAGTAATGCATATAAAGTACACACCATTTATTATATAAGTATATGAGAAGTATTCTTTTATTAAGTATTTCATCACCATTAAAATCATCATCATTACATAAAGCAACAAAAAGGGAGACTAACACCCAGGAATGGCTGAGATTAGTACCAGGAATTTTGCTCCATGACTTGAAGGCCAGCCACATGTGCTAGGTGAAAAGGAAGCTCAGATAGAGAAGAGAGCACCAAATAAAGGGTGTTGTGAGGACCCTCCCAGGGTGGGAGAAGCATGCTAAAAGTAGTCTATAGACCAAACATTATTGCCACTCAATGCCTCTCTTGCAAAACACAGTACCTAAAAGAAGAGAGAGAGAACAAGGGGGAATACCCTGCCACAGAGGCAGGGTGGGACGGGGGCGATGAGTGGTGGGGGGGATGCTGGGGCCCGTGGTGGTGGATGATGGGCACTGGTGGAGGGATGGGTACTTGATCATTGTATAACTGAAACGCAAGCACAAAATTTGTAAGTCTATAACTGTACCTCATGGTGTTTCACTAATAAAAAGAGAAATAAAAAATGAAAAAAAATTAAAAAAAAATAAAATCATCACTATTAACCTCTCAGAAGGCCCTGTGAGCTACCAAGAATATCTTGCTCGCATGGCAGAGCCTGGCAAGCTACCCATGGTGTATCCGATATGCCAAACACAGTAACAACAAGTCTCACAATGGAGATGTTACTGGGCCCACTCGAGCAAATTGATGAACAAGGAGAAGACAGTGCTAATATTTTTATCATGATCATCTATATAATTACTAGCATTTTTAGGTAGATATATTGACCCTTTTTCCTTCCTTCCTTCCTTCCTTCCTCCCTCCCTCCCTCCCCCCTCCCTCCCTCCCTCCCTCCCTCCCTCCTTCCTTCCTTCCTTCCTTCCTTCCTTCCTTCCTTCCTTCCTTCCTTCCTTCCTCCTTCCTTCCTTCCTTCCTTCCTTCCTTCCTTCCTTCCTTCCTTCCTCCCTCCCTCCCTCCCTCCTTTCCTTCCTCCCTCCCTTCCTTTCATAAAGGTTTTGTTTTTTTTTTATGTATATCTTGATTCAAAGGTAAACTTCAATTACTTTCAAGGTTAGATTGGCAAAAATATTCTATCTAGAGCAAATCACTATTGCCTCAGAAAAATCCCCTATATATAGTTTTTATTTTGAATAATGAAACACACAATATTTTACATTTAGCAAGACACTCTTCTGTGATTCGAAACTATTCCTTGATAAGTATATATGGTCAGAAACTCAACAGAAATAACTGAAACTTTGAAATGTAAATTCTCATTTTTAAATAAAGTACATTTGTACAGAGTGTAGGTTCTTTTCCAAAACTCTAATTTTATGGCATTGTGATTTCTCTACCTGGAAACAATGCTTCAGGCAGTTGGTTCAGTATTTTTAACTTAATTTCAATGCATTTTAGGACTTTTCCAATTCACTTCACAAAATAGATTGATAAGAATAAGATTCATTGATTTCATTCTAACCTCTCATATTGTTCTTGTTGCTCTCAGCAAGGTGTTTAATGGCTAATTTAGAATAAAATGTTAATCTGGGTTGGGGATCGTCCATTCATTCACAAGCTGAACAGTCTATTTCATCATCCCCAAAATAACAGTAACTGTTTGACAGTAATTGGATAAATCAGTATTGTCAGATTTGTTTATTTTCACCATTTATATGACAACAGCTTTTTTCAGACAAGACACATGAGTTATTTCTATTACTATGTCAGTAGCCTCAAAATGTAAAAGTTATATAATATCATAATTGTTCCATAAGTGAGGAGGATTTTCAGCATTGAAAAATAGTACCTAAAAGTTGTCATTGACCTTATACCATTCTGTTTCTCCATGAACAGTGGGTTAGTGGTAGGCCTCCAAGCACGGAAATGCTCACTGTCCACTGTCACTGTCCTCCTGTTGTTCATAGATTTGCTCGAGCGGGCCCAGTAACGTCTCCATTTTGAGACTTGTTGTTACTGTGTTTAGCACATTGAATACGTCACGGGTAGCTTGCCAGGCTCTGCCATGGGGGCGAGATACTCTCGGTAGCTTGCTGGGCTCTCCGAGAGGGGCGGAGGAATTGAACCCGGCTCAGCCAGGCTGGCTGCACGCAAGGCAAACACCCTACTGCTGTGCTATCACTCCAGCCCTATTCTGTTTCTCAAAGTTGCTAATTTTAAACACTTTCAAATATTCTAATTTATACCAGTCTCCTATAAAACATATACCATGTCTAGTTTTTAGTTTCTAGTTTAAGAAATAGACATGCAAAATGTCTCTAATATGTGATTCAAAAATACCTTTTTAACTTAATATAAGTAAATATGTTGTTTGTAAATTTAATAACATATATACCAATTTTTAATTATAAATTAGACTCACCTGTATCACCTGTCATCCCATGATTCATTGATTTGCCATATTGGAGGCTATTAAAGGGTCAGAGGAATGAGTTCCATTATTGTTACTGTTTTTGGAATATCGAATACGTCATGAATAGCTTGCCAGGCTCTGCTGTGTGGGTGGGATGTCCTCAGTAGCTTGCCAGGGTCTCTGAGAGGGATGGAGGCTTTGGGAGTGGAGAGGAAAACTCAACATCGTTCTGCATCGTTCTCTTTGGGAGCTTTTTTTTTTATTAAAATTTTTTTTAATAGTGAGACATCATGAGATACAGTTGCAGACTTACACATTTTTGTGCTTGGGTTAGAAAAGATGAAGTCACAAAATTTACATACAAGTGGTACTACATGGAAAGTATCATGTTAAGCTAAATGAGCCAGAAAGAGAGGGATAGACATAGAAAGATTGTATTCATCTGGGGAACATAAAGTAACAAAATAGGAGACTAACACCCAAGAATGGCGGAGATTAGTAGCAGGAATTTTTTACTCCATGGTTTGGAGGCCAACCACATATACTAGGGGAGAAGGGAGCTCAGATAAAGAAGGGAACACCAAATAATGGAAGCTTTGTTTTAAAGTCTCTGAATATTCACCGTTGATGAGATTACATGTTGCCAGGGGCAGTTTGTGGGTAGACTACACTTGCTAAATATTTTAAAATATTTTCCATCAGATTTTTAATTTCCTATGAACAAATAATTTCCACATATTCTGAGTTTGTAGAGTACATGCTAATAAACTGGTATGAATAAGCATTATTTTGAAAACAATTATAATGGTAAAACATAAAAGAACTAAAAATTCAACACATTTAATTAATCTTATATTTGTCAGAACACTAGATTTATAAAAATATGAGAATTTTTTTTGTATTAACTTTCTTCCAGCCATAAAACTTTTCCATTCTTACCTCCAACTAACTGTACTTTAGATCAGACTGATTAACAGAAAAAAAAGTAAAAGAACAACCTTGCATATTTCTAGTATCTTTGCTTACTCTGACTGTCCATAAAGTAATCTGCCTTCAATCACCTAAAAATACCATGTATATGGTAAGGAGACTCAAAATTTCAAAGACATCTGGCAAACACTCTGACTTAAAGAAGCAGGGAATCTTAGTAAAGGAATTGAAAGAAATTGCCTTTCACATTGCCCAGTAGGATTCTTTTCCTGTCTTTGGAGGTAGAAGAGAAATTAAGCAGAATGAAGCTCTAAATTTTTAAAATAAACTTTTTAAAATAATAATGACTTTTGAATGAACTTTTCTAAACTTTTGATCTTTGCTTTTACCAACTCTTACAATTCAGAAAATAAAGGCTATAATTTCCATCATTAAAATGTTACAAGTCATGGTGGGAATGCTGACTGGTCCAGCCTTTCTGGAAAACAATATGGACATTGCTCAAAAAGCTAGAAATTGAGCTTCAATATTCCCCCACAATACCACTTCTGGGAATATATTCTGAAGGTGCAAAAAAGAGAGTATAAATGACATTTGTGTCTGTATGTTCATTGCAGGACTGTTCGCAATAGCCAGAATCTAGAAACAACCCAAGTGCTGGAGAACAGACAACTAATTAAAAAAAACTTTGATACATCTCCACAGTGGAATGCTATGTAGTGTTAGGAAAGATGAGGTCATGAAATTTGCTTATAAGTGGATGGTCATGGAGAGTATCATGCTAAGTGAAATTTGTCAGAAAGAGAGGGACAGACATAGAATGACTGCACTCATTTGTGGAATATAAAATGACATAATGTGAAACTAACACATTAAGGACAGTAGAGACAAGGGCCAGGAAGATTGTTCCATGGTTGGAAGCCTGTCTCATGAGCAGGGGGAGAAGGCAGCTGGGGTAGAGAAGGGATCTCTAAGTCATTGATGGTTCAAGAAATCACTCAGGATGGGAGATGTGTGCTGAAAGTAGATAAAGGAACAAAGATGATGACCTCTCAGTATCTGTATTGCAAACCATGATGCCCAAAAGTAGAGAGAGAGTAAGAGTGGACATTGATGGTAAAAAATATACACTGGTGGAGGGATGGGTGTTCGATCATTGTATGACTAAAACTCAAACTCAAACTCAAACATGAAAGCTTTTTAACTATCTCATGGTGATTCAATAAAATAAAATAAATACAATAAAATGTTACAAGTCAGTTTAAACTTAGGGGAAAAGAAAAATAATTTCTGTAATATTTTCTCCTAAGATTCCAATAACTTGATTACTTCTCACATCGAAATTTCAATTGAATATTTTAAGTTAAAACAGTCTTTTTCCATTATTTGCACCTTTTATTTATAATTTACTGGGTTTTTTTCGGGTCACATCCAGTGATGCTCAGGAATCTCTTGACTTTGTGCTCAAAGATCATTCCTGGTGGGACTCAGGGTACCATATGGGGTGCCAGGGATTGAACGCAAGTCAGCTGTGTGCAAGGCCAGTGCCTACACATTGTACTATCCCTCCAGATCTATTTTGTAGCTGCTAATTTTCAAGCTTGTTTAACCTTCTTACTCTGAAATCCAGGACTTTTCTTAGAGAAACAAAAGCACAGCAAATACGTGACTTAGTTAAGGAAAAATGAAATGTTAATGACTAGACAGGCATATCTAAAAACCACATATCTAACCTGGTTAATATTGCTCCAATATTTTTAAAAAAAATTTACCCATAGTTATGTGATAATGCTATCATATTTACTATACCCTTTATTTATCTGGGAGTGGTGGCACGTAGGGGAAGCTTGGGCAACACCCACTCATGCTCAGGGATTACTTCTACCTGTCCTTGGGGATTATTCCTGGCAGTGCTTTGGGGATCATATGCAGTGGCGGGATAGTTGAAATTTGGTTCTGCTGTTTAGAAGGCAAGTGCCTTACTGACTATACTCTACCCCTGGGTTGGTTGAAACCTGAGTCTGCTGCTTAGAAGGAAAGTGCCTTACCCGTTGCACTCTACCCCTCAATGTATGCTCCCCCCTTTTTATTGAATCACTGAGATACAGTTACAAAGCTTTTATGTTTCAGTTTCAGTCATACAATGATAAAACACCCATCCCTCCATCATGCACATTTTGCACCATCAATGTCCCCATTATCTCCCCTTCCCATCCCCACCCTACCCCTTCCTCTATGACAGACAATTTCCCCCATACTCTCTCTCTAATTTTGGGCATTATGTACCCATAAAGTATGATTGAAGTTGTAGTATTTACTAATAATGCAATAGTTTATACTTTTCTTCTTTCTACCTAAATAGAAATTATTTGATGAATCTTTTCTCTACTATTTTCAAAAAAGCTTATATGTATTTTTTTGACTGTTGGCAGGTTGATTACTTGATTAAAATACCTCTACTCATTCTGTCATTTTCTTAAGATGATATACAGCACCTCAGAAGTACTAAAAGTTTTAGCTGCATAAAAGTTACCATTTTAAATGACATGTTATCCTTCTCGCATCATACTCTTGTGACAAGTGGTGCTTGTCCTGAAAATGTCATTGGTAGTCCCACGCTAAATTTTTAAAGTCTCTAAATTAAAGTTTTCTACATCTTTTTCCTTTATCAGTTTTAAATTACCTGCTCCTTTAAAAGAGATTTCTATTTGTAGACATTATGTATATGGGTTTATGTTATTTGTATTTAAATATAGATCTGTCATTTAAGAATTTTAATGCAAAAGTTTGTTATCAAATGATAGAGCTATTTATCTAAGCTAGTTCCTCCTGTAATAGTTCTTAATTCTTCTGGTTATATTCTCTCAAGTATACATTATTAAATCCTTAAATTTTACTTAACCTCACTATAATTTAAGTGTCTCCAATATAACGTAGAATTAATAATGGTAATCAATTCATGGGGCATTCTCAAAATCAAATTGTATTTTCATAATGTATGCTGTACAGTAATATCTACTACTGGATATTAACAATTGCTATTTATCTCTGACTGCTATACTTAAAGAAATATCAAAGCTTTTCTTTAAAAAATAATCATTCACACAGCCATGATCTATGTCATTCCTTTCTACCTTATAAATCGCTGCTCTTTAGTACTCATTTATGCAGTCACTATTAATTCTTGCAAAAGATCTAGTGGATTATTGAACTCTAGACAGACAAAATATGAATCACATTGTTCCTTAAGGAATATCCAGTCTAATTAAAAATTTTAAAATGAGTGTACAATCAACAAATTTTAGGAGTATAAAAACACCTAAAGTTGGTAACTATAAATGAGGATTTAATGGGCAAATAAAAACTAACTTTGTAAAAGTAGCAGAAGAGAACACTCTGGACAGAGAAATTAGCTTATTCTAAGCAGCAGAACACTAAGAGAAAAAGGAGGATGGAGATACTCTACTGTTTTGAATGTAAGACTATTATTGAAATGAGAATTTGACTACTTTTTCTTAAAATATTTGAACACATGCCTTGAGTTCTTTTCTATCACATCTATAGAGCATAAACTGACAGATTATCATGAGGTAATTGTTCCAATTACTTTTAGGCTATTTTAAGCATATCAAGCAAATGATGAGTAATATTATATGAGGCATGGTATTTCATTGATTGCATTTAAGTGATAAAATATTATAGTGGGAACCAGATGTCTCTACCTGATGGTTCTCATTTATTTGACAGAGCAAATTGATATGACTTATTTACTACTGTGGTTAATATATGTATATTACAGCATAATAACCTCAGAATTTCAATATTCTGGCAGTATTGAGCAAGACATTGAACACAGCTCTAGTTTTTCTTCATCCAAAGAGAAGACTGTTTATCAAGTAATTAACAATGATGATCATAATAATAACTTGAACAATATTTATCATTTATGCTAACTGTATTTCTCAATGTCTTGCTTTCATTTTAATGGACTTAACATTTCTACAAAAATAGTTTATTCCTATATTGATTTTTCAAGCTGAAATTGGTTAAACTACATATTATAGTAAGTACCAAGATCATATCATCAAATCTTTAAATTAATTTTAAATGTTTATGAATTCAAACTGTAACCCTTTAGCCTCATTTTAAATTATCAAGTTACTTACTTTATAGTATTTTTGGTGGGAGTTTGAGATTATAATTTTGAAAAGAGTTTCTTTGTCAAAATAATCATTTCTAGTCAAATCAAGAATATGTAGTTCTTTCATTATTATTGTGCTTTTGAACAGACAGACAGATTGGTGGTGAAAAGAGTCAATAGAATTACTGTAAAGATCCTGAAATCAAAGCAAACGATTTCAACCAGGGTACATTTTTGGAAATTGTCTATAAGCATTTGGGCATGTCTGAAATACGAGGTAGATAAATAAAATTATATATTATATTTATTACTGGGAAATGAGATCCATTTATTATGGATATGGACCCTATATATATGGACCCTAAGAAAACAGGATGAGAACACTATTTGGGTCTCTCAAAGAGGAATCGAAAGAACTATGCTTGGAATATCACGATTCACTCAAATGAGAGATAGAATCCGGAGTTCTGATCTTCGTCAACACTCAAGAATCAGGGACGCTGTCTCATTTGCCAAGACATCAAAAATCAGATGGGCTGGACACGTAATGAGGTTTACAGACAACCGCTGGACTAGAGCCATTACTGATTGGATTCCACATCAAAAGATCACGTGGACGCCCACCTATAAGATGGTCAGACTTCTTCGTCAAGACCCTAAATGATCGGTTTGAGGCTCTACATGTTCCTAAAACGAACAGATACCATTGGGCTACACTAGCACGCAACCGGGATGAATGGAGACGTTACTGGCACCCGCTCGAATAAATCGATGAATAACGGGGATTAAGTGATTAAGTGATTAAGTGATTATATTTATAATAATTATCCAGGAGATTTAGAAATGTTATGCCAGTAGCAGAATTTTTTATTCCTTTAAAAAATTTAATATGTATTTTTACAGGAAAAGGAGTTTTAGTATTAGTGCCCTGTAAGCCATAAAACAAGTATAAACCAGAGCTTTGAGTGTCCTAATTATTTTTATCTGAGAATATTCAAAAATGGCTTTCTTTTTTCTTATTCTCCATTAACTCCTTTTGAAACATTGTATTTTTGACAGGACAGTGCCTTTAGTAGTAATTCATTGGCTGTACGGTAATAGTTCTGAGGACAGCATGAATGCACTATGCTTGTCATTCCTTATTCAGTGAACATCTAATTATGTGAAAAACCTTTGGTCCTATTAGTTATAAAACTACTTCACTGGCACAAATAAGACAACTACAAGAATAATTCTATTTCAAAAAAATAACCCAAATCCTTAAAGAGAGCAACCAATATTTAACTATTTTAATAAGCCAAAACACTGATTTTAAAGACACCAAAACAGATTTATTGTATCATGTTCATCCAGGGGAAAAAAATAACTGGATGAGCAACAATATTCCAATTTGCTAACAAGCCTCTGACAGACTCAGAAAAGAAACAGATTCTTAAATGTTAAGGAAAAAGCTGAGAGCAACAGTTTTTAAACCTCTGACACAATCACTAAGAAACAGATTCTGTTCCCTTCAAAGGAGTTGGAAAGCATCTTTCCTTTTCAAATATGTTGACAGTCATAAAGTAATGGATTTTTAAAAAGGAAAAAATATCCTTGCAAATATCACATTTTAACAATTGGAATTCTAGAATTCTTATCTAGTAGAGTTAGGAATAGTAGTTTGTTGATAATCAATGTAGCCATTTTCTTTCCTGTGAATGTCAAAAGAATCTGTATTTCACATCACCATTCTGAGAGAGTAAGAACTTTCCTACTGAAATGAAACAAAGAAGCTCCTTCCCCTCACACTCCCAATTGTCTGATTTCTCCTTGAGGTTACTCAGCTTGAGGGCTGAACAAGTTATCAGATACTCTATTCCAAGACAAAATTACATATAGATAAGTGTTGGATTTTCTTTCTCTGCATTTTTTTCCAGAATGTCTCTTTGTTATGCCTTTTGGACCAACCTAAGGGGTGATATAAATATCTTGCCTCTGCTCTCACAAAACTAAGAATAGATAATATCAACTTTTTGTATGCTTACATATTAATAAATATCAACTTTTTGTATACTTACATATGAATGAGAAGCAAAAATGTTTTAAATGAAATGTGTGAATATTTCTAGAGTTTTTTAATTGAAATTCCATGTTCTTGGTATTCCTGCTTGTTGGCAGCTGGATCCTTTTCATATCTGAATCTGAACTCAAATATATATATATATATGGGTATTTATCAAAATATATAGTGGAAATATATAACACTAGCATTTAATAATCTATAATTTACCTATTTAGGTTTAGGTGATAGATTGTTTTCTTTATGTACATGAAGAAAATATGTTAAATTTACATATATGTTAAATATATATAAGATATACAGGAAGATAATACATATGATATAATACACAAAAATTTGTGATTTAATAAAATTATAATATTCTAAAATGTTTTATTTAGGTTCTAACATATTCTACAAGTAGCAGATTCTAATTAAAAGTACATGTGTATATGTAAATATGTATTTATAAATATATAAATTAAAATTGTTATATCATTTAAGCATTTTAAATGCTTTTAATATTTTTCTTCCCCACTCTTTAATAGTGTGTCTACATTACCAATTATATATTGTCTTTAGAATCTAAATGCATCATGATTACTTTAATCTTTATTTTTTGCCTTTTTTAGACAATTTGTTTAAAGACCATTCTATGGTATATTCTCTGGTGAGCAAACTTTTTCATTGGAAGTTTGTTGTTCTGATTTTTTAAAAAAGAAATAGGAAGCTGAATTTATTATATGTACATGGGCTGGAATGATAGCACAGCAGGTAGGGTGTTTGCCTTTCACGTGGCTGACCCTGGTTCGATTCTTCCATCCCTCTTGGAGAGCCCGGCAAGCTACCGAGAGTATCCTGCCTGCATGGCAGAACGTGGCAAACTCCCCGTGGTGTATTCAATATGCCAAAAACAATAACAACAAGCCTCACAATGGAAAGATGTTACTGGTGCGTGCTCGAGCAAATTGATGAACAATGGGAGAACAGTGCTAACACTGCTACATATATATGTGCATATATACATATATGTCTTTTATATATTTTTGTAATGATACGAAACATAATATCTTTATTAAAACCTTTCCTGATGCAGTTTTCCGTACCAGCTTCACATCTCAGTATGTATATATATCACATCCACCATTTTAGTTCTAGTACAATTCCCATTATCATATTGTTCTTGTCTACTTTTTCATTTTGTTACTATTACCCTCCTCTTGTTATCATCACATTTTATTTTTTTAAATTTTTTTATTAAAAAAGTTTTTAATAGTGAGGCATCATGAGGTACAGTTGCAGACTTACACATTTTTGTGCTTGGGTTTCAATTATACAATGATCAAATACCCATCCCTCTACCAGTGCCCATTTCCCACTACCACGGATCCCAGTATCCCTCCCACCCCCCATCTCCCTCATCCCACCCTGCCTCTGTGGCAGGGCATTCCCTTTTGTTCTCTCTCTCTTATTGGGTGCGGTGGTTTGCAAAAGAGGCAATGGGTGACAATTATGTTTAGTCTATAGTCTACTTTCCGCATGCTTCTCCCATCCTGGGAGGATCCTCCCAACACCTTTATTTGGATCACATTTTATTTTTAATGTAGATTTCACTTATCAATGAAACATTTAATATGTCTTTCACTAAATTTTTTCTTAGAATAACTCAAGTTCCATTCACCTTGTCACATAAAATGAGATTTCACATTTTGTTTGTTTGGGGCCACAGTTGGCAGTACTAATGACTTACACCAAGCTCTGTGCTCAGGCATCACTCCTGGTGGTACCTGGGAGCATACAGAGTGTCAGGGATTGAACCCTGACCAGCTGTATGAAAGACCAGAGCCCTGCCCCTTGTACTATTTCTCCTGCCTTGTGATTTCACATTGTCAAATAGCTAAGCATGATTACTTTGAGAGAGGAGAAAGAGAAAGAGAGAAAGAGGGAGAGAGAGAGAGAGAGAGAGAGAGAGAGAATCAAAGAGAGAGTGCTTGTGTACATGTATACTGACTTCTTTGTCACATCATACATCATTAGCTATTTTGGATGTTTTCATATTGTAATAGCCATCTTGGCTATTTTGAATAGAACCGTAATAAATTTTGGGTGCAATCCATTCAAAATCGTGTTTTTCTGTTATTCAGATAAACACTTGTGAGTGGAATTGCTGTAACATATGGTATTTTTGCTTTTAGTTTCTTTCAAGGATTTCCGAATTCTTTGCCCCAGAGGCTGTACCAATTCAAATTCTCACCAACAGTAGAAAAGAATTCCTTTATCTCCACAGCCTTTTCAGAATTTCTTATTTCTAGTCATTTATGTATAGGCCATTTCAGAGGTATAGGGTGTTATCTCATCATGGTTTTGAATTAGACTTTCCTAATAATAAAAAATACTAAACATGTTTTCATGTGCTTATTGGCTATATATACACACATATATAGTCTTTATATATGCATACATATATTCATTAAAAATGTATCTACTCTGAATTCTGTATATTTCTTATTGGTCTGTTTTAAGCTGTATGAGTTCTTGGTACTGTACATATAGGAACATGATTGAGCACATGCCTTTCATATGTGAGGTACTGGATTCCATTCCCAGAAATGTACTAGACCAAACAAAGTTATATAAATTCTTCATGTAATTTGGATATTAGCTTCCTATAACACCGTCACTGTCACTGTCCTCCCATTGTTCATTGATTTGCTCGAGTGGGCCCAGTAACATTGTGAAACTTGTTACTGTGTTTGGCATATCGAAAATGTCACGGGTAGCTTGCCAGGCTTTGCCGTGTGGGCAAGATACTCTTGGTAGCTTGCCAGGCTCTCTGAGAGGGGCAGAGGAATCAAACTCAGGTTGGCTATATTGGTTGCATGCAAGGTAAACGCCCTACCTGCTGTGCTATTGCTCCAGCCCCCTGTAACACTATGATGTGTAAACATATTAAACTCAGTAAGTTTCTGTTTTAATGTTGGTTTCTATTATTGTAGAAAAGATTTTCTTTTTTAATATGCATTTCTTTCTCCTTAAACCATTTGTAGAGTTTTAATTCCTCCCAATAGTTTTGCCATAGAATGGGGCACTGATTTGCCAGTTTTGAGAGTAATTGGGTTTAGAATGCTGTAGCAGCTTTTGTTCCGAAAGCATACTGAGCTTGGATCTCACTCTGAAACTACATCCACCAGGTTGATTTGCTGTATCTTTTTAGTCTTGAGAGACAAACCTGTGATATTCTGGGGTCCCTCTAGGTAATATTGGGGTATCCTGTGATGTTGGAGTTCCAATATCGGCCTTCCACATGCGAAACATATGTTTTAATCTATTGAGCCATCACTTCAGCACCTGCCTGTTGATCTTAACATGATGTGCTTTCCAATTTCCTCTTCATTGTCGATGTTCTCAGTGTCATCAAAAGCCCCATTAAGTTTTTTTTATAAAGATTAATTTATTTTGAGCAATGATTTGTTATTCAAAACTTTCCCATCACTGGTAGTTGATATGTCACCTAGGAATATTTTGTATATAGGTTTTCGGCTTGTGATTTTTTTTTTTAATTTTAGAGGAATTTTAGAAGTAGACTTATTCTGATACTACATATATCAACCTCTCCACATGTGAAAATTGAATAGAGATAGAAAAATACTTTAATGATAGCATCAGGAATGTGAGGAGATGTAAATATCATAATTTATTCATAGAAAAAACATGAAACTTAATTCTTTCAAGTATCATTAGTGGCAAAAATTGCTGCAAGTAAAGGCATCTAGATTCATTAAAAATCATCACTAACTGAGAAATATTATCGTTAAACATTACATTTATTTTTATTTTATTTATTTTTTTACTCTAAGCCAGGAGATATGTTCCAGGCCCTTTGTGGGATGAGATTTACTTCTGTTGCCCTACATATTTGTAATATGTTATACAGCCTGTCCTCCATTCCTGAAAAGCACATTCCTAGGAAGGGAAAGAGTACATGAAATGGGCTCCAACTGTGCATACCCACTCCAAAGAAGGATATATCAAAATCAGGGTGAGTCCAGACTTAACATATACTGTGAGCTCTGTAGTAAGCACAGACATAAACATGCATGCGTGTGCGCATGCGCGCATGCACACACGCCACTCTATCGCATAGATCAGTCCTCAAGCATCCAACCATACAAAGATCAGTGAAAGCACATTCCCTCACTGCCAGGATGAAACAGCCTTACTGGTAGCTGGATTGTAAGTATGGAGAAGCAAAGTTGAGTTCTGTGGTAATCTACTAATTACCTTAAATATCTTATAACAGATATAAATAATCCAACTTCCAAACTATAGTAGAAATGTGAAATTTGAGGCACTGATGATAAATTTTTATAATACACTATGTAAATAAACAAAAGAAGAGTTAGGAAATTAATATTTCCTAATTTTGAGGAAATAGCACAGCAATAGCACAGCGGGTAGTGCATTTTCCTTGCACGCCAGCAGATCTAGGTTTGATTCCTCCATCCCTCTCAGAGAGCCAGGCAAGCTACCAAAAGTATCCCGTTGGCGCAGCAGAGCCTGGCGACTTCCCTGTGGTGTATTCACCAATGCCAAAAACAGTAACAATAAGTCTCACAATGGAGATGTTACTGGTGCCGCTCAAGCAAATCAATGAATAATGGGAGGACAGTGCTACAGAGCAGGAAATTCCTCAAAAATGTTTTAGAACGTGTGTACATATAATTGGGATAGAAACTTTTTAATAACTAGACTTTATACTTTTTAATGATGCTCTTTTCTTTAAGGGATTTACATAACTATCTTATCCTCACAGAATTTTATAAAGTGAGTTAAAATATGAAATCTGCACCACTTAAAATGAATATCGATAACATTTTCTTTCTTATACTTAAAATATTTGACTCATTATTTATAATATCATCTCAAATAACAGCCAGTCTTTTTTTCTGTGTTTGTTTTCATTAAAAAAGTTTAATAATCACAAATAACTTGTAATTGCCACATGTTTCTCAGAGTTTTCAAAACTGTCTTTATATGTATCACTGATTAAATAAAAAATTTTATCACCTTTTGTAGGTTTTTTTTTTGTCATATCCTTTCACCCATGTGATCAATTACCTTCTTCCCTTCAACCAACATTTTTTTTAGAGGTATTTTGGTTATTTTTTCAAAGATCCTCAACTAGTTTATTTTCCAAATGAATGTATATCTCTCACTATGTAAAACATTACATGTTGAAATTACCTTTTACTCACCTGATGCTACATAAATACAGAATAATTCTTTGGTGTATCTTAAAAATATTTTCATGCTCTTTTTCAGTGCATGGAATGATTCTGGTATGTTATTAGAAGAAATCTGAGAAAATCTAAATTTCCTACTAAATTAAAAATATTGATTTAATCTGACTCACAACCCCTTAAAAATTTACCCGCTTTGGGCTGGAGCAATAGCACAGCGGGTAGAGTGTTGCCTTGCATGCGACCGACCCGGGTTCGATTCCCAGCATCCCATATGGTCCCCTGAGCACCGCCAGCAAAGATTCCTGAGTGCATGAACCAGGAGAAACTCCTGTGCATCCCCGGTGTGACCCAAAAAAGCAAAAAAAAAAAAAACACTTTACCTTCTTAACTTCTTTATATTTAATCAATTTCTAGCATTACAGTTGCATGTGTGCTGAAAATAGTTATTTTCTTGTGATAGATTTATTCGACAACTCCTTTGAAATCAAGAATAGGATTTAAGCTAATCTACTCTAAAGTGTATTTTTCAATGAGCTGATAAATTAACCTAATCATATATCCCATGTAGCTAAACTATTTAGAGTCTTTTCCTCCTAAAACACTTTTCCCATTTACTTAACATACAATATGTGGATTGTTTGACATTGTTTCCTGTGTAGCTAAAGAGTATATATTATCAGCTTACAGATTTAGCAAAATAAATGACCTACAGCCTTCTTTTATTAATTTATTTAGTTCTTTCAGTACTATATATTTCCTTCAAAAATATAGCACTTTCTTATCAATTAAAACCTTTCATTTTTGTACTTTCTTTTGCTGAGCTGTGTGCTGGTTACTAAATAATAGTTACTTTCAGGAACTATATTTATTTTTCAAGGGACTTCTAAATTTTCCTATGTGGCCCCAAAGTTGTGAACATCAGTTTTTTTACTTCTGGTGATTAAATAAAAAGCAAACATGTGACCTTGTCTCAACATTTGCCAGCTCACCTTAAGAAGTGCTTTTGTTCTTACCTATATTATGCCAGCATACTCTGAATTTCTCTCAATAGAGAAAACTCTATCTAGATTCTCATTTGTACTTACTGAATTTGTCAGGAGAAAAGTGAAGCAGTAAACAGGAAACAAATTCTCTGGTGTCACTGAGATTTTTAAAAAATTAGTGTACTTTTTTGCATTGAAGTTCTCATAGAGAAGAGATGTGCCTGTCTTACAGTCAGGCTGTGGGGAGGTGACTTGAAGGGGTGGGAGGGAAACTGGGGACACTAGTGCCTGGAGATTACGCTAGTAGCGGGATGGGTGTTGCAATATTGTATGACTGAATCACAATCATAACCAATTTTGTAATGTTCTATCACATGGTGAGTCAGTAAAATAAGAAAGAAAAATAAAGTACTCATATACTTTCAGTGGCATTCACATGCAACTGTGAATGTGTGTGCACATGGATGAGAACAGACATATGCATACTATAAAGGGTGTTTTGATGCTGACTTTTCTATTTTTCTTTTAACCACATCTGCCAGTGTTTGAGGAGTTACATGACCTCATACTTTCTGGGTTAAACATAAATGATCATGGAATGCAGGCATGGGTGGAGGTGGGGAAGAAAAGGTTATATTCCTGTTTGCAACGAGGACAGAGATTGGTGTAAATGTCAATTGCATGGAATACTACAAATACCTTGAAAAAAGTTGGGGACATTGGTGGTGGGATGTGTACACTGGCGGAGGGATGGGTGTTGGAATACCGTATGACTGAAGTCCAATCATGAACATCTTTGTAAGGGTCTATCTCATAGTGATTCAATAAAAATGTTGAAAAGAATAAATAATGATTTATGACTAAATTAAAGTAGACATCATATTCTTTATGCCAATCAAACATTGCAAAATTATTATTTTGTTCCCTCTTTATTATTATAGTACTTAATCCCTACTTGAGAATGACACAAGGATCCTAGAGATGGTATAAACTGTGAAACTATGGGGTTACACTAAAACTGAAACACATAAATATTTCTCCTAAAGCTAAATTAGACTAAAACCAGTCAACATATGTTCAGGAATTAATATGAGAAAAAACTGTGTCTATTCCCTAAGTGACCTGATTCACATATTTAAAATTCTTAACAGCTGAAGAATGATTTGCATTGGATTTCTTGATAAGACAAAACTCTATCAGAAAAAATTGAATTGGCACTAGTTAAATGTCCTAAATAAAATCAATCCTCTTTTCTTATCTACAGTCAGGAAACAACTTAGTAGGCATTAGAAACCACCTGTTTAGAGTTGTTTTTTTATTTTTTAAATCAAATTTTTTAAAATTTTTTCTCTCAAAAGCTTAATATTTGCCCAACGCACTATAAATTATCACTAATAAATCTGTTTTCTAACTGTTCTCTTACCTAGTGAAATATGTTAAATTTAAAATGTTCTTTGTGAAATGCTTAATATAAGCAACTTAAATCATGCGAGTAGATTTTATTACTAGAGAGCTAGAGAGGAACCTGGTCTTTTAAATATATTCTTTTTGCTTTTTTTTTTTTTTGGCTTTTTGGCTGGCAATACTCAGGGGTTATTCTTGACTCTGCATTCAGAAACTACTCCTTGCAGTAATCAGGGAACCATATGAAATACTAGGGATCGAACCTGGGCTGAATATGTGCAAGGCAAATGCCCTACACATTATACTATCGCTCCGGCCCCTTAAATGTATTCTTTTAAAAAAAAAACTTAATCTGAGTTTTGTACCCATGGAAAAATCTGAATTTTAAATGAACATTTTTTTTTCCTTCCAATGATTAGCTTTTAGAATACTGTGACCTTATATAAGTGGTTTGCCTGTTTTAGGCGAACAGTGTTATTCTGGGGATGGATTTATATTTGGTTTACAGCTTTTCCATTTTTTGTAGTAAATAATTCATGATGACTTACTTCAGGCTACCTATGTGTCTTTAATAAATTAGGGCTTGTGGATAAATATGAAATATATGGGTCTCTAGGCTTCTGTTTTATTGTTTTTATTCTGACCATTATGCCTTCCCCAACTGAAGGAAATTATTACAAAGGTTTGGTCTCTCAGTCTGCGCACATACCCTGTCTCATTTTCTTTCCCTCATTTTATTTGGAGGGTGTGTGTGGGGGTGTCATAGGTAGTAGTGTTTGGGGGTCTTTTCTAGGCTTTATTTTCTAGGCTAGTACTGTAGCACTGTCCTCTCGTTGTTCATCAGTTTGCTCGAAAGGCCTAGTAACATCTCCATTGTGAGACTTGTTGTTACTGTGTTTGGCATATTGAATACGTCACGTGTAGTTTGCCAGGCTTTGCCGTACGGGAAAGATACTCTTGGTAGCTTGCCGGGCTCTCTGAGAGGGACAGAGGAATCATACCCAGATCAGCTGGGTTGGCCTGTACAAGGAAAACGCCCTACCCGCTGTGCTATCGCTCCCTGGGGTAATAGGGATCAGATTAGGGTCAGCACATGCAAGGCAGCACCATAACACCTGCATTAACTCTGCAGTCCTTCCCCTGATTTTAATTTTTATCTTCTTCACAACATTCTTTCAGTGTGTTGCTGATTTTCACCTTGGCCTAATCTTTATTTTTCAAATATATGTGAAATATGTTCTTCCACCAGCTACATTTGACACTACCCATCCAACCATAAAGAATCCATACACTTCTTTGTCCCTTGTTTTATTTCTTGCAAATTATACCTTCACATAAAAAAAAAAAAATATCTACCACCCTCCATCACCCCTTCAGTTCTATTGCATCAGAGTTATTTTAGAAAATTCCAGTGTTTCTCTGACCATCCACAATATGCTATATGCTATATATTCTGTCACTGGAAAATATTCAATGATCTTTTAATTTTATATCACCTTGTGGATAATAATTTTATAATTATGCATTTTATGTTATAAATAAGAGTCTAACATTCTGAACAGTTGGACCAAAATATTTTTGGGGGTACTGAAAATTTTCAGGAGAAAATTTAAAATGTGCTGATATAGAAATATGATTTACTTAGAGAACCATTAACACTGTAGCACTGTCCTCCCGTTGTTCATTGATTTCCTCGAGCACACACCAGTAATGTCTCCATTGTGAGACTTGTTGTTTCTGTTTTTGGCATATTGTATATGCCACAAGGAGCTTGCCAGGTTCTGCCCTGTGGGTGTGAAACTCTCGTAGCTTGCCAGGCTCTCTGAGAGGGATGGAGGAATCAAACCTGGGTCAGCTGCACAAGGCAAATGCCCTACCCAGAGAGAACTATTATGTATAAATTAATTTATACAGGACGGAAAAGTCTTTTGTACTAAGGAATTAGATTTTTTTTCCATTTTGGATCATACCCAACAATGCTCAGTTCATGGCTCTGAACTCAGTAATTACTTCTGGAGGTGCTTGGGGAACCATATGGGGTGCTGGAGGTTGAACCCGGGTTGGCTGCGTGAAAGGCAAACGCCCTACCCAGTGTACTATCACTCCGGCCCCAGGAATTAGATTTCTAATATGACCACATGTCTCTACTAGAAATAACTTTTTTATTTGTTTTACTTTTGTTTGTTTTCGCTTTAATTCCACACACAAGATGGTTAGAGGTTACTCCTGGCTCTGCACTCAGGTACTCCTGATGGTGCTCAGGGGACCATAAGGGAAGTTGAGGATCCAATCCAGATCAGCCTCATATAAGGCAAGTGTCCTACTCATTGTACAATATTTCCAGCACCTGTATTAGAAATGTCTTCACTGTGTCTCACATTTGTGAATTCTGACATAATAGTTTTTGTGAAAACTTGATTTGCTCCCAAAGCAAGGTTTAAGAATGACTTTATTTGGGAGGCATAAAAGTTGAGTAGTTGGTAGAAAGAGTATATTATAAGAGGTTGCTTAAATATTAGTGTCACTTAAGAAAATATTAATATTCATAGAAGGACAGCAAGCCAGTAATAGATATTAAGGCACAAAATTTACCTTAGGTGTTGTCTTTTACTATTTTGGTAACTTTGAACAAGATACTTATTTTCTCCTTTCATCAATACTTTTATCTCAAAACTGAGGAAATTACAATAGAAGGATCCAAGGGTTATTGTCATTAAAAAATAGCATAGTTTCTAAGAGAGAATTGGTAAATTAATAATAGTTACCCTGGAGATTAAAAGATGGTAAGCACATTTTTAAATATTGGCTTTATCTAAGCAGGGTAATGTATGCTTTGTTTGCATATCAAATTATCGCTGTAGATTTAGGAAACCTGACATCCCAATTTGCTTTACAAATAGGAATATAAATCTCTACATACTAAAATTTGATATGTCTCTCAGTAAATAAATAGAGTAATCACTTTGGCACTTCCTGCAATAGAGTTCTGCTCCATTCAGCAGGAAAATTATTTCTGTATTATACTTATATCAACAGTGATTAAAGATTTTAGTATGTGCTTTTACATTTCCTATTTCAACATCATCTTTCTTCTGTGACTACTTTGCAGTTCATATCCTTTAAAAGAATAATGTGTGAATATTAGTATATACATATATGGAATGCATATACGTATAAGCACATATACAATCACAAATCACAAATCATCCTGTTATTCGTTGATTGCCTCGAGCAGGCCCCAGTAATGTCTCCTTCATCCTAGCCCTGAGATTATATTCAAGGCTCTTTAGGAGAATGAGACCCATCATTGTTACTGGTATTTGGCATGTTGGGTACGCCACGGGGAGTTTGCCAGACTCTGCCACGTGGGCAGGCTACATTCGGTAACCTGCCAGTTTGTCCAAAGTAGGAATGAGATAATAAGATGTCATAATAGGATGTCGCGCGGTTCCGGGAGCTGGTTTTTATAGTCTCTGAGTCTTGGCCGCTGATGGGATTACACGGCGCCAGGGCGCCAGTTGGTGGGTGTGACCCCCGCCTACTGGAATTTGGAGGATCTGGGTGGAGGAAGCACATATACATGCAGATATATATATATATATATATATATATATATATGTGCATATGTATATATGCTCGTCAAATTTAGGGCAAGACTGTATAAGAAAGTTTTTGTTAACCTGAGTTACTTATTTTTTTTTCTTTTAAGTTTTGGGAGCGTAACTGCTCATTCTCAGGGATTACTCCTGGCTTTGAACTCAGGAATTACTCTTGGCAGTGTTCAGGGATCCATGTGGGTTGCCAGGGATTGAATCCAGGTTAGCCATGTACAATGCAAATCCCTGCTCACTGTACTATTGCTCTGGCCCTAAGATGTTTTCTTGACAAATAGTTTATTATTTGAGTTTTTCTTGAATGGATAATCAATAAATGAGAACTCACAGTAGTTGTGTAAACTGTGACAGTCATCTTTGCTTCTGAATGAAATGAGTACATTTTATATTTTTGTTTCAAGGTCTAGAATAATACAATTTAGTGTTTGCCTCTAATATGAAAAACATTTACAGAAGACTAAAGAAAAAAGTAAAATAACTCAAAACCTTACTCTAAAGAAATATCCATAAATAACGTTTTATACAATATACTCCAGTACTTTATATTATAATAAAATTTTATTTTTAAAATAAAATGTCACATTTTGAAAATAAATGCCACTTTATAAATACATGCTATTTCCACAAGTTCTGATACATAGAGTAAATAAACTGTGACTCTACTATGCTAGACCTACGGTTTCTTAAAAATTTTTGGTCCTTCTCTCATTCCCAGAACAAATAGACTTATTAATAAATCAGTTGTGCAATTGGTTGAAAAGTGTTAATAGCAACATCAAGACATTCTTCTCTAAATAATAGAACTTAAGTAAAGGATTTCCATTGCTATTCACACATGCATATTACCATGCCCAACTGTTTCTTAAAATAGAACCTCACTCTTGTGACTATGAGACAAATTTTTCTTCAGTGAATGAATACTTACTGAATTGGAAGAAAAGGAGGGCTGACTATTCTATTCTGGCTTCCAGGCCTCCCTGTGCATTTGTGTCTATCTATATTCGATGAGCATGACTTTGCAAGGTCATAAATGCAGTTTTGTAACTCATTTTCTTAAACAAAACCTTGAGATAAATTATTTCCAATCAATCCCCAAATAGATTATTTTCATAAAGATATACAAGTGACAGTGCCAAAGAGTCAAGGATTTTAGGACAGTCTTTACCTGTTATATATTTTATTTATGTATCAAAATCATTTTTTAAAATTTACTTTTAGAAAAGAATGAAAAATCTTAGAACCCACATTTTGAGTTATACTCTTCTTATCATTTAAATATATATACATTTAAAATTAGTTTCAAATCATGTTTTGCTTTTATTATCATTTTGTGTTTGGAGGCTACACTCAGTAGTGGTTAGGCTTACTTTCTTCACTCTGAGCTTCAGGAATCACTCCTATGGAATCATATGTGATACTGGAGATCAAACTAGGTTGGCCGCATGCAAGGCAAGTGTCCTACTGGCTGTCCTTTCTCTCCAGTTCTCCTGTTATGTGTTTAGTGCACAGTAATTATAAAATTTAAATATATGTTGATTCCAAACAAAACTGCAAAATTGATATATTTCAATCAGCAGTGCTAATGAGTGATTTTTGTAGGTCTCCAAGAAATAATTTTTATATTATGAATGTCATTCCTATGGCACCGTTTACAAAGACATATTTTAGAAAATACTAAAGGAAAAGGTCAGCATCTTTTTTATTTTCACTTGTCAACAAATTATAAATGCATAGGTAAAAGTATAGTAATTTATAAATTATCACAAAGCAAATATATATTCTAATCAATTATATAAGGGAGTAGAACATCAGTGTTAAATTACATAACTCTTATGTACCCCAATCCAGTCTGTACCTATACTACTGGGTATTATATTTATAGTCCTCTCCTGTGATGTTTCAGCTTCTCTGTTCTAATTACCATATAACTTTGTTTCAATAGCACTACTTGACTGTTTTATGGTTACTCAAATTTATTATTTGTATATTAAAGTCAAATTTCCTCACTAATAATAACTAACAGTTTTTTGCACTTATAGGTAGATACTATTTCAGTTATTTGACATGAAATATGCTCAGTGAATCATCAAAATAAGACTGTAGGATCTGGGGTGATAGCTCTAGAGGTCAGGTCCCTTCTTGAGTTCACATGAATCTGAATTCAATCCCTAAAATTGTCTGCCATTCTATCCTAAATGGGCCAGAACAGTACTGTATTGCTTGGTAATAGCTTTGAAATAGTTGATTGGGTCAGGCTAAAATCCCCCAAAAGTGATTCTGAGAAATAAATTAATAAATCTACAAAACATATTGCTTTCTTTTTATCAATGATAAAAATGAGGAACAAATAAAGTAATCCAGCATGTAAATTGTAGTTCCAGGATTCTAGTTTAAATCACTGGACATCAGTGGTCTTACCCTTAATTATTCCTCCTTGTGATAGTTAATCAACTCCTTCCTCATTTGATAATCTTCAGAGTTATACTGATAACCTATCATTTAGGGTCAATTTTGAGGTATGTCTTTGGTTAGCATTTTTGGTTCCAGCCAGAAATTTTGAGAAGAAATGACAAATATCTGGTGAACACCTCTGAACAATATTTTGATTTGAGGGTCATATATATATAGGATTGTGACCTATAAAAAATTGCCCAATTTTAACTTAAAATTACCCTGCTTGGTTGGGAAAATTGTTCCTAGAGTTTTCTAAACTAAGTGCACTTAGATTGCATAGTTTGGTCTAAATCCAGTATTTTTAAAAAGTGACTCCAGTAGTTCTTCCATTTGAAAGCTTTAGAGGACCAATAAATTTATAACAAAATTGTAGAACCTTGTATCTGCTTTCTGTGTATCAGCTAAACAGTTTTCCAGCAGGTTTGCAGGTATTAACATCTTTTCCTCATTGGAAACCTTGATTTTGTTAACAAAGCTCTCAGGACTCACCCTTTTTCTAATCACCTACCCTACTAAAATACTCTCTGTCTCTGTCTGTCTCTGTCTCTGTCTGTCTGTCTGTCTGTCTGTCTGTCTGTCTCTGTATGTTTATTTTTGTTTTAGGTCCATGCTCAGAGCTTATCCCTGGTTCTGTGCTCAGTTTGATTCCTGGAAATACTCAGGGGAACTTACATGGTGATGGGATCAAACCCAGGTCAACCAAATGCAAGGCAAACACCTTACCTGCTGTAAAGAACCTGCTGTATTATCTCTCTCTGTGTCTCTCTTCATCTCTCTCCCTCTATCTCTCATTCTATCTCTTGGTTTCGTAAATCTCAGTCACATTCAGACATTTTACTTCACATAGGCCAAGTCCCTTATTTAGATCCTTCCTGAGAGAGTCTGTACTAATTTACATCTAGTATCTTCTTTATCTTTTGATCAATCTATCATTCTTGAGTGCCATATCTGATTGTACTCAGAAGCTAATCAGCATGCTATTCAAGGGTGTTTCCTGACAGTGTTCGGGGAATTCATGTAGTGCCATGGATCAAACATGAAACTCCTACATACAAAGCATGTGCCCAGCTCATGGAGTTCTTTCTTCAACCTTTGATGTCTGTTTTCAGGAAGAAAAGCAAGTCAGAAATAAATAATTAAGTAGAAGTTTTCTGTGAGTGCACAACAGAGAGAACACATATAAATCTTGCTTTAAAAAAACTTTTCTAAAATAAATTCAAGAATTTGTTAAATGCTGAAGAATATTGGGGTCCAAGAGAGATAAGTGGGTAATACACTTGCCTTGCACAAACCCTACCTGGGTTTGATCTGTCACCATATATACCTGTTCCTTGAGTGCTGACGAAAGTGATCTCTGAGCACAGAGGACCATGTACTGCCAGTGTACTGTCCCCCACCACACTCTCAATTAAACAAAAAAAAGAGGGTTTTTGAAGTATATCAGCATACTGGTCAGTCATGATCAATCATACCATCTAGGAAATAAAACACTGCAAAAGTTCTGTGGAATTTTTTTCACTTCCCATCCCCCAGATTCCCATCTTGAGAGTATCATCTCTTTAACTCTAACAGAAATCTTGTAAATACTTGTATTGTTACTTAAGAGGAATACATAGCATGTTGTATATGTAGTCAGTATTATAGTAATATATAGTGAGTAACACCATAATACATTTGAAAATTGCTATGAAATCTTAAAAATTCTCAAAAGAGAAAAAATTGTAATTTTTTGTTATAGTAAGGTGATAGTTGTTGCTTAGATCTACATCTTTCTGTATATATGAGCATCAGATGTCTTTATCTATTTAACATCACAAGATATTCCATGTCATAGATAAAGTCAGATAAAATCAGATGGCTTTATCTATTTAACATCACATGATGTTACATGTCAATTAAAGTTTAATAAAAATGGAGATGATTAAAATGGTGTCTAACAATTTTAGAAAGTTTAGAAGTTAAGAATCATATAGTAAGTGAACCAGTTCCAGAACTCTTTTCCTCTAGAGTTAGTGTTCTTAACCCATTACTCCACTCTATCTTTCCTGTACAGTCATACAAAATTTGACATCCTGTTATTTTGTGTGTCTAAGACTACACCCTAATGGTAGGCTCATGACTTCGATGACATATTTGTATACTTACTGTTGGAATGGCCATGCCCCATGATTTTGGAAAGAATACAGGTATGTCTTATTTAATATTGTGATCCCCAGACTCCAGCTCAGTGTATGGAGAGAGTAGATGGTTGTATACCAAATAGATATCTAGTTGATAATAAGAAAAAAATAGCAAAATGACTGTTTTTCCTTCTTTATTGCCTGGATATACTGGACAAATCTAACTTCTATTTCCCTCGAATCCTACATATTCTACCACTAGGTAGCCTACTAAGTGAATTTTTTATGTTCGCCTTCTCTTAACACTCAGATCAAACATGCTCTTCCCACAGTGATTTTCCTGAGTTATCTCTCTCACCAATATTTCCAAATCGGAATGGAGCAATAGTACAGGCCATAGGACATTTGCTTGCATGTGACTCACCTGGGTTCAATCCCCTGCATCCCATATGGTCTTGTCAGCACCACCAGGAGTAATTCCTGAGTGCAGAGCCAGGAGTAATCCCTGAGCATCATGGGGTGTAACCTAAAAAAATACTTCCATACTGCCCTTACTTGAATAAAAATATTGATTATTGCCTTGATATTTCCTCTGAAAGAACTATAGTATCACTTTATTGAAAAATACTTCCTTTTCACTTATAGTCCTCAAATGTAAATTGGCAAAAAATACTGTGACTGTGATATTAAAGATGAGAAGCTATTATAGTTATCTAATATCAATTAGCTCTTTTTGTCAGTCTTCTATCTAGAAAGAGAATGTCGCTTTATTGACTTTTTTCTGCAATGAATTTATAAAAACTGTAGTCTTAAATCATGTAAATTCCAAAGATAAAACAAACCTTAAATATTCTCTAGTTTTGCAAGATATTTTAAAAGCTAATTTACATAAAATTTAAAGTTTAGAAAGTCATTGTAACTAAGAAATACAAGGTGCAAACATAAATAAGGTATAATACATCAATTACAAAAAAAAACCTGCTTCAATTTTCATCCTGAATAATAATTTTTAAAAAACCTATTAAGCATTTTTCATATGACTCCTGGGTTACTGAATGAGTGAGAAATAAAGACAATAATTTAGAGAAAAGCTTTAATGTGTGAGTCATAGAGTAAGAGCAGGAAAATGCATAGTTTGATGTTCTTCTGTATTTAACTCTCTAAATTGCTCCTATATTTTTAAACAACTACTCAAAGTGTTCTAGTAATTAGTACATCAGGGATGCATTAATATAGAATGATAGTCTTAGCTGATAATTTTTTAAGCCTTAGTAATACCCCTTTCCCAAAGCATAACATGCAAATAATTTAAATTAAAACAATATATCTCATTCATCTACCAATGTTTTAAATATACACACATTAGCTTACATCTGCAAATTTGAAAATTTTACAAACGTTGTTTGTTAAACATTTCTTTGGGATGGCTGGAATTAGATTGTGGCACATTTATTCTTCTCGGGAAAATGATCAAGCCAAACTAAAGTTTTTGGGAAAACTGCTCTTTGCCCATTCTGTTGCATGGGTCTTTTCCCTATCCCTTTATTTCTAGAACTACTATGAGCTAGGTTTAAAAGATTTATCTATTTCTGACAGCTTGCACTATGGGATAATCTATATATTGTTGTTGTTTCTAATCTTACCTCTGTGATTTGTTATTTCATGTTTTGCCACAGAACATGTTTATATGTCTTAAAAAATGTGTTGGAACATAACTCCTAGACTCAGCTCTCCTGCAATGTCATCCAGAGCCTATTATGTTCACTGAAAAAGCTGTTCAGTTTTCAAATGCATGGGTAATCATCTTCTTCTTTATTCAGTTCAAGGCAGCTGATTGTTTTCTCTACATTTTGACAAATATGAGCCTAATATCACCCCAATTCCTTAGATGTGCCCCCACATGATAGAGTGGCTCTTGTGCCCTAACTCAAGAGCTTGAATCTTGACTGTGATGACTTGAGTCAAGCTAGGTCTTGACTGTGATCACTAAGAAATAAAGTCATTTTGTTCCAAAATCTGTTATCATTAAATCTAATTAAGTTTCTTTTTCCCAAGGTGGTTTACCAAAACTATCTAAACATACAAAATAAACTAATTTGAATATTTTATGTTGTGGAGCTAGGTCTGCTTATCTTCCCAGAAAATTCCAAATTAATTGGCAGATTTTATATACTGTCATTTCTCCCCACTCTATGTAGACTTCACATGAAAAGAGATTATTTTTAATGTTGTTGTTGTTATTATTATTATTGTTATTATTATTAGTTTACGGACCACACTCAGTGCTAATCAGAGTATACTTCTGGGTTGGGGACCATATGGGTTGCTGAGAATTGAACCCGGTTTGTCCTCATGCAAAGCAAAGGCCCTACCTGAAGTAGAAACTGCATTTTGGGATGGCTGGAATTAGATTGTGGCACATTTATTCTTCTAGAAAAGCTAGAAAAGAAGGGCTAGAGGGATGTACAATAGGTAGAGCACTTGCCTTGCATGTGGCTAACCTGGGTTTAATTCCAGCATTACATATGGTTCTCAAGTACAGCCAGGAGTAATTCCTGAGCATGGCTGTACTTGGCCCAAAGACCCCCCCCAAAAAAAAATAAATGAAAAATGATTAGAAAAGATGAGCATATTGTGATATGCTTTGAAATATTTTCTAGTAATGAGAATGAACAAATCGCAATTCCATAATAAAAAATAGGTATCTCCCACAAATGCAACATTGAAGGAAAGAAGTTAAGCATGAAAGGGTACAGGGGAAGTGCACTTGAATGGGTGTACTGGTACAATACTGGTAAGCTCTGGTTTTTACTCTAGGTGTTGGTAAATGGATATTTCAGTTTGTTAAGTTCATTAGGTAATGCAATTATAATTAGTTCGCTTCCCAGTGCAATATGCTAAATTCTGTTCACTTTTCTGTGTGATGATATATAGCAGTATTATCTTAAAAATATCAACAAATTGCCAAAATGTGCATCATTTGTTAATGACTAAATAATAATGTCAGAATATCCATAAACCTTTACAATTTCTGTATGTATGATCTGTCAATACACACTAGAACTGATGGTAACAATGATTTCAGTCATTTAAATCATTCATTTTATGTTCATTTTACAAGTTGTTTAGTACAATTAAGCAAATTGAATTGATGTCAATCAGTATAAAATAATAATTTTGAATAATAATTTAGAAAATATTCCACAGTGACATAAAAGTCTTTTATATTTTAAAGCAATTTAACCATCGATTTTCCTGTTTCAAAAAAATTAATTATATTCTTTACAAGTCACCAAGCACATAATTTTTTTTATAGAAACCTCAGATGCACAAAATAATACAATAAAGATTGTATTCAAAATGAAGCCTTAAGTGGTTGTAGCAATAACAACAAAATTTCCTGTAAGCTAGTATGAAATTTTCACATTTATTTCAGATATAAAGCCCATGCAAGAGGAACTCCTGGTGCTTTCAATAATGTAACTGAACACCTGGGTTCTGAATTATGTGAAAAAAAAAATACTATAGTGTTTAAAGGACTCCTTAAGTCATATGCCTTTGTTTCATACTTATTTTTACTATGAAAATAATTTTTACCCAATGAATATAGAGACAATATTGAAACATTTACACTGACTATACTGTACATATTATTGCAGAGAAATATTTGCATGTTTGAGATTTCTTTTGAAGATCTTATAAATTAACATAAAGTTCCAAGAATAGTGGAGATTATAGGGATTTTAAAAAAGTATAATTTCTCTTAAATTTGAAAGTCCATTCTTAAACCAAGGGTCTAGAAAAACACTGAGCAAATTATGCATTTATGCTGAGAATCAAACTTCTCTCATTTAAGTGCTAGAACATAAAGGTATTTTCCATTACATTCATTACATTTTTCTTCATTCTTTACTACATTGTTTGGCTTTATCCAAAGTTCAAATATACTAGAAATACCTTATCTCATGAGTCATGTTCTCAAATAACATTTGGACATAACATAACAATATATTATTGAAGTATAATCTCGTGTCATGGAGCGATAGCACAGCAGGTAGGGCGTGTGCCTTCCACGCAGCACACACAGCCGCCCCGAGTTTGATTCCTCCGCCCTTCTCCGGGAGCCCTGCAAGCTACCGAGAGTATTCCGCCCTCACGGCAAAGCCTGGCAAGCTGCTTGTGATGTATTCGATATGCCAAACACAACAACAAGTATCACAATGTTACTGGGCCCACTCGAGCAAATTGAAGAACAGTAGGAGAACAGTGACAGGGACAGTTGTGCAGATGAAAGTAAGTATAGCTGTAAAAAAAAAAAGGTAGTGTAGCTGTGTTTACTTAGTCTGGCCCAACAAAGAAATATCAGAATGACTTTAAAAATTCACCACATTTTATTTTGGCTGGGGTGGGTATATTCCACAGCAATACCTCACTAAGTTGTTTCTCAAAGCAGAGCTGGGAAATTCAGTCACAAAATTTGTTCTCAGATTCTGTCACTGTCCACAGAAAGAAAAAAATATTTGCTCTGCTATGAACAGACCATGGGACGTTTTATGAGAAAATCAATATTTAAATAAGTTCCAAAAGAAAAAGAATAAAAGGATATGACAAATTTATTTGACTAAAACATAGCCCTTGATGGTTGTTATTAAAACCCTAAAAGTAAAAATAATTTTCTAGTTTTTTTCTGGCATTCTTTTACTCCCTAAACAATTTATCAATTTGTGCAGCTTTGAATTTAACTTGAAAACAGAAGACCTTGTGACATAATTATTAAAATACAATTTCTAAGAAATCTTCAGCTTACAGAGAAGGACTCTAGTGGTTTTTATTTTGAAATCTACTCATGTATAATAAAGAACATTTTTTCCTCTCATCAGCTTTTGTCTTGAATAGTTTAAGAGAAGAATACACTCAGGTGAATTAATTTAATAATTGATAGTGGAAATAAAGTCTTAATGAAATTTCTATCTTTCTGAAACATGAACTTCATGTTTACTACTTTTTATTACTACCTAATACTGATGTGTATGGTTGCCTGACAGAGTCTAGCTGAAACCCCTTTGGTATTATAAGTATCTTTGATGGAAAAAATTTCAAGAACTTATCTTAAATGAAACTATGTAAGCAGTGGCGAAGAGGAAACCCCCATGACCGAAGCATATATTCTTGTTCAACAATTTAAATATAAAACATCTTTTATAGCATCAGAGTCTGCGCACTAACAATGATAACATACTTTCATTGAAACACACTATAATCTTAAATGATCTATGAAGCCATATAAATTCAAAATTATCATTTTAAAAGTGGTTAAGCATATCTTATTATTAAGTAAAACTAAAAACAGGGATATTCCCATTCTAATGCTGTTTAAACAATTTGAAAATTCCCAAGTATAGAAACAGCTGAACTTCATTTGCCTAATATTCTAGAAACATTGAATCAGAGACTGTAAGAAATGAACAGTGTCCTTTGCAACCCATCCCTGCAAAGTCGCAACCTAACAGGAGACTGTCCATCTGCTATATATTGGAATTCTGCCAAGAATCGAAAATCCAACCGCTCCCAAATTGTCCATTTCATTTTTGAATGATGTTATTTATAACTTTTATGTATCAGTCCTTATACTGGAATCACAAAGTTTTTTTATGCCTTCCATAACTGTTTTCTAACAGAGTATAGCTCTCACAGCCCATACAGCCCATTTGTAACCTCTTTCAAGTTCATTCTTTATATTTACAATCATTTTTATATGAACTTTCAACCATATATTAAATATCCTATTGTCTCCTCTTCTCCTCTCCTCCCCTCCCCTCTCCCCCTCCCCTCCCCTCCTCTCCCCTTGACTTCCCTCCCCTCCCCTCTTCCTCTTTTCCTTCACTGCCCTCCCCTCTTCTCCCCTCCCTTCCCCTCTACTCTTCTTTCCTCTCCTCCCCCATTATTCCCTCCTGCTACTCCTCCTTCTCATTCCCTCCCCTTTTTTAGTCTCTTCTCATCTTTTTCTTTTCTTTTCTTCCTTTCCTTTTCTGATTTTTTAAAATTTTTTTCTTATCTTGTCCTTCCTTTTCTGTTTTCTCTTCTGTTTTCTTACTTTTTTTGCTTATCTTTTACTTTCTGTTTTCTTTGCTTCCCTCCCCCCACTTTTTTCTGGGGGGCACACTTGGTGGTGCTCAGGGCTTATTCTTGGCTCTGATCGCAGGTTTTGCTCAAGGGACCATATATGGTGTTGTGGATCTAACATGGGTGGGCAGAATCCAAGGCAAGCTCCTTATCCACTGAACTCTCTCTCTATCCTCTATTGCTTCTTCTGCTGTGTGCTTTATTCTATCCATGTCCCTACAAAGTATGTTATCAAGAATGAAAACTATAGTAATCTAATAATTATCTCACTTTAGCAAAATGGACTCTAGATTCTGACCATTGTTAGTGTGACCATAGAAATATTTATTATAATTATATTTCATAATGAAAATGAAAAACATTATCTTAGTGTTAACTTTTTTGCAAATTTCCTTTAAAACTTATTTTAGATATTCTGATAAATTATTAAGATAAAGTTCACATAAAAACCTCATATATTAAAATTAAGTTATATGATTTCCATATTTTGCAATAAGCTAGAGAAGATAAATTTGAAGAAAGTAATCAATTAACTACTTTGAGGATTGTAGTACTTTAATATAATTGAAATAATCTTAGCAGTAGATAAAGTAGCAATTAAGCAATTTCCTCAGTCCAGGAAAAAAGAGCCTGTGTAAGGGCCAGATTATTGTATTTCCTAATAAGTAGGTCAGACATTAGCTGGAGGCATCTTGAAGGCCACTAAACATTCATTAACATTTTGTGAGAACACTGCTGCTGTAAAGAAATTATACATTTCTAGGAAATATGGCAGTATTAATTCACAAATTCTTTAGGAATAACTGTTTGTTCCCTCATTAGGGATTTTTTTTAAAAATACTAGTGAACAAAATTGAGCACTTATTTTTAAGTCATAGAGCATGCAGCATGTTCTATATGTATCTTCTCTTCTATTTCATACAATGTTTTTAATTACACACTATCATTAAAACCATCTTACATATGAAGAAAATAAGGAATAAAAAACAAGTCTTGAGACAGGTATGTTTGAAATGGAGCTCTTAATTACTTCACCATCATTTATGTATTACTTAGCTAATTAGTTGTTGTTAAACTACGTCAACTTGCCACTAGCATTGACAAGTCACAGCAATGTTAATATAACAAGTACAGATTCTTAATTAGCATTCAAAGACACTGAACTTTTGATCCCATGACCACTATTTCACCAAAGGTTAGATCCCAGAGTTCTAAGCTACATCTTATAGTTAGCTCTATTTGAACTTCACGTTTCAGAATTCAGAGAAATCATCATATTATTTGTTCTCTTTTCTCTTGGATAACATATGTTAAAGTATCTCAAACTTTTATCTTGAAATATCTCTAATGGCAGAAAATAGTGAAAATGTATCCTTGCAATGTAATTAAAAACACGCTTACCTCATACATTTTAGGATACATTTTATGGAAGTTTTGTTTCTAAATGAAAAATTCGTGAGTAGGGGAGATGTACAGCATGTAAGAGACTGGCGATAGGTTATGCTTACTCAAGTTCTATCCCATACATCATATATAGGCATTTTATTTCTTGTTTGAATTAAATATTTTAAAGATAAAATGGAAACTTTGGGAAAAGGCTTCATGCGATTTTTCATGCCCTTTTTTAGAATCTATAGTAGGTAGAAATCTATTTGTTAATAAGGTTGTTTAAGAGATTCATTTAAAATTCAAGGCTGGGCATCAATGTTAGAAAACTGAACTTGCATATGTGAGGTCCTGCGTCCATCTTTGGTAACGCAAAATAAAATAAAAGCATGAATTCAGTTTACATTTTCATTAAAGATATTTGAGTGTCTACTTTAAGCAGACCAGAGAGATAGTATAGTGGGTACTCATTTGCCTTGCATGTGGCCAACTTGAGTTCGATTCCTCCCCCTGTCTTGGAGAGCCCGGCAAACTACTGAGAGTATCCCACCTGCATGGCAAAACCTGGCAAGCTACCCATGACATATCTGATATGCCAAAAACATCAACAACAAGTCTCACAATGGAGACATTATTGGTCCCCACTCAAGAAAAATCGATGAACAATGAAAGAACAGCACAGTGCTACTTTAAGCAAGATGACATGTACACTCTGGCTAAGAAAACCTCAAAATTACAACAAAAAAAAAATGAAAGCAACCACTTAGCAAATACTTCTTATATTTAACTATTATCTAATAGTAAGTTCAGCTGAAGTATATCTTTAATTTGTTCATTAGTGTTTTGGTTTAGGGCCATAACTAGAAGTGCTCAGGGCTCAGGGAACTATGAGTACATAGTTCCGTGCTCAGGGATCACTTCTGGCTGTACTCAGGGGACCATATGCAATGCTGAAGATCAAACCACAGTCAGCTGTAAGACAAGCACCTTAACCCCCGCATTATCTCTTGAGCCTTAAGTGATTTTTTATGTTGTTTGTTTGTTTTGTGAAATTAAATAGTTTTGATCAAAGAAACATGGTAGTAGGGGGAAAGGGAGATGGGTAAAGAGGAAAGGGAGGGAAGGAAATGTGGAAAGATGTATTCTGGGCTTCTCCAGAAGAGAACAATGGAGATAAGGTGGGATGTGAGCAAACGTTAAAGATGGAGGTAAAGGTAAAGGCCCTCCCGTTGATCATCGATTTGCTCGAGCGGGCCCAGTAATGTCTCCATCGGAGACTTTGTTGTTACTGTGTCTGGCATATCGAATACTCTCGGTAGCTTGCCGGGCTCTCCGAGAGGGGCGGAGGAATCAAACTCGAGTCGGCCATGTTGGCTGCGTGCAAGGCAAACGCCCTACCACAGATGGAGAATATCTTGAAATGAATCTCAAGATTTTTTAATGTATTGATAAATTCTATATATTCATTTATTAATATAGTTGAAACAATTTCCAGATAATATCCATATTTTGATGCCATAGACATAAAATTGATTTCTCAATTTCTCTCATTTAAATTATCATTTAGTGCTTGTTTGATAGTATCACATGAATATCACTATAATAAGGTAGTTGTCAGAGTTAAAGACCACACCGAAGTTTTTGTCTCTATAGCTTTTTATATGTTTTATCTGTTAAATGCTAGGCTTGAAAATTTCTGAGTTATAGTATTATTTTCAACATTATTGCCTTTTGCTAATACTGACACATAAAATTTCTATTTGTCACTGTTAAGGAGTTTCTCTGCACAGGTCTTCTATTCAACAACTTCACTCTTTTTCAGAGCTCTTCTCCTTTGCCTTCCTATCATGTCATCCTTTCTGATATATTGGAACAATTTTTACATGTATGTTGTCAAAGGTATTTTGCAAGATTAAGTTATTTTCATATTTAATAAACTTTTACATTTAGGATTTACATCTTCATAAAGGAATACAGATTTTTAAATACTCAAGTTTTTTCTTATACATTAATAAAATATTATGTTCAAAATATGTAAAACATTACTGTATATGCTGAAATCCTAAGCCAATTTTAATCCTAGGCCTAGTTTTGAGTAACTAAAGGTCAGATGTGCATATTGTAATGCAATTCATTCTTTCACTATTGTCATTAGTATTTATACCTTAATATTATGATGGTCATGATGATCCTGCTGACTTATTTGTTGACTTTGATACTTGGCAATGCTCAGGGGTTAATCCTGGCTCATGCATTCAGGAATTACTCCTGGCAGTGCTCAGGGGACCATGTGAGATTCTGGAAATTGAACAGGGGTTGGCCACATGCTCGGCAAATGCTCTACCCACTGTGCTATCAGTCCAGCCCCCATCATTTTAAAATTTAATTTAATTTAATTTTTTGGTGACATCCCTTTCATCTGTTTTCTGGACAAACCCAGCTGCAGTTTGATGGTCACTTTCCTACTTCCCCTCTTTAGCACTGAGGCCATGGCCTCTTTTTGTGACTTGTAGGTTCGTCATTCTCTTATACCTGGACTCTTGACTCTGGTAGCTTTTGAAAGAACATGGCACACCTACTCCCCAGGGTGGGGGGCAGTATTATCTGTCCCCACCATCCCCATTTCAGCCTTGGTGGTATGGGAAAATCTTTTTCATATCTGCATATAAACATTATTTGCCACCCATGCATTGGGGAAAACACTCACTCATTTTCACTTAGCTAATTCATAGGGATCTTCTGGCAAAATACCTTGACTCAGGTTTTTTAACTTAAACTAATAGATTTGGTCTAATCTTTCGCACTGTCATGATAACCAACAATGCTAAAATCTTAGTGACTTCAGTATTTTTGCTTTGTTTTTCCTCCACCCCCCTCCCCCCGCCCCAGCTCACTTTACAGATCAGTCAGCTCCAGATTTTTTTTTTATTCTGGGATTCTGCTAGCAGGGTAACCTCTTTCCGAAACATGCCATTTGGAACGTGATGGGGGGAAGGGAGATCTAGACAGTGAGGCAAAAGCCACAGCTCTCACAGCCGCCTGCAGGCATAACTGCATCTTTACTTCCGTGCACTTTTCATAGAGGAGTGCAAGTCCAGTGGCCAAGCTGCTGACCCTGGCAGAGGGCAGTATTGGCCTCAATGGGAGCGCTGCAAGTGACAAGGCAGGGCAGGCGGTGTGTGTGAAGGGGCAGAAAACACTCAGGAGCAACTCACAATCCATCCCAAGGTCTTGCCTGCAACACTGTGCATAGCGAAGTCCTCAGAAGCTGTGTGTGACTCAGAACTCACAGGACAGTTTATGATCTCATAACCTGTTCTGACCAATCAGGAGTGAACAAGTCAAGGGCATCAGAATTACATCGTGAGTTCAAAAGCTGGGAGGGGTGCAGGGCCCCTACCCAGTATACTACAGCTCCTTATAAGACATTTTTTAGAGACTTGACAGCAGATCATTTTTCTTTACCTGGAAGAATACAAGTAGACTTTATGAGAAGGTGGCATTTGAATGGGACTTAAAGCAGAGATGCACAAACTTTTCCTTTATAGAAGTTATCTAAGATTCTATGCAACAAGAAATAAAATAAAGAATATTATGCAACCCTATGCAACAAGAAATAAAAATAAAGAATATTGTGTAGGTACGTGTAGAAGCATTGAAGGTATTAAATATTAAAAATATTAAAAGAATAATTTTTAAAAAACAACATTCTTAGCTTGTGCATAGACAAAAGAGTTGGATGAAGGGCTATAGAGACAGTCCAGAGGATAGGCTTCTCTGGACACATGGTCCACGTTAGTTCAATCCCCAGAACCTCAGGACCTCTGAGTACCACCAGAAGTGATCCCTGAGCACAGAGGTTGGAGTAAGTCCTGAGCACTATAGGGTGTGCATGCCCCCAAAAACAAAAGCAAAAAAGGTATTGAATAAAATAAAGTTTGAAAGCTTGATTTGGCTAAAAACCATAGTTTATAGATATCTGACTTAACATCTGAGATTTGAGACATTAAGAGAAAATTATTTTATGCACTAAAAACAAGTAAGAATTAAAACATAGGTTGTGGTCTTGAATACAGATAGGCACAGGATGAGGTATAGAAATAAATATTTTAGAGGCTGGACATAGGAGGGAGGGCTTATGATATTACATAAAAGTTTAGTTCATGGGAAACATCACACAATTACAATAGGTAATGCACTTTTGGCTTTTGTTTTTTGGGCCAGTAGTGCTAGGGAATATTACCAGCGCTCTGCTCAGAAACCATTCCTGGCAGTTTTGGGAACCATATGCATTGCCAGGAATGAACTGGGGTTGGTGACATGCAAGGTAAGTACTTTGTCTCCTGTGCTGTCTCTTCTAGTCCATTATAGGTCACTTGATGATAGTATTTTTGAACAAATAGTATGGATCAATTATATGATGACTGTGATTTAGCTTCAAGTCTTGTATTATAACCTTTATGATTTTGCTCCATATAAAGATGATAAATTTAACAGCTGTTTATTTAATGCTCATTACAGGTGAAGTATATGACAGTACATAAAGCAGGGTTTTCATTGTATGGTGTGTAGAGTTGCATACCATAAAATAAGTCTTAAACCATCATACTATGAAATCTTTTATCCTGTATAGAGAAAAATCAGTGATCTTTTATTGCTTTAAATTATATTTATTTTTACCAAACACACACACACACATACCGCATACATATACCTTTGCCATTCAACCCAAAACACAGGAGACTTTCTCATCAACTTTCAGAGTTTGAGGTTGAGAGCTTGTTATCTTTGAAATTGCAAATAATTCATATATTCTCTACTCCTTTCTAGAGAGTGAGATATGGCTGATTGAATACTAGAAAAAGCAAAGCAGTGAAAGTATAAGTAAAATGAAACAAAAAAATTCACTAGGCTACTTGCTGTGGTGTCATGAAGTGTACAATAAAACAGCTAAATATATCCTTTTCTGTCATAGTGTCCTGGATCAGGAACAGTGTGATATCAAAGTGGTCTAGCAAAAGCATCCTAAAAGGATGCCTAGCTTAAGTCCCCATTCAAAGGCTGACAGTTGAGCCTCTTCTTCCAGAGATAATCAGCTGTGACCAGGGGACTCTAGAGGCACCACCATCGCTTCATTCTGCCCCCACAGTTCCTTGAACTCATCTCTGGAACCCCTGCCTTTTCATTTGGTCCAGCAAAATATCTTCCATTCAAATTCCTAGCATTGGACCTACTGCTTCCTTTCTGGGATTAGCTTAAATTATTTTATTAACATTTTATTATCTATACGTGAATGATTCAGAACATTTCATAGTTGATCCAAATTTTTATCTGTATTTCAAATATTTGTGTGTGATTGACTTAAGATATTTTTTGTACTGTTTATTTTCTCCCTCAAATTTGCTACATATTATCTCACCATGACTAACTGATCTATAGAAAACAAAAGTTTCTCACTCAAAGAAGTCTGGAAATTTGCTATAAAAAGCACCCCTTAAGAATGCTAGATAGGGGGCTGGAGTGATAGCACAGTGGGTAGGATGTTTGCTTTGCATGTGGCCAACCCATGTTTGGTTTCCAGAATCCCATATGATTCCCCCCAGCCACACCCCAAGCACTGTCAGGAGTAATTCCTGAGTGCTTGAGCCAAGATTAACCCCTATGCATCACCAGGTGTGACTCAAAAAGAAAAAAATCTAGATAGACATCTTTGGAGGCCTCCACTGTGTCCGTTTAACCAAGGTACTATATTTTTTTCAATAAACTTGATTTGCAATTGATTAAACCACCTCACTCGTGGTAAATCCTTTAACCATTCAATGCCTCAGACCCAGGACCCAATGGGCCTGTATTCAAATACCTTCTCCTATCTTTTTATTTATACTGAATCATACTAATTTCTATTGACTTTTGAATTGCAGTGACAAACAAATATGCATATATAAGGCATATATAAAATTACATATGCTTCTCGGAGAGCCTGACAAGCTACTGAGAATATCCTGCCCACATGATAGAACCTGGCAAGCTCCCCATGACATATTCGATATGCCAAAACCAGTAACTAGCAAGTCTCATTCCCCTGACCCTGAAAGAGCCTACAAAGGTTGGGAAAGATGAGTAAGGAGAGGCTGCTAAAATCTCAGGGCTGTGGCGAGTAGAGACGTTACTGCGCCTGCTCGAGTAAATTGATGAACAACGGGATGACAATGATACAGTGACACAGTGACAAACCAGTCCTTGTCTACCTTGATCACACTGATTGCATGTTTTTGTATTAAAGCACTGGAGGTTGCATGGTGTTTAGAAGCAAGTATTTTTTGTTTTCCTAGAATTAGATGACAAAATACTATAATTATCCTGGGAAAAGAGATGATTCATGTGATTTAAAAGATGTGTCATGTAAGTTTAGTTTTTTTTCCAGGAAAGTAAAATTTCTCCAGGTTATACGAGAAACTCTTAGTGTGATCTGATTTAGGAGAGAGGACAGAGAACTTGACAGAATATGGAATCCTTCTACATGTTTTACCTGAATCCAGTCCATGATGACTTACTTACAAATTGACTTTATCTAGGGAAGCATTATCTTTAGGAGAATAGATGTGGGATGTCTATGACTGAAGCCTCAGAAATATTCAGATACAACTTTTTAAAGGTTTTCTTCACCTAACTGAAGTGTTCTTCTTAAATCTCAGTCACAAATAATAGAGTGAAGCACATGATTATTTAAACTATAAATGATCTCAGTCCAGCATATTATTTTCCCCCGTTCCATAATAACCAATTTTATAATAAGTTAAAGTAAAATTGAAAATTAGTAAAACACTTCAGTAGTTATAAGCAGTGTCAATATTGTTAATTATGATTTATTGCAATCAACATATAATAATGCCTTGGGTACTTCTTTAACATAAAAAGTCTCAAATACAAGCTGTTTTTTTTTCTAAACAGAAGAAATGTTTTACTAATTGCAGAAAGCTGTAGTTAGCACTGCACTGCCCTCCTGTTGTTAATCGATTTGCTCAAGTGGGCCCAGTAACGGCTCCGTTGTGAGACATGTTGTTACTGTGTTTGGCATATCAAATACGTCACAGGTAGCTTGCCAGGCTTTGCCTTGTGGGCAAGATACTCTCAGTAGCTTGCAGGGCTCTCTGAGAGGGGCGGAAGAATCTAATATCAAACTCAGGTCGGCCACGTTGGCCCCGTGCAAGGCAAATGCCCTACCATGTGCTATTGCTCCTGTTTGCAGTCGTTTGTAGAAAAAATAGTGCATGTCTACCAACTAAATTTATAAATGGATCAACATGTATTTCTAGTATTCTTATTTCATTTTCTTATTTCTATTTCCAAACAAATAGACATGTTCTATATTTTACAGTATTTGAAACTTAATAAAAAAATCCATTGAGTTTAGTCTGTACTTGCCTAAAAGATATTTAAAGATTTTTACAGAAGTAAAATGTAGAATAATAAAAGAAAAGAATAAAGCTGCCTCTAAGGAATGTAATACATCAGTTTACTTTAAAAAGCAATTGTAAAGTGGTTTCTTCCTTCTAGACATAAGACATTAATACAAAAATGTAACTAATTATAAATTGTTTTTGCTTAACTGTAATTATTAAAATTAGTGGTTATTATCTTTAATTATAGAACTATCAATACAAAACTTTCTGTATCTGTACCTTCAGCTTATTCAAATATTGGTCAGACAAAAACAAATGAACCACCTTTTTGATCTCAGCATAGGATGATTTAGATCACCATTTTAGTGAGAAAATAGTTTTGATTATCATATAAAAACAAATTTAAATCCTAAGCATAGGGAACAGGAGTATTAGCACAGTAGGTAGGGTGTTTGCCTTGCATGCGGCCAACCTTGGTTTGATTCCCAGCATCCCATATGGCTCCCTGCGCACCGCCAGGAGTAATTCCTGAGTGCAGAGCCAGGAGTAATCCCTGGTGTGATGCAAAAAGAAAAAAAAAACATCTTAAGCATAAAGCTAATTTATATTGTTAGTGAATTGTTAGCCCCTTTTAACATCATTTTCAAAAAAAAAAGCAATACTTCAACACAACAAAAGAGTAATTCACCACTTATTTTTGCTAGTTCAAATATCCTCTTACTTGCAAAAGTTACCTTTTGTGGCAAAAGGCTGTTGTGGGTACCTCTGTGTAAAAGAGCCTTGCAAATGTGAGGCAGTGAGCTGGATCTCCAGTACTACTATACTACTCAAGGGCTGAGTATGGTTCTTACAATATTTTGTGGGAATCCCTGGCACCACAGCAAAGTGTGCAAGCAAGCAACTAATCAGCATGATCATTGCTGTCAAGTATGCAACCCCAGCAAGCATGTGTGCAAGTATCACAACCAAGAGTATTTGATCTCCAGTGAATAACAATAGAAGGGGATTGGTAAGGAGAATTTTCAAAAATGAGGCAGTAAAAGTAAAATATTAATACTGATGTTATTATAAATAGTACAGATGCAATGCATTTTGTCAAGCATATTTTTCTTCAAGTTACACAAGAATTTTTTTATAAACCCTGGACAGATGCTAGCACAAAGTGAGAAAAAGACAAGAAACAGAAAAGGAAGTAGCAAAAAGCAGTGTGTCTGCATATATTAGCGAGGAACCACAAAATTTCCCTGCCGAGGAACTAATTAGAACTTTTCCTTACTCTGACACCATAATTCTCTGAGTGTCAGAGAAGGTTTTTAAAAGTCCTATAAATTTCTCAATAGCTTGTCGATATATTCTGCTGAGAACTTTTATTTAAATATTCAAATTTTGCTTTTTTTAATGTAAATGCAATTTTATTTTCGCTATCAAGTTTTTTATATATTTCCCCTGAAATTTGAACTAATTTTGGGGTGTAATTACTGTGAAACCACAAATTCTGGGATATTTTTTGCAAATAGATCCTGGTAAACAGTTCCTGTATATAGATCCTGGTTAGTATAATGTCTAAAACAAAATCAATAGTCTGAATGGTCATCAATTAGAAATGCTCTCAGCTAGCCCGCTGCCCTGAATAGGTCTAGAACATAAGCTGGGTTAGCATTATTTGAAAAAAATCATGATAAAAACACTGGGAGGGCAGTTCTTGGAGTTATTAAAATATTTCAAAGGAAGAAATTCCATTAACTCTGGGTTCCTTTCAATAATAGCTTGGACTATGTACAGTTTCAAGGTTTAATTGCACGAAATTTCCATTTTATCTGTATTACATGTATCCCATAATGTAGTTTTATAATTCTCAAATCTTAAGGATTCTTTCATCTTACACTTTACGAATTGCCTATAATTTAGCCATGCTCTCTTTTTTTAAATTTTTATTAGTGAAACACCATGAGGTACAGTTGTAGACTTACAAATTTTTGTGCTTGGTTTCAGTTCTACAATGATTGAACAACTCATCCCTCCACCAGTGCCCATTCTCCAACACCACTGATCCCAGTATCCCTCCCACCCCCATTTCCCCCATCCCATCCTGCCTCTGTGGCAGGGCATTCCCTTTAGTTCTCTCTCTCCTTTTGTAGCCACTCTCTTTTGAATGTTAACTTGTTTCAGTATAACAGCAAACACATATCGAAATTTCTTGTATTAGTACCATTCTGTTTTTTGTGCGCAATTACAGTCTCTGGGTTATTCATTTTTCTTTCTAAAAGAAGAACAAGGAAACTGATACATGCTGATCTGTATTTTAAGTCAAGCAAGACATTGCCACAGTCCTCAAGTATATCCCTGGCATCCAACTAAAATTTGTTAGAATTTTTTCCTGCTTGGTATGCACTTGTTACTGGAAAACAATTTTAGGAGTTTGATACAAACGCAAGAAACACTCTGGCAGCAGGAATGATCCTAGGTAATTCACTGGAATATTACAAAATATATTCCCCATCAAAAGCTGCAATTTAAGCTATGTGTTCCCCCGCCTCCCCCAAAGAAAACAAAGAATCTGTGCAGTTGAGATGTCCAAAGAGGCAGTTTGTTGGCATGGAGTGAATGCATTGAGCCAGATGGGGGCGCTCCTGATTTCACCCTACAGGCAGAGTTGAGGCTTTGACTTAACCTATTAGCATGGCTGCCCCATGCTGGGTGGTGTTCAGCTCACAGTGACTGTTCCTAGGCCACGTTAGGGGTGACTGCTTCACCCTTTGTTGGTCTTATCATGTCCTGAGGCTCTACTACTCATGATTTCTGGGGCAAAATAAATTCTGACCTGAGTGTTAGTATAGCAGGTAGGAGACTTACCTTGCATAAGGCCAACCTCATTTCAATACTCGGTACCTGATACTCGGTACCTGATACCCCAGAATCAGCTTGACGGACCTCTGAACACAGAGCTAGTAGTAATCCCTGAGTATTGCAAGGTGTGGGCGCCAAATCAAAATAATAATGAAAATTTAATAAATAAATAAATAAGCCTAAAACCCATGAAATGTCTAAATGTTCAACATGTTCAAATCTGAGACCGCAAGCCCGTTGGGTAGCAGATCACTGTGGAAATGACTGAAACCTGCTTCTGTGTTGAGCTCTCCAAGTTCTGAGTCTGCTTTCAATTTGGTGAGTGCTGGTCTAAGACTGATGTTCTGTCCCTACCTGTCCTAAGTTGACATTTTCTGTCTAGTACAGATTTTCCAAGCCTGCTGGTCCCTTTTTTTTGTTCAGTCTCTGCTTATCCTCTGTCCCTACTCAAGGGAGCACTCCTGATATCTGAGCATCCTCTCTTCTGTGTTCCACGGTATGGAATCTCGTAAGATGGTGCTGAGTTCACAAGTGATTGGTCCTAGCAATGTCTCTTGCAGGCATTGTGCTCTGTTCAGTTTTTAAGAATTCTTCATATTGATGTCACATGTGGGATCTTGGCCCCTCTATAATTGATTTCTAGAGGTTAATCTTGTACCCTGTGCTCTTACTGAACTCACTTATTCAAGAAATTTTGACAGATTCCTTTAGAATTTTAAGCTTGGCAATTAAACATCTTAAAACTATGGATGGTTTTATTTCTTCCACATCAATCTAGATTCCTTTTCTTGCCTTAATTACTCTGGCTATAATTTCTAGCACTACGTTAAAAGACAGGGCCCAGGCAGGCGGCTCAGGTGGCAGGAAGCCACGGGAAGTCCTTAAGACTAGCTCCAAACATCTCACAAGCACCCAGGGGAACCATGGTCCTGATCCTCCCGGCAGAGAGCTACTGAGAGAGAGCGATAGCTTGGCCTCTTCCTATCCTATCTGTATGTCCTTGATTCCATTCTCTTGCCTAACTGCAATGGCCAGGACTTCTAGTACTATATTGAATAGGAGTGGCAAAAGCAGGCAACCTTATCTTGTACCGGAAGTTAGAGGGAAGTCTTTTAGTTTTTCCCCATTGAGAATGATACTTTCCGTGGGCTTGTGGTAGATAGCTTTGACTATATTGAGGAAAGTTCCTTCGATGCTTATTTTGGTGACAGTTTTCATCATAAATGGGTGCTGGATCTTGTCAAATGCTTTCTCTGTGTCTATTGATATAATCATATGTTTTTATATTTTCTTTAAAGAAACTTTGGTATATCTACACAATGGAATACTATGCAGCTGTTAGGAGAGATGAAGTAATAAAATTTGCTTATAAATGGATAGGCATGGAGAGTATCATGCTAAGTGAAATGAGTCAGAGAAAGAGGGACAGGCATAGAAGGACTCCACTCATTTGTGGCGTATAAAACAACATAACATGAGACTGACACCTAAAGATAGCAGATACACGGGACAGGAAGATTGCTCCATAACTGGAAGCCTGCCTCATGAGCAAGGGGGAGAAGGCAGCTGGAATTGAGAAGGGATCACTCTGAAAATAATGGCTTGAGGAACCGTTCGATATGGGAGATGTGTGCTAAAAGTAGATAAAGGACCAAACATGATAACCTCTCAGTGTCTATATTGCAAACCATAATGCCCAAAAGTAGAGAAAGAGTATGGAGAATATTGTCTGACATGGAGTCAGGGGAAAGGGGGGGGGGGGGGTAATGCCGGGAATATTGGTAGTGGGGAATGTGCACTGGTGGAGAGATGGGTGTTTGATTATTGTGTGATTGTAACCCAAGCTTGTAACTATCTCATGGTGATTCAATACAATTTTAAAAAAAAGAAAAAGAAAGGGGAAAAAAAGAAAGAGAGAGAGCGATAACACAGTGGGTAGAGTGGCTGAAACGATAGCACAGTGGATAGAGCGTTTGCCTTGCACATGGCTGACCCGGGTTCAATTTCTCCATCCTTCTCGGAGAGCCTGGTAAGCTACCAAGAGTATCTCACCTGCATGGCAATGCCTGGCAAGCTCCCTGTGGTATATTCGATATGCTGAAAAAAGTAACAAGTCTCACAATGGAGACATTACTGGTGCCCACTCGAGCAAATAGATGAACAATGGGAGGACAGTGCTACAAACAGTGCAGTGCTATGTTAAAACACAGTTGTATGAATAGATAATCTTCGCTTTATTTCACATCTTTCTGTGTTTGGATGAGGAGGACTTTGAGCCATATATAGCAGAGCACAGGAGATACTTCTTATCTCCTAGAAGTGCTCAGAGAACTATATGCAGCTAAACCCAGTACCCTACCAGCCCAATTTCCCTTCAGGATAGAAGTATGGTGGACAAGTGCCTGGATTCCCTACTAGTGTATGATCTCTCAAGTCTGAGGTTTTTTTCAATATCTGATATTGAATAAAACCTTTCTTAAATATTCTTTCACCAGCATATAATGGTGTTCAGTTGGCTACTCTTGACTCTCTGTTCAGGAGTCCCCTTTAGGTGTTTAGTGGTCTGTATTCAGTCATGCATCAAACTAGGGTCAGTGCCTTACCTATTATACTTTTTGTCCTTGAGGCTCTTCAGTATTTTTCATCTTAGCATTATGTTTAGCTAGTGTGTTAGCTTTTAATATTTGTTTTCAAAGTAGATCATGTAAGATTATAAACAAAGACCTTATAATTTTACCTAAGAGGAATATTGAAAACATACATATGTTTGGGTATTAATTACAATTGCATGTGATTACATCTACTAGCAATTCTTAGCAACACTACTTACTGTAGGTTTTACAATTCCTCTGAGCTTCACTATTTTTTTTTTTGCATGGAAAATGGTACAATTCACTCATGCATCAAGGAAATTAGTTTTGCTTCTTAAAAATAAATGTACAATAAAAATGTCTACTTTGCCCCTGACGTTGTAAGAATTGAATAAGTTTATACTGTGAAAATATTTAGCACATAGAATATAAGTTTTGGCTATTAACACTAACATTATAACATGAGAACCTAATGGAAATTCTCCTGTAATGATACAGCTAGATCAGTGGTTCTCAGTGCAGGAGAAGAAAATGGTTTTATCCTTTCTTCAAGGAACAGTTGGTAATAGCTGAACTCACCATCAATTGCTGGGATAGAGAATTATTGGTATCCAGAGGATAGAGGCAAGAATGCTGCAAAACAATCTAAAATAGGTAGTGTGACACCTAGTAACATATTTTTTCTGACACAAAAGTGCTAATCAGGCCAAGGTTTAGAAAACCTGTTTTAGATAATTTGATGTTTGTGTGTGAATATGCTGAAAATAGCTTACAGTTTGCCAGTGAATTTCCCTATACCTCTTGAACTATTGATCAGAACCCACCTTCCTTAGGACTCCTTTTTAACTGATTGCCTCAATTTGAAAATTACCCTCCCCAGGACCCCTTTCATCAAACGTTACTTATACTTCTAGATATGAATTGGGTCACCATTTACAGGGTGAATATTCACATAAAAACTTTACATTCATTGTAACTAATTTTGCATTACACATGCCCATAAATTTCATTTAATAACTTATCCTTTACTTTTTTGTCTCAACTCCAGTTACTTTAAAATTCCTATCTCAGGGGTCAAAGAGATAGATAGTATAGGAGGAAGGTAATGTAATGATATTTTTCATTAACTTGTATGTTAATATTAATTTAAACTAGTATGTTAAAGTTTTGGTCCTAATAAATCAATCAATTACATTTTTTTCTCTCCCAAATGAAGTGTGATTTATCACACAAGATTTTTCAATTAGCTAAAGCAAACAGAAAGTAATGATTAGGTATTTGGCTTCTTAAAATTATCTGATTTCCCTAATGCAAGACAACCCAAGATTAGTCTACAAAACATATTTAACTGGTGACCTGCAAGGGAAAATAACTGTCTCAATCTGTAGTTTCTGCACAAGGGGACAAGAGGACCAGGTAACAAAAAGAATGAAATGGGTTTTAGAGAAGTCATAAATATAGAATTTTATTCCAATGTAAAAGTATGGAAAAAGATTTCTCTATAAATGTGGTAAATCACAGTATCAACAGCCAGAGACCAAAATAGAAATACTGAGGAGTTACATTTTGGTTCAAAATAAGTGAAGGTAGGGGTGCAAGGAATAAAGGATTAATTACGTCCCAATATAAAATCTTGCCGCTTAACAAGGTACCCACAGAATTCTTGAAAGATTATATAAGTAAAAAGAATAGAGGAAGGAGGGAAGAAGGCAGTCAGCTACTCCTTGCTTAGATATAGAAAATGACTTTGGGATATATGGAAGGTTAGGAGTTAAATTGTAAATGACAAAAAGTCTTTGTTTACTTTGAACAAAATTTTGCTCAGAAAGCAAGCTAGCCTTGCAAGACACAGGTTTAGCCATTTTTCTCCAATTGAGCCATTGGGGAAAAAATAGAATGGGTAGCTTTGTTTCTTGCCTGCAAGGCTAGTCTAATGGCATTACTTTCTCCTATTTGGGGCAATGAGATATTGCTTTCATTTATGTGAAAATAAAAGTACCTAAAAAAGCAACTGACAATTGTCAATTGATTTTAAAATGCACTAGGTGAAAATTCATATGTTAAACATGATGATTACATCATGTCAGTGAGTACTCAAGTTCACTCATTCTGACATCGAAATACTAGAGCTAAAGTCCTAGAATCAGCTATGCCTAGAAGAAGAGGAACCTTTTCTTAGTGATAAAAAAGAGAGTATGTGAAATCAGCCGAGGCAGATTTTTTCATTAATTAGGAAACACAATAATGGCCCAACAGCTAGCAGGAAGCAGCAGTCAGCTCTTTGGTTGACCCCACTGGGTAATAACAACTGTAATAAATGTCCTCTAGTCAAAATGATTCAGGTAAAAGCTGGACAATAGAAATGACAAATCTTTCAAATGCGTTTAATCATTTATTCTTCATTTCTATCTTTGGGTAATATTCTTGTTTATCCTTTATTTTATTGTGCTAATTTTAGGTATCTTTATGAAATAAAATACTATTACATAAAGAGTTCTTCTTTTACAAAAAGATTCAGTGAGTTTTTGTTGTATTTTTAAGTGAAAAACACAATTTCACTTATTAACTGCCAGTAAAAAGACCCTTTTTTATATATTTAATCTTTTTTTTCTCCTTGCAGTAAGATGATTCCAGAGACCTCTCTGGTATCAAAACATAGACACAGTTAGCTTTCTTTCACACATAAAGAAAATTAGATTTTCCAGAAGATTCTCACAAGTGGAAACTTCAGTTTTTAATAGTAAAGAATCAGACTATTTTGCAGATAATTTTATCAGTAGTTATTTTGTACAAGATAAAATAGGGAGAATTCTAGGTCAAGATTTTCTATTTTTTCATTAAGTAACAAAGACAAAGAAGATTGGAATAGATCACTCCTGACACAGTTATTATCTAAAAGGAATTAGCAGAAATTGTGATTCTGATATGTGCTGCCAAGCCTGCAGTTCTGGGCCTGTGTGGGTGGTTATAAAATCAGCAGTAAGATTTGCAAATTTTGAGGCAAAAATCAAGACTAACTCATAGATTCTTGGGGAAATAGCTGATGCAGAGCAACACAGACCTATCTGAAAAAGACTACAATTATAAATATATGCATGGAAAGGTACCAGAAGAAGTATAATATTCTCTTGGAACCCTGTATCTATTTTTGTTATTATTTACAATCATCGTTATTATTCCTAAAATGACATTTGCATCATATTTGTCTACCAATGTGTTTTGTAGAATTTAAGGAAAGAGAAGGGTTTACTTCTTTTTTCACCCGATGCCTATTTCATTACTTAACATATCATGAATGTCACATATTTATTGAGAATATGACATTATTAAATAACTCCAGAATATAATTTTCAGTGCTAAAATGGTGCTGTCCAATAGAGAACCGTGTGGTGCTGGAAATTAAGGGTATTGGCCAATTTGGTAACTACTACACACCTGTAACAATGATTTCAATGTGGCTAAGGCAAATGAACAACTGCTTACTGCTTTCAGATAATTTAAATGTAACTTTTAGTAGTTATATTTGTAGGTATGATAGTGCATGATGCAAAAGAGTAGAGGGAGTGACAAGTAATAACTTTGTACCCTGCTATATTGAAGTGTTTATTGTTAATTAGCCCTCTCCTACTTATAAATTTTTTGTGAATGATAAGTGCAGTAGAAAAATAAGCTAGTGTCTTTTTTCAGGTTATTTATAAAGGAGTGTTTTGTGGCTTGCTATGATCAATCACTCACCCATCCCATAATCATGGGCTGTCCCATAAGAACCTAATAATAGAATACTAAACTACACAGGCCTACTAGAATTTAGAACATATATGTGGGTATGCTCTTTGGGGTGTGGGAGACAGCCACACCCAGTGGAACTCTCCATTTGGCTTAGTCCTTGCTATGGTCAGGGTTAACTTCTGACAGTATTAGGGTACTGTTTCGAGTACCAGGGATCAAACTCATTCACCACATGCACCTTACCCTTTGTACTATCTTTCTGGGCCTTGTGGGTATAATCCTTAAGCCATTAGAATTCAAATTTTCCTTAGAGCTAATTGGATTCTAAAGAGCACATGAATGATTGCTGGAAAGATTTTTATTCTTAGTTGTAATGGTGCTAATTTATACAGAAGAGATTGAAAGCTGTAACTTGCTATCAAAGTTGTCAAGGGAATGATGATGTACTTAATGTGTAAAGACTTTGAAAAATATAGGATAGTCTCTGGATTTATATTGTGAATTCATAAAAATTTTCAATTATTCTTTGCATAGACCATGATTTTTTCTTTCCTTTCCTTATCTATGTATCATGTAATGCTTGCTCTATTATAAAAATTACAAGTACTTTTCCCAGACTATGCAGGCTTTTGAGGAAGAGATTCCTATCTTAACTATATCTTTATACATCTATAATAGAACCTATACTTAACAGAAATAGTACTTAAGGAGTGCTTTAAAACTGGTCATTGGGGGCTGGAGCAATAGCACAACTGGTAAGGCATTTACCTTGCACAAGGCCGACCTGGGTTTGATTCCCAGCATACCATATGGTCCCCCGAGCACTTCCAGGAGTAATTCCTGAGTGCATGAGCCAGGATTAACACCTGTGCATCGCTGGGTGTGACCCATAAACAAAAACAACCCCCCAAAACTGATCATTGGGAGCCAAGGAGATAGTATAGAGGGTAAGGTACTTGCCTGTACACAGAACAGGCTTAGATCCTTGGCAACCCGTGTGGTCTGCTGAGAACCTCCAGGGTGATCCCTGAGTACAGAGCCAGGAGTAAGCCCTGATCACTGCAAGACATGGTGAAAAACAAACAAAAATTTAAATAATAGTGTTGCAATTAGTAAACCAATGTTCTATGGGTTAAAGAATAGGTACATAATAGGAATAGAATGGATTAAAGGAAATTTAAATAAAATAAGATTTACTTAACATAAATAGATTATCTGCATCATAAAAAATAAGTTAACATCTTACTCCATACTGAATACTGAAAACATTTCTAGAGGAATTAAGGGGTTATGCTAAATGACAAGAAGAAAAGCAATTATATTCTTTGTATGTTGTGGAGAAACCGTGTGAAATATTGAAAAAAGTAATCATTCAAAAATGATTTATAGTAGTGCATGTTAAAGAGTCTTTCCATTTTTTCCTGTTATGTGGACAAATTAAAATAGACCAACATTGTGAAAAACATTATATAAACAAAACTAAAGTGAAGCATGTAAAGTTAGAAATTCTTTGACTATAGACCTTGTTTTAGTTACTCAATAAAGCACTTATTTTTATTTAGTATTAGCCTTGCGATTTCACGTAATTTATGTCCTCTTAAGCGATAGCACAGCGGGTAGGGCATTCGCCTTACAAGCGGCCAACATGGCCGACCCGAGTTCGATTCCTCCGCCCCTCTTGGAGAGCCTGGCAAGCTACAGAGAGTATTCGATATGCCAGACACAGTAACAACAAAGTCTCCAATGGAGACGTTACTGGGCCCGCTCGAGCAATTTCTAAATGAAATAGCTAATAATTAAAATGGAAAATTTGAAAAATGTGTACAGCATTAGTGTGTCACCACAAGCATAATAAAATGAATAAATAGTAAACTAAAAATAGCAGGTTTACTATACTTATTGTATAATTTTTATTATATTTGTAATAACTAAATTTCTTATCTGAATTTTGCAAATGTATTCTAACACATATGCTCTGACTTTCAGTTTTCAAGTCTTAGATGTGAGAATTCATTTTTTTTATTTAGCCAAATTCATCAGATTTTTTCTTATTGATTGCTTTCCATTTTACTTAGGAAGTCACTTTCCTCCATCTTTTCTTCTTCATGATTATAAAAACATTTTCTATATTTGTCTAGTATCTAATTCATATAAAATTTATATATTAGCATAGTGCGCTGGAGTTGTTCTATTCTTACTGTCATAGTATGTTTATTGAAATTCATTCTTTCTAAAAAAATCTGTCAATATAATCTATTCAAACAATGTAAATATTTAGATTTTTTTTCTGTTGTTAATTGTTCACTAATGTGTTTTTCTACTCCTTATACAGTCATGTTGTTTGAAATATTGTATGTTCAAGTTTTGACCACTTTTTGGACATTAATATTTTTAAGCATTTCTGTTCTTGATTCATATGTATTTTTTGTTTGTGTATTCATTCAAAATACAATGTGCTCACTTTAACAGTATGTTTACAAGAATGACTTAGGTTCAATAAATAAAATCTTGATAATTTTATTTGAATCACTGTAATATGTAAAATAAGGCTAGTGTAGCTAGTGTAGTCCAGTGGCATCTGCTCGCTCCAGGAACACAAACAGCATCAAATGGTTTGTTCAGGGTCTTGATGAAGAATTCTAACCAACTCGTAGGTGGGCAGCCAGGCGTTCTTTTGATGTCCCAGGGCGCGACTAGGACAAATAGAGACATTACTGTCGCCCACTTGAACAAATCAATGAAAAATAGGATGACAAGTGATACAAGTGAAGTGAAGTAAAATAAGGACCACAGAGATAGTACAGAGGTTAAGAAACTTGCATTGGGTGTGCTTTACCTTGAGAGAATGATCCCATGGTTCCACAAGGACCAGAAAGAGAAATCATGATGCACAGAGCTGGACATGACTCCTGAGCACCATGTGGTACAAAAATACCAAATAAATAAATAAATAAGTAAATAAAGTAACTATATAAATTAACTCTATAAAAATAATAAACTAAAAATCTAAGGTTTTAGTTGATATGTCTCTATGCTATTTTTAGCACTAAACTTTATATATCTGTAATTTTCTTCATCTAGGTATCAAATAATACATTTAAATTTATTAACAAGGCTTGTGTGCTTTTTTGTTGTTTGTATAATTCAATTCATAATGTTTTCTCATTAGATTTTCCAGTTGAGTGTTAGTCCTGACTAAATTTTATAAGTAAATCTTAAACATAGTGCATTCTCAGATTCCTGAGGGGCCAGAGAACTTTCGTTCCTATGCAGAGGGCCTCTGGCAAAATATAAAAAGATGTATCAATTTCCCCAGAAATGTTAAAGAATCGTATGACTAAGAAGTCTCTCTCAGAACTGAAAGACCTCACTCACTTATTCAACAAATATTTTGTTTGATTGCGTTCTACTCTAAAGGATCTTGGTCCTTCAAGTTGCTGTCATGCAATAAGTCAGTGGTTTTATGTATGTTAAACCTTTCCTTTCATTGGTATCACATAGGGTACAAAGTAACATCGAACTTCTATCAGCTTATTTTCCCTGTATTTGTACATTGATCATTTTGTTTGTTTTTTACCTCTTATTTTTTATTTGGAGAGGTGCTCCAAAGCAGTAATCAAGTAAGTCTCAGAGGTCCTTCTGGGTATGCGCTGTAACTAGGTCCAATTGTGTAGCTCTGTGGTTATGAGGGGCCTGTGCTCAAGCACTGTGTGCTAGGGGCCACTCCAGCACCTTAACAGGGATAGATGGGCCATGACATGCCAGACTTACTTTCTCACAGTTCTTCAAGCCAGAAATTGAAGTTGTCATCAAATTACATGCCAATCTCCCGTATATGTTTTTTTAACCACATCACTGATAAATTTTTATTCTTTGGATATTGGTCATCAGAACAGATTATTCTTAGGAGATGTATATTTAATTTTATGATCAAATTTTATGGTTAAATTAAATTGACTCAGAAAAATATAAATTGGCATGTACAAAAATATAAATTGAAGACTTTACTATTGGGTTCCAGAAGTCTAAACATTAAAGGACAATATTTTAAATCTTAAAACTTAGCTTTCACCTCATAATAATTAAAATTGAATCAAGTGAAACAATAAAGCTTCTCCTGACACACATGCATTCAACTATACATATCTTCCATTAAGAATACATTGTTTTAGTATGTACTTTTGACATAGGCAAGCCTCATTTGACATATTCAAATATTGGAGAACCTGATTGATGGTGCAACTGTTGTTAGACTAAAACAAAACTCTGTTGTGTATGTCGTACTTAGATCAGATAGACAATATGCTCTTTTTTCCCTCACTGACTCATGTAGTAGAGCTTGATTAGTGCAAGAAGAGGTGGTACTGACCCACTTATCATACGCCCTTCTGTGAAGTTGTATATGAATGCCAAGTTGATCATTTTCATCAGCATGGCATAACTCCTATAAGCAGTCAACACAGGGATGCTGTATATTTTATAAAATTTCATAAGAATGGCAGTTAATTTCTTCAGGAGTTTTAATTTAGGCCTTTTTGCAGCTTCTAAAAGTAAGTGGAAGAATGAATAGAACAGAATGTTCTCATTTTGCAGAAATAGAATAGCAAACTATTAATCAAGAGAGAAATTAGACAGAATATTCTTTTAAAAGATTCACAGGAGACATGGCAAGAGGAAAATACCCTTTAATAGCAGTTCTATCTTTTAGTATTTTGGTGACTTGTCTCATAATAAAAATTCTCGTGCTTTGCATGTAAATAATGATATGTAAAGAAAATGCAAACTTATTTTTAACAACTTCAACTAAATATTTTGCTTTAAAATTTTTTAATGGGTCTGGTGTCATAGTTCAAAGAAATAAGCACATGCTTTGTATGCGGAGGTGTGGGCTTAATACCTAGCACTACTTGTTTCCTCTGAGAACAACTGGGAAGGATCCCAAACTCAGAGCCAGGGCAAGTCATCAGTATTTCCTGGTCTGGCCCCAAAGCCAAACAAAATAAAAACACATAAACAAAAGATACCTGATACATTGTACCATTGATATTTTACATAAAAATAAGCTTTAATGTAACATTTCATTCCCTGGAGAAAATATTCAGTTATTTAATATTTGTATATTAATATTCTACATATTGCTTTTTGTGCATGAACCCACTGGCACAGAATGATACTAAGCATATATTTAATGAATTGTTTTAAATCTGTGATTTAAATATATGTGAAGATGTTAATTATGTGAGATTTTATCCATCCCACACAGTTAAAGTATAATCAGTTATCAAGACACATGTATTAAACAAAATTATTTTCAAAATCTTAGACATATGAGAGGAATAAGAAATTTGAAAAAGTTACAGTTCCTTCCTCATTTGAAACACAAAATTTAAAAAGCTTTTAAATACCAAAGTGTAGTAGAACAAAGGAGTATTCTGCCTGAGAGCAGTGTGTGCATACTTCATGACTTATATTAGTGACAGTATGAGTGTACCCATAGTGTCTTATATACTATAGAACTGAAGCAGAGAAAACACAAGGGATCATAAAAACATTGTGCAATTGCCTCTAGAGTCAAAATTAGCTATGATCTGTGGGAGGAACTAAGAAAAAATGTGTAAATGTGTAAATAAAACATTACACACACACTGTGCATCAGATTGGAGAGAGCATGGGTAAGATAATTGGTGTAGTAAACTGGAAAGCAAAAAAGTTCAGTTCTTTTCTGTTTAGAGTAAGTATGTGTCCCAATAAATTGAAGGCCTGGTCAGTATATAATATTTGTTCTAGCTTAATATCGATTTTTTAAATTATATATGGTGGTGACTGGTCCTGGAGGTCTTTGGCTGCCGGAACCCTGGTCGGGGCAGGGAGGAAAGCTCAGTCAGCTCCCCTCCAAGGGGTCCCGGCGAGCAAGGACAGTCAGACGCGGGGGCAGGAGACTGCACTGTTTTCTTCCGGGAGCTCGTTTTTATAGTCTCTGAGTCTTGGCCGTTGATGAGATTACACGGCGCCAGGGGGCCAGTTGGTGGGTGTGACCCCCGCCTACTGGAATTTGGAGGATCTGGGTGGAGGATGCTCGGCCCAAATCCGAGTAGGCTTGGAGATCTCGGCCCCGGAACCCGCATGACTTTGTCCCTCTGCCAGTAGCTTCATGTGTGCGGAGAGTGGTCTCAGCATGGTGGTGGCTGGTACTGGAGGTCTTATTATGGACATCTCATTATGACACCTTATTATCTCATTCTTACTTTGGACAAACTGGCAGGTTACCGAATGTAGCCTGCCCACACGGAAGAATCTGGCAAACTCCCCGTGGCATACCCAATAAGCCAAATACCACTAACAATGATTGGTCTCATTCTCCTAAAGAGCCTCGATTATAATCTCAGAGCTAGGATGAAAGAGACGTTACTGGGGCCTGCTCGAGGCAATCGGCGAATAACAGGATGATTTGTGATTGTGATTTTTAAATTATATATATATATTATAATATATTTACATATATATTATATATATTTAATTATATATATATTTATATATGCCTCTCGGAGAGCCCAGCAAGCTACCAAGAGTATCCTGCCCGCACAAGCAGAGCCTGGCAAGCTCCCCATGTCATATTCGATATGCCAAAACCAGTAACTATAACAGGTCTCATTCCCCTGTCGCTGAAAGAGCCGCCAATCATTGGAAAAGATGAATAAGGAGAGTCTGCTAAAATCTCAGGGCTGGGTCGAATAGAAACATTACTGGCACCTGCTCAAGTAAATTGACCAACAAGGAGATGACAGTGACAGTGACAGTGAAAAATTAATATTTAAGTATCCAGAAGAGATATAACATTGTGGAATCTAACATTTTCACTGAGATTATCCAATTTAGATGCTTATACATAATATTTGTATATATCCATCATCTCTCTCTATATACATATATATAAATATATACATATCTATTCATTTATCCTTGTAAAGAGAAAGTGCAAATAAGAGGTAGAGAGAATATATAATAATAGAGAGATTCAACACAAGATCACCTAACTATAAAGCAGTGAATCTGGAATCGGACCACAGGTATCCCTAGTCTTTGGACTCAGTAATCCATAATTTAGCACTTACATAAAATAAATTGTGGTAAAATTCTTAAGGTGTAAATATTTACTTAATATAAAATGGATATAATTATCCTTAATGTGTGTATTATTCTGAGTTCTACGTTCTTTTTAAAATAAGAGAGAAAAGTTAAATTTGAATATCAAAATTATAAAAATTAGATAGCTAAACTATATGCTCTAGGATAAAACAAGTTTAATTACTGTGATATGTCCTCCAGGATCTAGAGATTAATTTTCAATTGTCAACTAGTCTTTAGTTGTCAGAAAACACTTAAAAGAAAAAGAATTATTTCATCATGTTAGGTATATGTATTAGCTTATCTATCAAAAAATCCCACTGGGAGAATGACTTAATTGTCTTCTGTCTTTTTTTCAGTTTGTATTGCCACAAAGGAAAACATCAATAGATCAACTGTCATTTAGCATTGATTTTGGAGTGTTTTCTAAAGGGAGATTAGGGGAAGGTGATTTTTTTTAAGGTGGCGACGTGGAGAGAATTGAGTTTACTTCAAAAATCTCTCATTCTATTTTTAAAAAAATGTATTATAATACCATGATTTACCAAGTTGTTCATAATACATTTTTTTTCAAGAATTAAATGTTCCATCACCATTGTGGTGTTGTGACCTTTCCTCCACCAATGTCCTCACTTTCATACCCACCACTCCAGGCTGCTCCCTTGAAGGTACAAACAAGTTTATATCATATTTATTGTTATAACACAAAGGCAAATGGTAAAACTTACATCAATTAGAGTCAGTTTGTGTTCATTTTTATATCTCTGTGCAAGGACCACATTCTATCCCCATCACTGAATAGTCCTATGAGCAATACCAGGTTTGGGCTTTGAGACACCTCAGAGACAACCGCCCCTCCACCCCCATCCCAGAGTAGTGTGACTCTGGCTGTGTCCATCACCTTGTACCAAGAAGCCTCGCATTGCCAAGCCTGAGCATTGAAACATAAGAGTTCAATTGTTCAGCTACCCCAGGGACTGTTCCCTGGGCCATCTGAGCTTTCACAGGAGGCCACCCTCCCAAAAACAATTAGGGAAACAAATAAAAGATGAGAATAGGATATTTATTCAGTTACTTCATTTTGTCTGAGAGAATGTTCAATTGTTCTATCAACCCACTAATAATTTCAGTCATAAACTTAGAGTTTTTTTAGATAGAAGTAGCACTGTAGCACTTTAGCACTGTCCTCCTCTTGTTCATCTATTTGCCTACGTGGGTATCAGTAACATCTCCATTGTGAGACATGTTGTTACTGTGTTTGGCATAAGGAATACACCACAGGGAGTTTGATATACTCTGCTGTGTGGGCGGGATACTCTTGGTAGTTTGCCCAGCTCTCTGAGAAGGGAGGAGGAATCGAACCCGGCTCAGCTGCATGCAAAGCAAATGCCCTACCTGTACTATCGCTCCAACTCAGAAAGAAATAATGAAATCAAAATACAAAGAATTATTTTAAACCAAATATGGTGATTTGTAAAAGATTAGGATTATTAATGAGATGAATTATTTCATCTTCTAACATAATTTTACTTCCAAATTAGTATTTGAAGTTATTCTAACTAATAATTTCTTTATATACATACAGTTGTGTTAAAATTGTCTGTTTTGTGTGGGTGTATCCTCTAAAATGACATTTCAAACGCAAATTTTGTAATAATAGAGGAAAAGTTTTGCTTGGCTTTTTGAGTATTTCTAAGACTGAAAATGAGACTATCAAAAGCATACAAATTAATTTAACATATATGTGACATAAAAGACTGCTGGAAATATAAAATAGTCCTTTATGAGTATTTGTGTGAGCTATGATAAGAAAAGTAATGTTACGAAGAAAGGCGATAAGAAAAGAATGAATTAAGTGTGACAGTGGGGGAGGTTGTGAGAGGACAGCAGGCTTGTGCCTTGCTGTGGCCCTTTGCTTTGGAGATGAGCATGCTCCTTTACTCCGAGTGTGAGAAGGACACTTCCCACATGGGCACTTGTTTCCAGAGGAAAGTCACAGCATCCTTTCTGAACAAACCATTTCTTCTCTCAAATAGCTTCAGCTTGAAATACCAATCCAAAGAGCCACAGTAGGATACTATTTCCTAAACTGCATAAAAATTAGTCAAATGCTTTGGTCATCTTTTTCCCAATTATACTGCTTCCAAGGCAAATGGGCATTTCTCATTCGGAAGATAAAGCATTATGATAATTGTATAATAAGGGAAAGAGACAAATATCTCATTTTATGAGATTATTTTAACATTTGCTAAGGGAAATGTAATAAACTGTTTCACTTCATTATCTTCAGAATACAGGATAAACTGGCAATGTCTGTACAAAGAAAGGTTTAATTGAAATTGTTTTTTTTTTCACATTATTTATTCTTGGGTTTGGGGTCACATCCAAAGATGCTCAGGACTTACTCCTGGCTCTGTGCTCAGGGATCAGTCTTGGCAGTTCAGAGCACAATACGTAGTGCTGGGGTTAAACCTGGGTCAGTTGCATGCAAGATAATCAGCCTACCTGCTGTCCTATCTCTCCAGCCTGTCTTTTACATTTTTTAAATTATACAAAAAAAGATAATAGGGTCCCAATTTTTAGACTTTTGATTCTCATAACTAAGAAAGATAAATAATTAGTTTTTATTGTTTATATAAAATCTTTTTTAAAGAGAAAAAGTAATAGGAAACAATCCCTAAATAGAAAATCATTTCATCAGTACACAAGATTTTTTTACTAAAGTTAAAATTGGATTTTTGATATTTTTAAACAGACTAAATAATAAATTAAAGCCACTGTCACTGTCACTGTCCTCCCGTTATCGATTTGCTCAAATGGACCCAAGTCACATTAAATATAAAGTATTCTTAATTTTTCAGGACATGAATTACATATTTACTGCATTACAAACATGAATTTTAGTATGGGCCACCTGGCATGTGTTCCCAAATAAATGTGTGCATTCAGATGAGCATAAATGCTTTGAAGTCACCTATTTTCAGTTCAATTTTATGTGTGTTGCTCTTTTCTTGTGGATTTGTAGCTATTTTCTTCTGTCATTTGACCCAAGGAAACTTTTTTTGGATACCAATTGCTTTGGTTTTCCTTAATATTTTAAGACAAGACATCAATTAATCTTCTTTCGTATCTAAGTTTCACTAGTCATATTGTTAACTGACTAACCAGCACTCCAGTCAACTTCATCTTGCTAGAATACTGACTTACTATATGTAGAGCCAGAGAAACACATTTACAAAAGTAAAAAGAATAACATGATGACACTTAACAGAAAACCATGCTTCAGGCAAAAATGGAATTATTGATTACTTTTCTCTTTTGAATTAATCTGAATTATGAACTTCAAAAATGGAAACAGACTAATGTGGAAAATTGTGTAGTAATTGGCCATTCCTCTTCTAGTACACATAGTAGTAATCTTAGACATTTTTAAAGAAATATGTCTGACTTCTACTCTAGTAACATTTCACATTTGAAGGAAGTTTAAAGAGCCAAAGTATTAGAAACTCCTATCAGCAACTTTTCTATTTCCAATTTAGTAACCTCTAATTTAGTTAGAAATAGGAAATCGTTTTGTTAATTGCTCAAAATCTTACTTATTGGCAATACAGGAAAGTTGTATATTTTGCCACTGTATTTAAAGTCTGGGTCATTGGTATATTTTTGCATGTGCACTCATAATTATAATTGCATTTATAAACATTTTCCCACAGCTTGGATTTTGTTTTGCTGATCAGTCTTTTTAAAAACTACATTAAAGCAATGGAAGAGTTTAATAACCTAATTCTTTTACTACCTTGCCAATAAATAAAATGACTCTAAATTACTCTCTGCATCACTGTTGCATAAATGATAAGTATAATTAAAGTAACAATTGATAGATAAAACCTTCTGTTTGTATGAAGGGGTAATATGATTCTTTAGGATAGGGTTATGACTTTGTCTTACTACCTAACACTTGAGAACACTTATAAATATTTTAAGCTTTAAGAAATATAACAAAGATTGTACAAGTCACATAACCACTGAGGCAATCCCATACTAGTTTTAAGTTCTTGTGTCCCTTGAGTGATATATTTTTAATGTGTTTTCCTTTATGTAATAAGCAAAGTAAGGCAATTTCTTGTTTGTTTACAATTAACTTGTTTGTAGAAAATTTTTAAAAAGATTAATAAGAAAATGAAACATTCTCTGATGCAGGAGGAACAATGCTTTTCTTTACTTACTAGACTCTTCCTGGAAAATGCCTTACACTGATCTGAGGAAACACTTGTATTTTACGCTGGAGTCAGGACAAGAAGTACGAGACACCAAAAGCCCGGGGTTATTTTCTTATGCTAATTTAAGATAGTCATAGCTCACTATTTGAAATTCTGCAAGATATGAAAAGTAAAAAAATATTCAAGTATTTTAGACAATGGCAGATCTAGATGAATACTGACATTTAAACATTTAAACCACGCTGTTGTCATTTTTTAACTCTCCATTTAGGATGGCTTTTACCAGTGTATACTTAAGTATGAAATATTTCAAACACACGGAAAGATCTGATCAATATAATGAAAATTCTGAAACTGTCATTGAGAGAAGAAATTTAACACAGCACATGAGAGCTCAAGAACCCTTTCCAATAGCATTTTCTTTTCTTCCTACTGTTAAGTAACAGCTTTCCTGAATTTGTGCTTCTCACTTCCGGGCATACATTTTCTACTTTATTATAAATATTTTTCTCAAGAAAACTTATTTTTATATTATAAAATTATCATAGGAGGACCATAGAGATAGTACAGCAGGACAGCAGGTCTGGTGTTTGCCTTGCATGGAGCTGACCCAGACTTAATCTCGGGCTCCCTGTACAGCCCCCAAGCACTTCCAGGAGTGATCCTTGAGTGTAAGGCCAAGAGTAAGCACTGACCACAGACAGAAATGACCCCCCCCCCAGCACTATTATAGTAATTGTACTGGAAATTACCTCTTATGCATTTGTCTAATACTTTTTTATAAAGCAGTTCTGTTTGAAGTGTGAAGTAAATTACTGTCAGTCAAGAAATTACCGGTTATATGTAATGAGGAAGGGCTGGAGCGATAGCACAGCGGTAGGGTGTTTGCCTTACAAGCAGCCAACATGGCCGACCCGAGTTCAATTCCTCCGCCCCTCTTGGAGAGCCCGGCAAGCTAACGAGAGTATCCCGCCCGCACGGCAGAGCCTGACAAGCTCCCCGTGACGTATTCGATATGCCAAACACAGTAACAACAAGTCTCATGATGGAGACGTTACTGGGCTTGCTGGAGCAAATAGATGAACAACAGGAGGACCGTGACGGACCGTGGTGTAATGAGGAAAGTACAATGGATGAAATTAAAATTTTTAAAATACTTCTAGCAATGACATTTTTAAAGGATGACACACATTTATTTTGTTTTTTGCAAAATTATTATTCTTCAGTGAGATAGTTATTAAAAATGTTTTTTCTTAACCCTAGATAACTTAAGAAGTTTTGCTCTAGTCTATCTTGGGGTAGAATGAATATTTAAGGTACTGTTACCTTGCTGAAAGGTTAAGCTGATATAGATTCTGACTACAAATACTTAAAGGTCTGTTCCATTGTGTTCTCTTTATTCGGACTTTTAACACCTTTCTAAAAATGTTCTATTGCATTTATAAAATTTTCCCCACAGCTTGGATTTTATTTTGCTGATCAGTCTTTTAAAAAAAATAGAGTAAAGCAATGGAAGAGCTTAATAACCTCATTCTTTTACTATTCAAGTTTCTATTTCATTCCCCCTTTGTTATAGAATTTAAACAATATTTCTTCTCTGTTAGTAAAACCCTTTCAAATTTTAGCTTATATCCTTGTGCTAATCATTTCCTTTTGCTTTACATGTTATTTTTATAGGCAGTATATTATTATATCATTTTCCCATAAAAATGAATAATTATAATTGTTAATGATACTATAAATGTTAACGATCACCTAAAATTTCTTTTTTGTTTTTGTTTGTGAGTCACATCCAGCAATGCTGAGGATGTACACCTAGCTCTGCACTCAGGGTATTCACCCCTGGCAGGCTTAGAGGACTCTTTGGATGCAACCCCAAAACTACAACAACAAATTCAATAATTACTTACAAAAATTATTCCTAAAATTATGATTGCCTTTCAAAGTATCAAGATATCTTATAGTATAGTCTATTTTTCTCTGTAGCACTGTAGCACCATCCTCCCATTCATCTATTTGCTTGAGCAGGCACCAGTAATGTCTCCATTGTGAAACTTGTTGTTACTGTTTTTTGCATATTGAATACGTCAAGGGTAGCTTGCCAGGCTTTGCCATGCAGGAGGGATACTCTTCATAGGTTGTCAGACTCTCCGAGAGGGGCGGAGGAATCGAACCCAGATTGCCTGCGTGCAAGGCAAACGCCCTACTCGCTATGCTGTAGCTCCATCCCCTATTTTTCTCAGAGCATTTTAATTATATTATTTACAGTGCATATTGGGCTGGAGCGATAGCACAGCGGTAGGGTGTTTGCCTTACAAGCGGCCAACATGGCCGACCTGAGTTTGATCCCTCCGCCCCTCTCAGAGAGCCCGGCAAGCTACTGAGAGTATCTCGCCTGCACAGCAGAGCCTGGCAAGCTACCCATGACGTATTTGATATGCCAAACACAGTAACAACAAGTCTCATGATGGAGACGTTACTGGGCCTGCTGGAGCAAATTGATGAACAACGGGAGGACCATGACTGTGACAGTGCATATTCAGCAATCAATTATTTGGTGTACTTTTAATATAATTTTAAATAAACATTTTGCTGGGGGTTTTTTGTGTGCTTTATAATTGTGAACTTTGAGATTCAAATAAGTCAGGTTATTCAGTCAAGGAAATCTGAAGATTTATTTCCCTCTGCCAGGTACAATATCAATAATGTCAATTACTTTTGGTAATTTTCTGTTGGAAAGTCTCTGAGGCTTTCTATCTGAAGTGCAAATTTAAGCTTTAAGTCTATGTGAATGCATACTAATGATTGCAGACTTTCAAGAGAAGGCATTTGCTACTCAAATCAAGTTAATTTAGAGAAATTAACTCATTTTTTTAAAATTCTAAGTTGGCTTCCCCTTTCTGTCCCAATGGTCTAATCTTTTATGGATTCTGCCTTTGTATGTTTCTTGATCCTTTCTTTAAGCTTGTTTAATACCTAGTGCTCAGTTCTTTTAACAATCAAGATGGGGAAACCCTTTCTAAGGCAGTCACCACAAAAGAAAAAATTTCCGTTTTCCCTTGTCCCTTCTGTAAACTGACTCAACTCAGCATCTGCTTTCTTTACAGCTTTCATTCTTGATTTCATTCCTTACTATACATAATGAGATGAGGATCAGGTATTAGTAAAGCAATAACATCATCTACATCTTTAATAATTCAAAACTCACAAGAGGAAATATATAGTGCTTATCCTCAATCTATATACAGAATATTGCTATAAAGCAAAATTATAGCTCTAACTCATATTATATCCAAATGTGAAAAAATCATTTTATTCCATTATTAATGCTATATTTCTCGCTAACCTCAAATATATATTAGTCTTATAATATTAAACCCTGTGTTAGCCATTCAATTATATTTTAGATCGCTTCTTTAATTAGTCCCTTTACATAATTTTTACTCTCTAGGAAAACAGCATCTAGGATTCCATTGCAAAACAATGGAAAGAAAAGTGTCTATTACACAGCCTGTTTCAGAAAAATAATCAATGTCTAAGGTGTGAGGTTATGCAATTATTCATGTCACTTAACAAGACCTCTTATTTACTTGTTTGCATATTGTCCTTTGAAAACTTTGAGATAATGAATAAGGTCACAGGAACTCAAGATCGTGTCTGTTTTAACTTGGTTGGTGATCTCTATATCACAGCCACTTTAGTTTGCCTTTTCTTCCTGGCAGTCCTCTTTTCCGATATCATCATGGTAAATGCCACGGTGGGACCCTGAGGTCTCAAATTTGCGTCTGTGTTAAGTATGACTGAAGATGATTATAAAAAATTAAGCTTCAAGGCCATCTTTTAAATTTTGCTTCCTGTGGATTTACTTTCATATGCTTTATTCGTCATCTATGAAGAACTGAATTATTTGAAGGGTTGCTATCAGGAGTAGGCTATGGAGGTGTACTGTGTGTATTTTTCTAAGACCTTCCTATTTTGACCAATATGTTGCTTTCCCAGCTTGACTTTTAAACCTTTTAGCTCACATCTCTTTTTCTCATTTTCACTTATTTAATACTTTCTAGGACTAGTCTGGTGTTTACCATATTTCTCAGTACCATTACTCACAAGTAAAATCCATTACTCACAAAGGCAAAAGATAAAATTCATGATTAATTTTTAGAATATTAGAATGAATGTTATGTCAATACTTTATCATATACAAACTTAGGTAACTGAGTGACTCGTGCTCTAGCTACTCTGATATGCTGCCTATTCTCTTGACTCTGTGTTCAACAGATGAGTGATAATGTTTGATATTTGTCTTTCTCCCTTTGACTTATTGTGTTTAACATGACACCATCTGATACTTTCCATATTGCATCAAAATATTTTATTTCAGTTTTTCTCATACTGCACAGTATTCTATTGTACATGTACCACAACTTTTTGACCCATTCATGATGTGTGGTTGAATATTTTTTTCAATAGTCTGGTTATTGTCCTAAGTGCTGCAATGAACACGAGAATGTATATATTCTTTTCAATTAATGTTTTAATTGTTTAATGGTAGATGTCTATAACTACTTTTATTTTATGACTCAATAATAAAATAGCCTTGCCATTTACTGAACTGGAATGATCTTTATACATCCTGGTCTTTGAAAGAAAAACACTTCATAGAGGCATTTTTTTAAAATGGCTTAGAAAAAATCTCTTCCCTAAATAAGTTGTGGCATATAAAATATATATGCATTTATTATGCACATATATTAAGCATACATACATATGTTTATATACATGCACATATATGATTTCCCAAGCAGTCAGTTGAAGCTTACTTGCTCAGATTCTCTAACTTTTTAAGTAATATCACTGTGGTGCTGGAGTAAATAGGGCATTTTCCTTGCATGCAGCTGACCCTGATCCAATCCATGGCATCCCTTATATTCCCCCGAGCACTTCCAGGAGTAATTCCTGAGTGCAGGGCCAGGAGTAACCCCTGAACATCATCAGGTGTGATCCAAAAAATAAAACAAAACAAAAAAAAAGAAAAGTAATATTGCTATAATGTACTTTTCAAAAAGTTCGTCGTGTTCAAGTATGATATTGAAACTATCTTCTACACTGTCTTGACCTAACTTCTAACATTAGGTGATATATTCCTGTTTTTCTTTCCAAGTTCTAATGTTCAATTTCCTCCATCTTTTTTATATAAAAATTCTTGCGGGTGAGAGAAAGATTCAATGAGTGTAGTCATCTTATGCTGTCTCTTTCCCCACAAATAGGTTAGAATCTACATATTCCTAGAGTTGGTTCACTCAGAGTCTGAATTATACTGAATTAGTTTGGTACAAATTTAGAGACTGTAACCTCCTGACAAATTTGTCCCAGGTTCAGATCAGCCTCTATAACGTTGGAATACAGTGACACCCTCCCCCTGAACTACTGCTCATTTGAATCCTTGAACTTTCCAGAGTTACCATTAGTGTCTGCATTTCTTTGGGAGCTGCTACTCCATATACAGTTTTCCCCTCCCTTTCCTCTACTTTCTGCCAAACATCACTTCAAAAGGAAGAAGAAGCAAGAAGAAGTTTCCTTAACTTCATTTATGCACTCTTAGCACTTTTTCACCTAACTAACTCTCTTGCCTCTAGGCCAAAATACCTAAAATACCTTAACAGTGAAATCCAAAAGAAATATCAATGAAAAGGTTGAGCTAAGTGATCACTTAGAACCCTTCTGGAAATGAGTTCTGTGATGTCATATGAGGACAGGAAGGCAAAAGAAAAATTCTATCTATTCTCAAATATATATATGTATATATGTGTGTACACACATACATATATATTCTTTAGGTGTTGAAAATCCATCATATGTGAAGTGCTGAGTGATAGAAGATTCAATTTATTTTAAATATATATTGTCTAGTATTTAAACTCAATTATTTCATTAACAGGCATAGAACACCTGATGAAAGAAAAAATAAGGAATCTTTCCATTCATTCATTTACTCATAAGTGATACAAGAACTCAGTCCAATGGGCTTTTCCTTAAGTGTGATAATTGAAGCAATTACAAAGGTTTACAATAGGGAAAAGAGAAGATTCCTGGGTTTATATAGAAAAGGTCACTAACAACCTTCCATATGAAGACATAAACATTTTCTTGGCTAAGATGATAACTCACTAGAGATTTTAGTATGCTGAGTAAGTCTGCGTACACAAGTGTGTGTGTGTTTGTGTGTGTAGTATGATGTGAAGTAAAGTCATAACTAAATCGAATGAGAGAGAAACAATGACCTGAGGAAGTAAACAATGGCACTTGCAAAAATTCAGAGGTTAGAGGAAGTTTCTTTTTAGGAATCTAATAGTAGTTGTTAAGTCTGACTGGAGAATATTTCAATATCAATATTAAACCTTATAATGTACAAGAAAATGTCAGAAAATTCTATAGCCAATAACAATTTTTCAGTTATGAAGGAAAGTATAATAGTATAACTTCAGAGATTTCTAAACAGGAATTAATTGGAAATCAGTCAAACTCACATATGGGAAAAGTATAGTAGTGAGTAACTCCTGGCAGAGTTGAGTGTGATCAAAAGAGGAGTTAGAAGAACGCATAACATATTCAGTGGGTTATCGATAGGTCCACCTCATTAACATCAGAGTATAAACAAGAATTCACAGAGAAAAATATTTCTGCCTTTAAATATTCCTATCTTCTAATGATTGGTAAAAATAGGAATTTTGATAGCTACAGGAGTCCCTCACTTGTGTACTGGGAAGAACAGAATATGTCACTAACTTGGAAAATCAGAAGTAAAGATATTCAAAGTGATTATCCTGATTGCATTATACTCAGCTACAGTCCAGAGAAGAAGTTAGAACTCAAAGTTTTTTGCTATCTTATGTCTACAATTTAAATGTAAAAGACATTGGAAAAAATTGGAGGTTTTAGTTGAAAATACCTAATTTTGCCAGCTGCATATCTCACATCAGCTAATCATTCATCAACCCCTCATGTGGAACCCTGCTCTCTGAGTACCAGAGCCATCTCCCACTTGCTGAGCTATTTGCTTCCGTGTCTTATGAGTAGATGTGGTGAACATGGATTCAAATTCCATATTCAGAATATGTAATTGTAAAAATCCTGCCTTTGTATAACCCTAAGTACTAACTAGATTTGAGGCCTAATATACAATGAATCTTTATAAAAATTAACACAAAATCTATATTTGATTTCAAATAGCTAAGGAAGACAGGTTTTATAAATTAAGGTATAAATTCAAATTATTTAAGTTTTTATAAAACAGGTTTTATAAATCTCATAAAGCAATAGAGTTCATAGTTTCAGAACTCTTCAGTTATATACTATTCACAGCTTGATGGAATTTTTCAGATTTTGGAGAATATCAAGGGTATATTTGTGTTTTTTTATAAAATCTGGTGCTTTAAAATTTTATATTCTCATTGTAAAGTATGTTTCATGTGAAATATTAAATATTAAATATTTCATGTGAAATATTAAAACTCACAGTTCCAGAAGGCCAAATCTAAACGTTGGACATGGGAGTCTCCCAGTGGAAAGTTTCATAATGAAATTGACATTTTATCATAATCAATCGTTGGTTTTGCCTGACTGATGTTGCTGTTGTCCCAAAATACCAAACAAATGAGACCACCATCTCCTTTGTGCAGAATTCTACTTAACAGAGTAGGGAGAAAGGACTACAAAGTTTAATAAGAGAACTCCCAGAATGACCACCAACTGGGAGCTCTTTGGCACTATTGCAGCAACATGGAAAGATGTCATCATTGAAAACATCGACAAGGAATACAATCAACTAATTCAGTACCTCCATGAGTGTGCCAGGAATGCCCAGAGTGGGAAAGCCACAAAAAGACTCCTGTCTTCAGAAACTCTCAGCCACAAAAAGACTCCTGTCTTCAGAAACTCTCAAGCTCATTTGATAACACAGTGTGGCGCGAGCCTCAGGCAACCACAAGCTAATGTCCAAGTGTCCAAGTTCACAAAGCAGAGAAATGATAAAGGAAGACCTCAAATAGAAGAGCAGCAGTGCTGGCTGATGAGACAGAAGCCAGGAAGAGCATTCACAACGCCCACCTGTCCTTTGCCAACTACAAGACCAAGATGACTGCACTCCAACATCCTGATGGATCTATCACATCTTCCAGAAGGGTAAGTAAGTAAGTAAAGGCCCTCCCGTTGATCGTCGATTTGCTCGAGCGGGCCCAGTAACGTCTCCATTGGAGACTTTGTTGTTACTGTGTCTGGCATATCGAATACTCTCGGTAGCTTGCCGGGCTCTCCGAGAGGGGCGGAGGAATCGAACTCGGGTCAGCCATGTTGGCCGCGTGTAAGGCAAACGCCCTACCCGCTGTGCTATATTGGAGATTATCAATGACTTCTACTTGGATTTCTTCGATATCCATGTCCAACTGCCTTCATACCAAATTCCACAGGATGGATATGTCATTCCCAATGTTCTCCCTTCTGAAATCTGACACGTCATTTTGTTGGCAAAGAAGTGTACAGCACCAGGTCCAGACGAGGTCAGACCCAAACACCTGAAGAATCTGCCAACAGTACTCATCAATACACTGGCTCGGCTCTTGAAACACTACCTGTCTGAATGCAAGGTTCCATCCCAATGGAAAACCATCAGGACCATTCTGTTGTACAAGAAGGAGATGCCCACCACATCAGCAACTATTGCCCGATCTGCCTGTTTTCCGTCGTCTACAAGTTGTTCACTTAAGTCATCTTGCATAGAATAGGCAGAACACTAGATGAAGAGCAACCATGTGAGCAAGCCAGGTTTCGAAAAGGATTCACCAAAATGGACCATATCCACTTGTTGACCAAACTCATTAAAGTTTCACAAGATTTCAAGATGCTGCTCTAATCATATATTGGGAGGATGGGTGTCAGTCAACCCTGTTTCATTGATATGCAGCTCGCTTTTGTTCCAGTACCATGCTGTTTTAATTATTACTGCTTTGTAGTAGAGTTTGAGGTTGGGGAGATTGACTCTTCCCATTTTCTTTCCCCCAAGAATTGCTTTAGCTATTCATTGGGGCTTATTGTTCCATATGAATTTCAGGAGTATTTGCTCCCTTTCTTCAAAGAAGATCATGGATATCCTTATAGGGATCGCATTGAATTTGTACAATGCTTTGGGGAGTATTGCCATTTTGACAATGTTAATTCTCCGATCCATGAGCAGAGAATATCTTTCCATTTCCTCGTGTCTTCTTTTAGTTCCTGAAGTACAACAACAAAAAAACAAACACTGTCCTCCCGTTGTTCATCGATTTGCTCGAGCGGGCCCAGTAATGTCTCCATTGTGAGACTTCTTGTTACTGTGTTTGGCATATTGAATACTCTCAGTAGCTTGCCAGGCTCTCTGAGAGGGGTGGAGGAATCGAACCTGGCTTGACTGGGCTGGCTGGGCTGGCTGCGCGCAAGGCAAACGCCCTACCACTGTGCTATCACTCCAGGATTCCTGAAGTACAATATTGTAGTTTTATTTGTACAGGTCTTTTACATCTGCACTTGTATGTTCATTGCTGCACTGTTCACAACAGCCAAAATTTGGAAAAAAAACCCAAATGCCCTAGAACGGATGACTGGATAAAGAAACTTTGTTACATCTACACTGTGGAGTACTATGCAGTTGTTTGAAAAGATGACGTCATGAAATTTATGTACAAGTGGTTCTACATCAAAAGTATCATGTTAAGTGAAATGAGCCAGAAAGAGAGGGACAGACAAAGAAAGACTGCACTCATCTGGAGAATATAAAGTAACAGATGAACATCCAAGAATAGTTGAGATAAGTTCCAGAAGGTCTGTTCCATGGCAGCACGTGCTGGGGGAAAAGGCAGCTCAGCTAGAGAAGGGAACACCAAGTAAAGGATGTTTGGAGGATTTTCTCAGGATGCTAGATGCATGCTGAATGTAGACTATAGACTGAACACAATGGCCATTCAATTCCTCTATTGCAAACCACAACACCCTAAGGGAAAGAGAGAGCAACAGGAAATGCCCTGCCACAAAGTCAGGGCAGGCTGGGGGGAGGGGGAAGCTGGGAGGGCTACTGGGATTCTATCATCAAAACTCTTCAGTGCCACTCTCAATAATGTCATGTGACAACTGGATTGGGAAGAAATGGAAGTGAAGATAGACAGTCGGCAACTACACCACCTCCGCTTCGCTGATGACATTGTTCTAATAACAACAATCATTAGCCAAGCAGCACAAATGCTGGCCAACTTCGACTGTGAGTGTGGAAAGGTTTGACTGCAGCTGAATCTCAATAAGACAATGTTCATGAAAAATAAACTAGTGCCTTATGTTGCATTTGCTCCCAATGGAAAGAACATCTCCGAATGCAACAGCTATGTGTACCTGGGTTGATAAGTCAAAATGAGAAACAAGTTGGCTCCAGAACTGTGCAGGAGGAAGAGAGTGGCATGGAGCACCTTCAAGAGCACCGAAGAAGTTGCTTAGAGGCCAGCCGGACACTCTAGGGGAAAGGGCAACTCATATATAGAAGGAAGCACCAAATAAAGGGTGTTTGGAGGATCCTCCTAGGAGGGGAGATACATGTTGAAAGTAGACTATGGACTGAACATGATTGCCACTCAATGCCTCTTTTGCAGACCACAACACCCAAAAGGAGAGAGAGAACAAAAGGGAACACCCTGCCACAGAGGCAGGGTGGGATGGGGGGATGGGTGTGGGAGGGATACTGGGATCCATGGTGGTGGAAAATGGGCACTGGTGGAGGGATGGGTACTTGATCATTGTATAACAAAACCCAAGCAAAAAAATTTGCAAATCTACAACTGTACCTCATGGTGTTTCACTAATAAAATTTTTTTTAAAATAATAAAAATAAAAGAGTATGAAGAAACTCTGGCTCCGAGCATATCTTTTTGACTCTGTCATTCTTTCTGCGCTGACATATACCTCAGAGACCTGGGCCCTATGAAAACAGGACGGGAATGCTATTCAGGTATCCTAAAGAGGAATCGAAAGTGCTATGCTTGGAGTATCATGCTTCACTCAAGTGAGAGAAGGAATCCGGAGTTCCGACCTCTGTTGATGATCAAGAATCAGGGACTCTGTCTTGTTTTCCAAGGCACCGAAAATCACATAATGCGATTAGAGGTGACCACTGGACAAGAGCTGTTACCAACTAGATTCCATAGGATGTCAAAAAGATGCGTGGCCGCCATCTACGAGATGGTCAGACTTTTCTGTCAAAACCTTGAACAAACGGATTGAGTCTCTTCGTGTTCCTGGAGCAAGCAGATGTCATTGGGCTACACTAGCACATGTCTGGGACGAATGGAGATGTTACTGGCACCCGCTCAAGAAACCTGACTATCAAGGGATAACAAGTGATACAAGTGATGGGTATAGCATTTATTCCTGGCAAACTACGGAGAGTAGCTTGCCTACATGGCAAAGCCTGGCAAGCTACCCATTACGTATTTGATATGCCAAAAACAGTAATAACAAGTCTCATAATGGAGGTGTTACTGGTGCCCACTTGAACAACAGGAAGACAGTGCTACAGTGCTACAGTTCTCTGGTAGCCAGTAGATCTATTCTGTTTTTAGCCTATTAGTATTAGCTGTAGTATTTCAATAGATAGCCCACCTATGAGAGCGATCATTCTGTATCTATCCCTATCCTTCTGACTGGCTTGACTCTGAATGATATTCTCCATTTCCAATGTCCACTGTCCACTGTCCTCCCATTGTTCATCGATTTTCTCGAGTGGGCCCAGTAACGACTCCATTGGGAAACTTGTTGTTACTGTGTTTCGCATATCGAGTATGTCACAGGTAGCTTGCCAGGCTTTGCCGTGCGGGTGAGATCCTCCATTTCCATTCACTAGAAATTATTAGGGCTAGAGTGATAGCACAGCGGGTAGGGTGTTTGCCTTGCAAGTGGCCAATATGGCCGACTCGAGTTCAATTCCTCCACCCCTCTTGGAGATCCCGGCAAGCTACTGAGAGTATCGCACCTACATGGCAGAGCCTGGAAAGCTCCCCATGATGTATCCATATGCTTAACACAGTAACAACAAGTTTCACAATGGAGACCTTACTGGGCCTGCTCGAGAAAATCAATGAACAACGGGAGGACAGCAACAGTGACAGAAATTATTATTTTAAACAAAGTTAAAATAATTTGTAAAAGATAACAGCAAGCCTCACTTTGTAATTAAACAAAAACTTTGTGGTTGGTTGGGGGGGGGTGTTTTGGGTGACTCCCAACTGTGTTCAGGGTTTGTTTCTGTCTCTGCATTCAAGGACCATTCCAGGCAGTGCTCAGGGACCATATAGAATGCCAGTGTCTGAAACCAGTTCAGACTGTGCAAGGCAAATGCCATACCCACTGTACTTATAGTTATGGCCTAAATTAACATGTAATTTTTCAAATATTTCAGTTATTTGTATTATTTTGAACCATGTCTTTCACTTGTGAACTTTTGTGTTTTTTTGTGTGTGTGAGTTGCTTAGAGATCACATTCAACTCTGCTCAGGTGTTTAGTGCCAGGGATTGAATGAGGATGTGCCACATCACATGCAAGGCAATTGCCTTCACCCTGTAGTATCTCTTCAGAAACACTTTTCAATTTTTAAATCAGGGTTTGCATTAAAAATGACCATATGTTTTTGTTCACTGTATGCCCTTATGCCATGCCATATATACCATCCCACTTCAATTCTACTACCTATGAGCAGATTTAAGGCATTTGAAAGAAATGATCAGAGACTAGAAAAATAAATTCTTAAGATATAACTTAAAAATAGTGGTGTAATTTTATTTACACATCAAATTATCTTCTACAATGCAATAGTCTTTACTTCTAAAATCTGTCCTGAACTTAATATAAATCTAGCACAACTGTAAAAAATAGTTAAAAATAAATAAAAATAAAATTGGTTTGCTTGGAATTCATTAAAAAAGAATGCAATAGATCTATTAAGCAAGCAGACAAGTAATGGTAAATTGGGGGAAATATTTAGAAATTAAAAAAAAAACTTAATCCTAGTTGCATTAAATTATAAATGACAGCCCAGATTTTTGGCTTGTAGATGTTATTTTCTCACCTTCTCTTGTGTCTATTTCAATACCAGGAAAGCACATTCTCAGTAACAGGCCTGATACAGGCTTTTAAGGGGAAAGGGTGAAAGTTGAAAATTGAAATTTTGAACAAGCAGAATGTCTTCTGACATTTAGAATATATTTTGTCAGTGAAATGATAGCTGTGGACTCTGCATTACAGCAGGAGTTAATACTCATATCTTTCACCTCCTAGACATCTAGATATCACTAGAAATTTTTTTTAAAAAGTCTTATTTTTCCCAGAGATTTGAAAAAACTTAATTCTCAACTTCTTCCCCAAATATTCCTAGTCATAACTGTCTAGGTATCTTTATTGCTGGCCACTGAACCATTATAAGTGTGATAGCTGCTAAACAAGTATCCTAATAAGATTTAACAAATCTTCTGTGAAACTATTTATCTTGTCATAGACATGGAGCAAACTAAATTGAAAAGCAAAATTAATCTGCCTCTATAAAAGTGAACTCTAGCCTATCATGTAATCTATGACAGTAATTAATGCTGCTTTAGCTTTCTTCCCATACTCAACCCAAGAAATTTAGCAATAATTTTGGCGCGTGCAATGATTGAAGGATGGATTGATATGTTTACACACTTTTAATCTTTTTAAAAAAGAAATGTCTGAAAGTAATTTCCTTTTTATTTTCTAGTGGAAAAGACAATTGATCAGGAACATCTATATAGCTTGTAAAATTAATAGACAGTGATATTTTAGAGCAAATTAATAAGATAAATAAAATAGACTTAGGGTTGTTTCCTCCAATATACTAATAGATAAAGACACTTTAGCTATATATAACCAGCACTCAGTTCATATAAACTACTCCTGAAACCCATACCTTTTACATAAAAAAAATTAATGACTCGCCTCTATTTTGGAATATCAGCTTGTCTTGCTTCATAGGTCAAGTTAATAATTTCCTTTCATTTCAAGCATGATAATCTCAACTAACACCTAACTTTGAAAAATTTTAAATGGAGGAGAATAAGGTTGTGGAAGATTTAAAGAAAGAGAAATCAAAAGGTCAAAAAATTTGGTAAAGAAATTTTTTCCAAAATAATTTCCTCTTTATCTGGCTTTTGTCATTATGTGTCTAATAGCACCTCTCATAAATATAAGAAATGAAGAGATGAAAAGAAGTTTAGAAATAAAAATAAAGAGTTCATATTTCTATGTATTATTTATTATGTGTGGAATAGGCTGTCCAATATGTGGGTACGAACATAAAGGCAAATCTGGGCTAAATTGATTTAGCAGTCCTTAACACATAGAATGTAGTTGTATTCATAGAATTCAGTGAAATTATCTAGTTAGAATGATAATTGCCTATAAATCAAGGTCCATCTCTCACTGTAAAATCATTTTTTCTTTAAGAATAAACTGTTGAATGCTGGAGCAATAGTTACAGTGGGTAGGAAATTTGCCTTGCATAGAGCTGACCTGAGTCAATCTCAAGCATCCCAGGTGGTCCCTCGAGCACAGTGAGGAGTAATTTCTTCGTGCAATCCCAGGAGTAACTCCTGGGCATCACCAGGTGTGGCCCAAAAGCAAAAACAAAGAGGTGAATATATTTTTCTAGAATGTTTCTTTTCACTGCCTCCTATTTTTCACTTTTTAAATAATGACCAAGTGCAATCAACATAACATGAATATGTTTTAAAAATGATAATGGTGTCTATAACCAAAATTAGTGAAAATGTGTATTTTTTCCCCTGGAATATTCAGGTTTAGGAGAAACTCCTCAAGCGGTAGGGCGCTTGCCTTGCACGCAGCCAGCCCGGCCGAGCCAGATTCGATTTCTCCGCCCCTCTCAGAGAGGCCGGAAAGCTACCGAGAGTATCTCACCCACACAGCAAAGCCTGGCAAGCTACCTGTGACATATCCAATCTGCCAAACACAGTAACAAGTCTCTCAATGGAGACATTACTGGGCCTGCTCGAGCAAAATCGATGAACAACGGGAGGACAGTGCTCTAGCTATCGTAGTAAATTCTTCCTTATGAATGAGCTTATCATATATGTTCACAGATTTTTATGTCACTATAGAATGAAAGGCCAAGTTTTTTTGATAACTTAAATCACAGAAATTCATGCATTGATATTTTCTTCAGTATATATTTTATCACGGGTAATATTTAAGTAGCATCTACAAAAAGCATAGTAATATTGAAAATGTATTTTGCATACCTTTTAACATAATACTAGGATAGTTTGTTAATAAATGACAAATTTGCCTAAGAATTTCTAGTGTAAAATGTCTACATCCTATGAGAAAGAAGAAAAGTATTAGAGAATTTAAAACTATAATACAAAAAGATTAGGAATAAGGGTGATTTTAAATTGACAATTTCTGAAGGCTGATTATTTCTTAATGTGAATGTGTAAGAAAACTATCTCTAGGTGTCAAAACTATGAAATTATTTTATTTTTATTGAAGACAATGAAAATAGTGCTACCATAAGCCACTTTATATTGCATTTTTCATTAAATACTTGAAAATATAGAGTGGAAATTCTTTTTCTTTAGTTTTTTTATTTTATAATGTGGTTCACAATATTTGATTACAGTTAATATTCAAACACCAATTCCACTACAATTACACCTACCCACTACCAAATTTGGGATGTTTCTATCCCAAGCCCCAAGCCTTTTTTGAAAGCACAACTGAAATAATATATTTTGTGTTGTCTGTTATGGAAAACCGCTGAAAATACTACAAAAGAGTATCCATAGAGGAGACAGTGTGAAGATTGTTTTATTTTGGCAGAGGTCATTAGATATTCTTTAGAATATCACTAACATTTTATTAAAGGTTGTATCACTGTGGTAATTCCTTAGTTCAGACTTGCTTTATCCTTGCCATGGTTCTTAGCTGGACTCTAGGATGTTTAGAGAAGGCAGAGATAAGAAATTGAGATTGGATTCTGAGGTCAACTCTGTGGTCTTCATGTAGAACTCTTTTTTTCTTTTTTTTCAAATTTCCAATGTTCGATCACATTATATTGATCGAACACAACACCAGGTAGTGATAAGAATGACAAAGAGAAACAACTCATAATGAAATAATCAGTTAACTAATGTAGTCAAGAAATGGTTTTTCTGAAAATGAAATGTGAACAGAGAGCCTTATTAAAGTGAACGAGTTAATCAAGTAAATTTCTAGCAGAGGAGATTAGAAGTACAAAGGTCCCATCATGTTAGCAATGTTTTTGCATGTTTAGAAACAGAGAGACAGAGAGGAGACAGGATTTCAGTGAATGAGGAGAGAGAAAGAGAGAGAGAGAGAGAGAGAGAGAGAGAGAGAGAGAGAGAGAGAAACAGCATTTAAGAAGTAGCTGGAAACAGGACAGAAAGATGAACTGAACACATGTTTTGGGGCACACATATGAGAATCAATCCAGGAACAAGACTATGAGAACTGCCAGATGGATTCCAAAAACCAAATACAAAATAAAAATAGTTGATTTTAATCCAAAATATCATAATAGATTCTTTGTGTACCCACCCTTCCCGAAATCTTCTTCAGTGACGTTCATATCCAAGTGGACACTTCTAGGTTTAGTATTTTTCCCCATTGGACTCAGATTCACTTAATTCTCTCATATCTGGTTATAACATTTGGAATAGAATGTATTTTTAAACAACAAACTGTTCCCGGGGCTAGAGCGATAGCACAGCAGGTAGGGCATTTGCCTTGCACGCGGCTGACCCAGGTTCCATTCCCAGCATCCTGTATGGTACCCAGCCAGGGGTAATTCCTGAGTGCAAAGCCAGGAGTAACCCCTGTGCATCGCTGGGTGTGACCCAAAAAATAAACAACAAACTGTTTTTTTTATCTTTAAATATTACATTAATCTATTTGTCAAAAACATGAGTTCACAAAATTCTAGAGACTATAAGTTTCTCATAAAAGATAGAGATGCATGCTATGAAAAGGTTATTAGAAAAAATAAAGTGTATCCTGGTGAAGTGTATCCTAATGAAGTTTTTACCACACAGAAGGGAGCCTCATGCATATGTGCCTACCACCTGCCCCCAGTCTTTATAGTGTTTGACTTATTGTTAATAGGGCTGGAGCGATAGCACAGCGGTAGGGCGTTTGCCTTGCACGCAGCCAACATGGCCGGCCCGAGTTTGATTCCTCCGCCCTTCTCGGAGAGCCCCGCAAGCTACCGAGAGTATCTCGCCCGCACGGGAGAGCCTGGAAAGCTCCCCGTGACGTATTTGATATGCCAGACACAGTAACAACAAAGTCTCCAATGGAGACATTACTGGGCCCGCTCGACGATCAACAGGAGGGCCTATTGTTAATAAAATGTGTTTTTTAATTTTTGCAGTTGACACACTATCACTAAGTGCACAGGCAACTGTGTAAATTGCTAACCTGAAAAGGAAACACATTATAATAAACATTACCAATGATGGTCCAAAGCTAAAGTTAAAAATATTGATTGTTTAGTTTATTATACTACAGTAGTATAGTTTATTGGGGAATATGACGTTTAAGGACAGATTGAATAATGGCAAAGTCATATGTGTGCTGATTTAGACATTTATCTTGAAAACTGTTTAGAAAAGCAAAAGGAACAAGAGTATATTTCTGATAGGTAATTAGGGCAGAGACAATATGCTTAAATTATTGTTAGTGCAAGAAGTTAAAAAGCAAATATTCAGAATCTTAAAAGGTAGATTCATAGACTAATTCTTATCTTGGGGAACAGGAGGGAGAGTTGAGCCACACTTGGCATTGATCAGTGTGTAGTTCTGGCTCTATACAGGAGTCAAGTTTAAAGAGCTTTCTTGGGAACCATATGTAGTGCTAGGGATGTAACAGGAGTCAGCTACATTTAGGGCAAGCACCATAACTCCCACATTATCTTTCTTGTTCCATGTGTTTATTTTAATTAGAGGAATCTCTTGTGAAAAGGCATGATTTTTTCTATTATCTGCAAATTACTGTCCATTATTCCTTACTGGATCATACTGAACACAGGTATGGTTCACCTCTCCATCCAGGTATTGTTCTATAATATTAATAGAAATAATATTAGTTATTATTTTCTTTTATTTTTATTCTTTTTGAATCATAGAGAATCAAAGGGAGTTACTGTTTTTTATCTGTTTGTTTTTGGGTCATGCTTAGTAATGCTCGGTGTCTTGGCTCTGCACTCAGGAATTCCTCCTGGCAGTGCTTGGGGGACCATATGGGATGCTGGGGATTGAACCCAGGTCCGCCATGTGTAAGGCAAATGCCCTACCCACTGTACTATCACACCAGCCCAAGGAACTTATTTAAGTTTTCTGTTTAACCATATCCCTCCCTCAAGAACACCAATACACTTCCTTTCAATCCCACTAAATCAGAGAGTTTTTAAAGCCATTTAGTTCAAAAATGGTAAACAGAATGACTGGTAACTATTCACTTGTTTTTATTTCTGTTTTCATGGAAAAAAAATAAATACTCAATGGAATGATTTCCCATGAAATAGGAACCTACTTCTCAGTCCAGTTTCTTGGTAAACATTACACTAATAACTGATCTATTCTAGATTTCTATTTCACAGCTAAGAATGTCGGGCCCCATAACTCAGAACTGGGTTAGAGATTAAGATACTAATCTTGAAAAAGTAAAAATTCAGTATCTTTAACCATAATCTAAGTTCCTGAATCAAATTGTATACTTAGAATTGTTCAATTTTTGAACAATTTGATTCAAATTGTGTACTTAGAGCTGACAACTTAAAAATCTCACTTCTTTATCATTTCTACTCTACATGAAGTAATAGAGCTGGTATTAAGTTTATCACTAAAATAGTTTATTTGTATACACAAAATAAAGGTTTTCCTAAATTCTACGCAACTAACTAGCTGATTGTATTACAAATACAATTACAAAATTACAAAAGAGATCAGTGAATATCACAATGGTGGATTCTTTTTTCAACTGCAAATTTTCTAGTTTGTCCCTGAATGAATGTCAAGACAAGATTCCATTCTTTGTCAATTGCCCTGAGACAAGATATCACCTAAAGGTGATCATCTCTTTATATCTACTTGGTCTCATTTAATTCTGTGAGACTTCTCCTTGTAGTTCCTTGAAACCCATCAGGAGAATATGAAGTCACCAGAATTTTAAAATAATGCAATGTAAAACTAATGCCTCTAAGCACGTAACAGGTGATATTCTGCAGAGAGCAGTTCTGGGTGCATTTAACATCTCTGTATGTGATTGATTACAAGCTGGAGAGAGTAGTCATTAAATTTGCCAAGTACATCACATCATCAGGATAGGTGAGCACCTTGCAAGACAGGATTAGAATTAAAAATGACCTTGACAGTTTGAAAAATGATTACAGGCAAATAGAAATTTAGTCCCCTACAATCAGCTGAGCAGCAACTTACTTAAGAGACCTCATACTGGAGAAATACAAGTCTGAAATCAACAAGACCATGGAATGCTAGCAAAGAATCAGTAACCTAGCCTGTAAATAATTATGAGATATAAAAAGAATTAGGAAATGTTTATAAAATAATCTAGGAATTTTGAATGTAATGTTGGTTACTATCCAAAGAGAAACAAACAGAAGTATTTAATACATCATAAAAAAATTAGCCAATGAATGAAGAGAAGCTCTTAATGTTATAAACTCGAGTTTGATTTTAGAACAGTTTAGATTGTTGTATCAAACAGTGAAAAAGACCTCTGCTTTTATGATCTTAAAAGGGTATAATGTTTATGTGGCATTTTAATTTCTCTCTTTAAAGAAAAATATAATGAGAATTGCTTGAAAACCATGTCCTTTTTATAGTACGTTATTCTAATGTTCATTTCAGCTACCGAAATTTTTTAAATTACCTAAAGCCGTCTATAAATTTTAATATTATTTTATGTAATTTATTTATAAATAGGTGCTGGAGTGATAGCACAGCAGGTAGGGCGTTTGCCTTGCACACGGCCGACCCAGGTTCAATTCTTCTTCCTCTCTGGGAGAGCCTGGCAAGCTCCCCGTGGTGTATTTGATATGCCAAAAATAGTAACAACAAGTCTCATGTGGAGACGTTATTGGTGCCTGCTCCAGCAAATCAATGAACAACAAACAATGGAATGACAGTGTTTACGACAGGACAGTACTAATTTATAAATAAACATGTATATTTATTAGTGACATTTAGTAGTAATGATACTGTAGAATTATTATTATAATTCTATAATACCTCTATTGTTTAAAGAAAAGAATTACAACTGGTATAATACCATTTTTATTGTCCATAAATCATTAATTAATACTAGAAAAAACTATGGCCTAATCCTGTTAAATCATTTTATTCAGAAAATTTAGTGTAACAAACGTTTTGTTTGTTTAATTTTTTGCTTTTTGGGTAACACCCAGCGATGCACAGGGGTTACTCCTGACTCATTCACTCAGGAATTACTCCTGGCTGTGCTCAGGGGACTATATGGGATGCTGGGATTCAAAACTGGGTCAGCCGCATGCAAGGCAAACGCCCTATCTGAAGTGCTATCACTCCAGCCCAACAAACTTCTTATTGAATATAAATACAGGACATAATGGTCATACAGTTCCATTCTGCATTCAGATTATGCAGCTTGTTTTTAATTGACCCGATTATACAACAAAGGAAACTTTAAATTTGTTTAAACTTTCACAAAATGCAGAGCCCATATGCTAGTCCTTGCATTCTACAGTAATTTAAAAAATATTTCATATTTCAATACATTTAAAACAGATTTGTTATATATAGCATTGAAAACATTTGAGTAGTTTTAAAAGACCATTGATATATTTGATATCTAGTGTTTATGTTTAATATCCAAATTTTTAACAACTGTATTTCTGTCATGTCTTTATCATATAAGCAAAAATCTTTTTGATAACTTGAACATGAACTTCATAGGTTTTCTAAATGAATTGTCTAAATCTTTCCAGCACCTACTTAGATTCTGAACAGCCACAGTGTTTACTTGATGTCACCTCAGCAGTTTTTTTTTACCTGGAGAGGAATGCTGATGACTGTGTATTGACTGTGTCCAAGCCATGGGGCCTAAGAAGAGCAGAGTGACAGAATGACTAGAGTATATGCATTTACATCAGTTAAGTGTAAGCAGAAATACTGAAAACTAGAAATATTGAAAAATAAAGGTAGAAATGCTCTCTAGGAAATGATTCAGAGAGGTTGAACTTACATTTCACAATTTACATATCCGAATCACCAAATACCTAAAAAAAATTGAGGAATGGAAATTTTCTAAAATGTTATTTAATTTTCTAAAATGTTACTTGATTATATTAATTTTCGCTTCTTTTACTCACTTCTTTTTTTTCTGGGGAGGCTTGGAGAGAGACAAGAGAGAGTGAGATAGAGGAACCAGAGAAAGAACTGAGAAAGATCAAAAATGTCTAAACAATTGCATTAATCTGTAGTTCCAAGAGTAATATTCCTGGGTTTATAAATCTGGATATCTGAAATTAACTGGAATGTTCATCTGAGAGAAAATAGGACATACACCCTCCTAGACAAAATTTCAGTTGTCTTCAGCAAACTGACAACACTAATTTAGAATATGATAAACTACTATATGTTCTATGCAATGAGAGACAATTGCCACTGAATGAAGGATCTCATCCCAGAAGATCGTGAAATATAGGAAACATGGCTTAAGATGACTGTAGTTTTGTCAAAGTTCATCATTCATCTTATTACAGGACTAGCCAGTTAAGAAGGAGACCCTAGACTGAGTTTATGAAACATTTGAATGAAAGTGTGCAATATCTGAGTGCCTGCATATAGATATATTAAATAATTAGATACATAAATTGGCTTGTTTGGAAGATAATTTGATTCAACTATATCTCCTTGGTTATGAGATAGAATTTTGACAACTATTATTAGAAACAAAGGGGATAGAGAAATCATCTTTATTTTCAGTTAGAAATTAAAACTTTGAAGGCTTAAAAATGTCAAACAGGCACATGGTCCAAATGTTTTTGTTATTAGCTATCAAGATAAAGATTTGCCCTGAGAGCAGGAAAAAAAGATGGAAAATTATTAACACAGATGAGAAATGGTGTTTCTTATTCCACCTAATTTAAATATCCAAGGAACATTATTAAAAATGGCATTTGAGAATTACATCGGTGCCTTTCTGAAGAAAAATTGCTACCAATGTTAAATTGAATCACATTTTTTTCAAAGATTAGACAAGACTAGACTAAGATTGACTACACTTATGTGGGCATTTGGAAATGTTTAACATCTCTAATATCAAAGTGAACTGTTTCTCCTATAATACGAATACCTGCCAATTCTGTCTGCTACATTATTGTGTCCATTGTATGAAAAGTAAAGTGAAGTTATTTAGTTAAAGTGAAACACTTTCTTAAACATATTTTTTATTATAATGGCATCCAGTTGGGGCTGGAGAGATAGTACATAAGGTAGGCTGCTTGCCTTGCACTTGACCAACCAGTGTTGGATACTCAGAACCCCACATGGGTCCCAACTCTTGCCACAAATTATCCTTGAATGCCAGGCCAGCAGTAATCCCTGAGCACTACCAGGTTTGGCCACAGTTAAAAACTAAAATGCTGATACTAGCAAAAATAAAAATGACATAACATACCTTAACTTTTATCCATTAGAGATTATGTTCAACTCTAATCATCATAATCATTACCCCTCTTTTTCTTTCTTTTTTCTTTTCTATTTTTATTAAGACACTATGATTCACAATGCCTTTCATAATAGAATTGTTTCAGACATACAATTTTGCAACACCAATCCTACCACCAGTGTCCCCAGAGTCCCTATCATCCCTGAACCTGCCTTCTTGGCAAGCATATAACAAATGTATTTCATATTGCTTTCTCCAACAAAATGTAAAAAAAATGGCAAATGAAATTAGCAGGAGATAAATCAACAAAAGTTAATTTCTAATGATCAGTTGTTATATGATTTATAAAAAAAATTAAACATATAAAATCACTGTAACACTGTCATTGTCATCCCGTTGTTTATCAGTTTACTTGAGCAGGTCCCGGGAACATCTCCATTCGTCCCAGCCCTGAGATTTTAGCAGCCTCTCCTTACTTGTCTTTCCCAACACTGCCATTTTGGTGGCTCTTTCTGGGACAGGGGAAAGAAACCCATTATTGTTACTATTTTTTGCATATCGAATACGTCACAGGTATCTTCACAGGCTCTGCCGTACAAACATATAGCACTGTCCTCCCGTTGTTCGTCGATTTGCTCAAGCGCACCCAGTAATGTCTCCATTGTGAGACTTGTTGTTACTGTTTTTGGCATATCCAATATGCAAACATATAAAATATATAAAAAATAACGCCAGCATTTTAAGGTTTATAGATAAAATTTAGTCTAAAACTTATTTTCATATGACCACGGAAACTGAAACTGATTTTTATCTTTTTAACAGGTTGTTAGAATCAATGAAATGATTCTATACAATATTCTATGCTCCACCAAAACTTAAATATTTACTCTTTGATCCTTTGGTAATACAATGTATTTATGTGTAGTGGACTTGTTGGTTATTAATAAATAAAATGTTTTCATTAAAATTAGATGTGTCTAAATGTAAAGAATAGAAATAATATATTGTCATTCTTATTTCATTTGCATGATGTTAAAATATGCTCCGGTGTAGATTTTGTTGCTGGGATGTCAAAGATACATCAATATTTTGTTGTCAAGAAACATTTCTATTTGAAATATTCACTAACTAAACAGAAGATGAATAACAAGACATTCCAGGCTAGAAACCACAATAGAAACAAGTAGCAAATATATCTAGCATCATTTTATTTTATAATTTTTCCATGTCACCCCCATTCATAGTACAGAGCTGAGGTATCTATGGGGCGAGTTTGTGCCTCCTCTTTTTATCAAGGCAGTGTAAATAACGTAGCCTGTAGTAAACACCTGAACATATGACATATTTTTAATAATACATATAGGCAAATAAAATATTGTTACTTTTTTTTTTGCTTTTTGGGTCACACCCAGCAATGCACAGGGGTTACTTCTGACTCTGTGCTCAGGAATTGCCCCTGGCGGTGCTCAGGGGACCATATGGGATGCTGGGAATCGAACCCGGGTCGGCCGCGTGAAAGACAAATGCCCTACCCGCTGTGCTACTTCTCCAGCTCCAAAATATTGTTACATTTTTAAGGAAGTAAGTAAAGACCTTGGGGTCACCAACAAGAAGATTATAAATTGCAGCCAATGTTTTCAGCTTTTGTTTGATTATGCTGAAGAGATTAACTGAATCTTTCCTGGAGGCAAGGGGAGGAGACATTTGGGGCCACCAATGATGGTGCTCAGAGGACCCTAGGCAGTGCAAGGTATGAAAACAAGACTGACTTGCAAGACAAGCACCTTGACACTTTGATTCCTCTGGACTCAGTTGAATCTTGGCACCTGTTGCTCCTGTAGAAATTGTATGCTTCCTGTCCTTAGTTAACGATGAATTCTCCCAAAGCACTTCAGATTTTGTGGAAGAGTCATAGAGAAGACCTGAAGAAATGATAATTCTCCCATTCCATTCTTCCTCACATGTCTGGGGACTCTATTCATAAGGCTGGACTCTGCTACTTAAGTATGTCCTCCCTGCCTCTGAGGGTTTCTAACTCTTTACTTGCTAATATACTTACTAACACATCAGCCTCCTCGCCTTAATATAACACTAGTGCTGATTGCAGAATGTGGGTGAAACCTTTGTCTATCAGGAGACTCAGAATAGATCAGGAAACTCAATAAAACTCTGAATTAAGTAACCTTTCAGCTGTGGGAGACTTGAATCACCCTACCAACCTCACACACTATTCTTAACTGTTTCTTTGTCAGTGTTTTTGTTAAATGGAAGAGAATACTGCTTGCTCTCTCCATTTCTCTCCCCACCTCCATCACTCTAGTAAAAGGAAATTAAAAGTAGAATGTGATACTCATGGATTCTGTGATTCCCCTTGAATTATTGCTCTTATCTCAACATTCACAAGTCTTTAAACAAGATTTTCAGAAGGTTTTTAATGGGTTTTGTGTAAGCAGCTTCCAAAGAGTACCAGAACTAGGAGTATAATGAATAAGAGGAAGAGAGACCTGCTCACAGGAATAATGTCTGTTTTGATTCTTGCTTGAAGAGGGGAAAAATGTATTAGAAATGAGGCTTAAACTTCAAGATGGAATGAATTGGCACTGATGGAGGGTTGGGTACTTGATCATTGTATCACTGAAACATAAGCACGAAAGTTTGTAAGTCTGTAACTGTACCTCACAATGACTCACTAAAAATAAATAAAGAAAAGAATTAAAAAATTCGAAATGAAAATAAGAATTCCGTCCCACTTTAAAAATATAAAATATTCCAGAAAAACTTCAATTTTAATAGTTAACATTTTAATAGATTTTATGTGGCAATCACATAGATTCAGTTTACCATTTTTAATATTTAGAGATCATGGAATCTAAGTTCATTTGGCGACTCACTGATTTAGTCAGTCACTTTCTAGTAACTGTAGCACTGTAGCACTGCACTGTTCTCCAGTTCATCGATTTTCTCAAGTGGGCCCAGTAAGATCCTCATCTTGAGATTTGTTATTGTGTTTGGCATATCTAATATGTCATGGGTAGCTTACCAGGCTTTGCCGTGCAGGCAAGATACTCCCAGTAGCTTTCCGGGTACTCCGAGAGGGATGGAGGAATCGCACTCTGCTTAACCATGCAAGACAAATGCCCTACCACTGTGCTATTGCTCCACCCAACTAATCGTATATGAGTTAATTTTATCACAGTGGACACTGTTTTTCTTTTCATGTTGTATGAGTTGTCTATTTTGCTTTTAAGCTTTCTTTCCACAATATATAAATAGGTATTATTACTGGGGAAAATTTACTTTTGTAAAAGTGAGATCCTGAAATAGAAACAGTAAAAATGACTACAGAGTGTTGATCCTTTGGGTAGGGGGATGATGGTATGGAAACACTCTCCTCTGTTTTGCCAAACATGTGGTTCTGGGGTAAGTCAGTGCTCCTACATGCAAAGCATGCTCCAGGTCTTTGAATTTTCTCCAAAAGAATATAGTTCTTCTAAATTAGGAAATCATTGAGTTACTTCTTTATGCTTATATGCTAAAATAGTTAACAGGTTTATAGTTACAAACAGTTTATGAGGTTTATAAAGTTATACGGTTTATACAGTTATACAGTTACATAGTCATAAACTATGTAAGGGAAGCCACTGTATTGTTAAAAATTACATTTTAATGTGACAGGGCAAAATACAAATTAATATAATAAAAATCATCAATTTTAGATGTGTTGTAGACAATAAACTAGATGATGTATAAAGAAAGCAAGTTTGTTGGGAGAAGTGAGTTCATTTTTTAAGGAAGCTCTCCCTAAGAAATAGGAGATTAATTGAGCTCATAAGATGAAAATTGAGTCAACCCTAAATTTCCTGGGAAATGCATTCAAAGGAAAGGAATCAATGTGCAGTTACCCATAAGCAGAAATTGGGGGTGTTACATGTACCATGTTCCAGGTAGAGAATGTTTGTAACAGCTCAAAGAGTGAGTGGAGAAGAGAATGGTTGTGATGACTTCAAATGTTAGATGACAGTTAAACGCCATATGGTGGCCCATACAGGTGATGGCCAACATTCTGAATTTTATGGCTTTATTGAAAAGCCATTGAATAACTTAATGGCTTGCTCTCATTTACTAATTTAAAAAACTAGTCTGAAAAATATGCAAGGAAGGAAAGTGAAGAGTGGGCATGTGTAGGAATGGAAATATTGGATTTGTCCAATTTGGAAATGGCAGTTACTAGATTAATCACAGTAGAAATGGAGATCAATATAACCTAGAAGACTTAGAGCTGTTATATTAGACAAAGGACTTTCTACCAATTTAGGTGTCCAGAGAAGACTAAAGAATGAACTCTGAAATACTTGCCCTGGGCATAAGGAATACTTGAGAATATGCCCCTCCATTTGTCTTTCCTTGCTCTTTTTCTGGCTCTAAATATCTCTGCACCTTCCAGTGCAATATATGTTAGGCATAGATCCATCCAGATTCCCATAACTATAGGCTCTTTTAGGTTAGTGCACAAATATAGATCTCAAAAGTTTCTCTCTGTTTTTGACTCCAGTCACAGTTTTGAAAATATTTATACGTTCTCCTATTCACAGCTATCACACTTGCCAAGAGTTTTTAGGGTGCCACTCTACTCCCACTCAAGTGTGCCAATATAAATGCCTAGAACAAGTTATCTTCTTTCATTGCATGTTGTGATTGGAAACTTTTGAAATCATTTTGATTTAGGTGGGACAAAATTATTTCCAAGTGTTTTTCTATAGAAAAGTCTCTAGTAACCATTTTCTACTTCTTCCAGATTCCACAGCTAAATGTCTCTCTCTTTTTTTTCTTTTTGGGTCACACCTGGTGATGCTCAGGGGTTACTCCTGGCTCTGCATTCAGGAATCACTCCTGGTGATGCTCAGGGGACCATATGGGATGCTGGGAATCGAACCCAGGTCGACCGTGTGCAAGGCAAATGCCCTACCCGCTATGCTATCACTCCAGCCCCTAAATGTCTCTTTTCTTTCCTGTACTTAAGACTTCTCATAGAAAGCTATTCACTTAACGACCATCAGGGCACTATTCATGTAGTAATTCTGCACTGAACAAGCTAATTTAGCTTTCCTCACACTGCTTTGCTTTCTTGTTTATTGTAAAGATTATTTTCCGCCATTCATTTGCCAACCTACAGTTCTTACTTTAATGTAAAATTGCTTTAACAACAATATACCACACATCTAAAAGATTGTGTGTAAGTATGGAGATATTACAGAAGTAATAACAGTAATGTTATTAATAGAGGTTAGTCAGTTAATACTTAATATTTTTAACAAAACCTACTCAAGTATCAAATGTGAATATTCAGTACTTCTTTTGTTACATGTTATTTTAAAGTTTACTTTGTCACTAGGGGGTATTTTTTTTTCAAAAAAAATCCTATATAAAATGTCAGTCTTCAATGTGTGAATAAGTTACAAAGAGCTACTTTGTAAAAAAGATCTCCTAAACTTCTGATTTCTTCCATGAGCCAGATGACTAAGTCATATGAATTTTTTTGTCCACACCCAACACCCAGGATTTACTCCTGGCTCTGCACTCAGGAATTACTTCTGGCAATGCTTGGGGCACAATATAGGATGCAGGGGATCAAACAGGTTCAACCTCATGAAATGCCCTATCTGCTCTACTATAACTCCTGCCCCTCTTGTGCTCTACAAAATGCAATTAAAATCTCACTACAAAATATTATTCTCAATTTATTTTCCTTTTTAAATATTATATTTGGAATGCAGATATCTTTTTTAAATAGTATTCTGAGGACCTATGATGCCAAGAAGAGAAGTTGTTGGGTCATATGGAAGCTTAATGCTTAGGTTGTTTACATTTTTCTTTTTCTTTTCCTTTTTTGTTTTTTTGAGAGATGTTCATCACATCCCTGTCCACAGTAGCCAAACTTTGGAAACAACCCAAGTGCACAAGAACAGATGACTAGATATAAAAACTATTATATATATGATATTTATATGTATTATACATAATATATAATTCCATTATATATCTATTAAATTATATATTAAGTGAAATACTACTTGGCTTTAACAAAAGATGAAATCATGCAATTTGCTCTTACATGGATGGATATGGATAATATCATGTTGACTGAAGTGAGTTAACAAGAGGAGAATCAGTTACAGAATGCTATCTTTATAAGTGGGTTATCTGGAAACAAAGTCGGGGTATACCAGCTGCCCAGAGACAACAAAAACAGAGAACTGGTGTTTAGTAGGAAGCTTACCTTAGAAGAGGGAAGTTGGGGCATAAGTTAGGGAAGGTTGAAGCACTGGGTAAATGGTGTCAGGAAGTGGACAAACTGATAGTGGGTTTGTGATGGGTTACACATGAATTTTTTTTTTTTTTACTTTTTGCTTTTTGGGCCACACCCCGCAATGCTCAGGGGCCACTCCTGGTTCTGCGGTCAGGAATTATTCCTGCCTGTGCTTAGGCATATGGGATACTGCGCTCAGGAATTATTCCTGGCTGTGCTAAGTCATATGGGGCACTGGGGATTAAACCTGGTTGGCCTTGTGCAAGGCAAATGCCCTACCCTCTGTATCATCACTTGGGCTGCACATGAAATATTATCATTAACAGTATTATAATCATGGTGCCTAAAATTAAATATATATATATATATATATATATACAGCTACCGAGAGTATTCGATATGCCAAACACAGTAACAACAAAGTCTCCAATGGAGACGTTACTGGGCCCGCTCGAGCAAATCGATGATCAACGGGAGGGCCTTTTTATTCTCAAGAAAAGGGGGATTGAAAGAACTTATCTCAATATTTCTAGGATCATACACATTAAACCCATGAAAATATCATCTTTAATGGGGATAAAAGTAACTATTTGAGAGACCGAAAATGTAGTACACAGGTTAAGGTAAAATCTTGCAATCCCATTCACCTCATGGTCCTCCAAGCACTGCTAGAAGTGTCTGTCTGTGAGCACAGATTCTAGATAGATCCTGACAATCACTAGTTCTGGGCCAAACCCTCCAATAAATAAAAAAATTAAAAGATTTTGGAGCTTCCTCACTTTGCTCCTTGCTATTACTATGATTCATTAATCTTGATGATAACTCTCTTAGATGTAATTGTATTCACGCATAAACATATACCTCTTAATTTCAGAATTATAATAATACATCCTGGCTACTAAGAGAAGTCTATTCTGTTTCTTGACAAAGAAATTATCTTTTTAGGGCAGAATTTTGTTCAATAAATAATGAAGTATGCTTTCTAGACTCCCCCTTTATTTTTTGATTTATGTAGTTTTTAGTTTCTACTCTGAATAGTGCCATAACTGGCACTTACTACCAGGAATTCTTGATGAATTACTTCTGCATAATTCTTGTAAGGTAAAGAGGAGTGAAGCCTCTACTGCAGGTTCTAACATTTAAAACAAAACATTTATGGGGCCATATTTACTCTCAAATTATCTACTTATGAAAATATAATTGGGTGAAACAGAATATAAAAGAAATATCATGGCCTATAAATCATTTCTGACTCGTAGACTGATTACCTGCCGTTTATTACAGGAAGAGAAAGGCAGGTGGATAAACAAGGTAACTGACACTCAGTATTGTTATTAGAGAAGTGAATTCTAAAATATATCAAATGAATTATGAATTTAAAAAGTCAATTTTGACCTCATCAAATTGTTATTTTTTAATACTTCTCAATCTGAAAAACATCCAACTTTTGTTTTGGGGGAGGGTACATAGAAAAAGCTACAGCAATAATTCACTTAGTTAATAGCATTATGTTCATTATTCAATTGGGGAATAGTAATAAAGTCAACAACCTTTAGATCTACTTCCCTTTAAATATGAAAAAGAATCTGTGTAGTCTATATCAACAGATAATTTGGGAGCTGTGAATCCACAAAAATAGTTTATATTTTTCTCTCCAAAAATTTGTTTTTGCTGATTGTTACTTTTCCTCCTAAATCTTTTCCATGTATCATAGTTTAGCTTCTGTAAGAAGGTGGAGAAGGAGGGTGAAGAAAAGATGATTGCCTCTTATGTGGCTAACCCTGCTATCGTCTCCTCATACCCATTATGGTCCCCAAAGACCCAAGAAGTCGTCCATAAGTACAAAGCCCACAAAGCCAGGAGTCAGCCAGATGCAGTCAAACATTTTTAAAAAATTAAAAATTAAGAAAAAATGTGATGAGGGCAATTCAGAGGTGTTGATACCATTGTCTATTCATGACATACCTGTGCAACAGTGCTTTTCATATTTATTCATCTATCTTTCACTGTCTTTATAATAGAATCTTCAGTAGAGGAACTGAGGAAGAAAGAGGCACATTTTGCCAGTGACACTATGATTGCTCTATAGTAGAATAACTGGTTTTAATGTCAGATATTGCAGATGTAAAGCTGCTTCCTGAGAAAATATTTTTTCGTATATATAGCAGCATTCAAACATCTCTCAGCTATTTTATTTCTGTTATATATACTAACTCATCATTTTCAGAGTATGAAAAAGTTATAAAGACTCAGCAGTACAGCATCACCTAACTGCACTGAACCAATCATATGGCCGATTTAGCCAAGTGTTAAGAATAGTGGCCCCAGGGCTCCCTGAGCACTACTTGGAAGGCTCCCATCCTAAAGAAAAATTATTTTAAAAACTACATGTTAAGTGAATTTGACATCTTAGGGATGCAAAGGCAAGGCAGAAAGAGATAATACGTATCATTTAAAAGTAAGTGTTGACTCCATAGAGAGTCACTGTAGAGAAAAAGGGGAATGTGCTCTTTTACTTTCTAATTATCATCACACACGCTGATATATCTTCTAGACAAAGCTGGAAGAAGGAATCTATATTATTTTAAAGGTTTTACAAGAACATAGATAGGGTAGAAATGGCAGCACATATGTGTATATAACTAAAAATAAATGCTTTTGATGCAGCTTCAAATATACTATATTAAAAACTTAATGTTATAAGAACAAAAGTTTCAGCATAAAATTTATATTAAAGAAAATCTTAGAAATTTTTGTTACTTGAAGGCTGAATGAATTCTTTCACAGTAAGCTTTCATTAAATCTGAGAAGTTATTGTGGGCATGTACCGTATCCACTAAAATGCAAACCTACTTTTAAGAAACCTTATTTCATTGTGTTATATTTTTTTTGTTTGATTCTACACCCCAGTGAAAATTCCCAAGAAAAATATTATCAGAGCCTAAAATATCTCCCATCTGAAAAACAAATGTAGTCAGTGTTTGATGAAGCCCATACAAGTTTCCATTATGGATTTGGTAGATCACTCGTAAATATGGAGTAAATAGCTTAATAAACAAATAGAAAATTAAATACATAAATAATAGACAAAATAAAACAGCTATACCATGGCAGTATTCATGTATATGAATTAATTTAACACCAAATGAGAGCATTTCTTAAACTAACACTTAGGCAATAGAATTTGATATAATGCTATTCCTTTGTGGGAAAATTATGGATAGTATATAAATCAGAGTTTAAATTGGACATATGGTCCTGACTAATCTTGTTTGCAATGATGATGGGAAAATAAGTATAGAATAGGTGACAATAAATACAGTTGATACACTGTTTCTTATTTTCAAAATGTAATGGGCTTCTATGATATATTGAAAAATATTTATTCTTAGATATCAAAAATATTACTCTATTAATTTCAAATTAACTTTCAACTTTTGATTTTTTATTGATCTCAAAGTTTGACTTTATTTTTCAGAAATAAAATGAAATCAAAAAAGAAACCATTATCATGATACCAGTAATTTACTTCATGAGAGGTTTTTCTTTGATATTTTTTGTATCTCAAATTTAATAAGGTAAAAGCAAAGTCATTAATTTTCTCAAAACTCTGCAATTTAGACTCAGTTCTGCTGTACATTCCTTTTACTAGAACTATTTTGGCATTACTAATATGGTTACGATCATCAGATCAATTGACTGAAGTGGATCATTGAAGATGATTTCAGGTTTGAAAAGTATCACATCTAAGACCATGGCTTGAATTATGGCACCTGTGTTCAAAGATCTTGATTTCTTAGCTTATAATAGATTTCATACGGGATAAAGTTTATAAAGACCAAAGAATGAGTTCAAAATGTGTCAATTTCTCACATACTTCCATAGCTACTTTAGTAACTACCTCGAGGACATACACAGGTCATCTGATTAAATTTCAGTCCTCTGCAAAAGCTCTGAAAAATCTCCAATTTTTCTGTTTATGTTGGGGAGGAGGGCATTCTCAACAATGATCACGGCTCACTCCTGCCTCTGTGCTCAGAGATCATGACTGGCAAGCTCAATAAACGATGTGGAGTTTTGGGGATCAAAACTGGGTCTGCCTTGTGCAAGGCAAGCACCCTACCCCTGCACTATCACTCTTACCCCTCCTGATACTTCAAGATTTGAACAATGTTAGATGGTAATACAAGGTCCACCTTCTTGACTCAGTGTTTTTTTTACCTTTTCTCAAAGCAAGATCCAAGCCTCTTAAAAGTTCAAAGATAGGTTATCAGAAAATAGCAAATGTTAAATTTTTCCTATATTGTAATGACTGATATAAAAAGCTATCTATCTAATCTATCTATCTGTTTTTTACTTTAAAGCCAATGTTACAACAATCTCAATTTATGCACTACATTGCATTGCGTGGAAGTTTTACAGAATATAAAAAACATCATCAAAGCATACTGAAAAATCATCAAACATATTATACAAGAGGTCTTTAGACCTCTGTCTATAATTCTAAATGCAATAAATTCTGAAAATCAAATAAGTTTTGTAAACTTTTTTATTTGTTAGTAATGTTGAGCTGGAAAACATAAAGACATTTACAGATTTTAGTTATATATTTTATTTTGAGCGACAGCACAATGGTAGGGCGTTTGCCTTGCGCACAGCCAGCCTGGCCAAGCCGGGTTCGATTCCTCCGCCACTCTCGGAGAGCCCAGCAAGCTACCAAGAGTATTTCACCTGCCCAGCAGAGCCTGGCAAACTCCCCGTGGTGTATTCAATATGCCAAACACAGTAACAACAAGTCTCAAAATGGAGAAGTTACTGGGCCTAATCGAGCAAATCAATGAACAATGGGAGGACAGTGTTTGTTTGTATATATTCATATACTATAATAAAAGATATTAATATGATTGCTACAGCGATAGCACAGTGGGTAGGGAGTTTGCCTTGCACGCAGCTGATCCAGGTTCGATTCCTCCGCCCCTCTCGGAGAGCCCGTCAAACTACTGAGAGTATTTGCCCGGCAAAGCCTGGCAAGCTACCCATGACATGCTAGATATGCCAAATACAGTAACAATAAGCATTGTATAAATTCAATGCAATCCCTATAAGGATACCCATGACATTCTTCAAAGAAATGGAGCAAACACTCCTGAAATTTATATGGAACAATAAGCCCCCACGAATAGCTAAAGCAATTCTTGGGAAAAAGAAAATGGGAGGAATCAACCTCCCGAACTTCAAACTGTACTACAAAGCAGTAATAATTAAAACAGCATGGTACTGGAACAAAGGCAGAACTGGAGACCAATGGAACAGGGTTGAATACACTGACATCTCCCCTCAATCATATGCTCATCTAATCTTCGATAAAGGTGCAAGTAATGTGAAGTGGAGTAAGGAAAGCCTCTTTAATAAATTGTGTTGGAATCACTGGACAGCTACATGCAAAAAAATAGGCTCAGAACTCTGCCTAACACCATGTATAAAAGTAAGATCAAAATAGATTAAAGACCTCAACATCAGACCAGAAACCATAAGGTACATTGAAGATAAAGTTGGCAAAACCCTCCATGACATTGAAGCTAATGGTATCTTCAAAGATGCCACGCCACTGGCCAAGCAAGTGAAAACAGAGATAGATAAATGGGACTATCTTAAACTAAGAAGCTTCTGCACCTCCAAAGAAACAGTGACCAAAATACAAAGACAGTCTACAGAATGGGAAAGGATATTCACCGAATACACATCTGACAAGGGGTTGATATCCAGGATATACAAAATACTGGTTAAACTCCACAAGAAGAAAACATCCAACCCCATCCAAAAATGGGGCAATGAAATGAACAGAAACTTTCTCAAAGAAGAAATCCGAATGGCAAAAAAGCACATGAGAAAATGCTCTACATCATTAATCATCAGGGAGATGCAGATCAAAACCACAATGAGATACCATCTCACACCTCAGAGACTGGCCCACATTCAAAAGAACAAAAGCAACCGATGCTGGCGTGGATGTGGCGAGAAAGGGACACTCCTTCACTGTTGGTGGGAATGTCCACTGGTTCAGCCCTTCTGGAAAACAGTATGGACGATTCTTAAAAAATTAGAAATTGAGCTCCCATTTGACCCAGCAATACCACTCCTGGGAATATATCCCAGAGAGGCAAAAATGTATAGTCGAAGTGACATCTGCACTTGTTTGTTCATTGCAGCACTCTTTACAATAGCCAGAAACTGGAAGAAACCTGAATGCCCAAGAACAGATAACTGGTTAAAGAAACTTTGGTACATCTACACAATGGAGTACTATGTAGCTGTTAGAAAAGATGAAGTCATGAAATTTACATACAAGTGGTACAATATGGAAAGTATCATGCTAAGTGAAATGAGTCAGAAAGAGAGGGATAGACATAGAAAGATTGCATTCATCTGGGGGATGTAAAGTAACAAAGTATGAGATTAATACCCAAGAATAGCTGAGATCAGCACCAGGAGGATTACTCCATAACTTAGAGGCCAGCCGGGTATCCTAGAGGAAAGGGCAGTTCAGATAGAGAAGGGAGCACCAAATAAAGGATGTTTGGAGGATCCTCCCAGGAGGGGAGATGCATGTCGAAAGTAGACTATGGACTGAACATGTTTGCCACTCAATGCCTCTTTTGCAGACCACAACACCCAAAAGGAGAGAGAGAACACAGGGGATTGCCCTGCCACAGAGACAGGGGGGATGGGGGTATGGGGGTGGGAGGGATATTATCCATGGTGGTGGAAAATGGGCACTGGTGGAGGGATGGGTATCTGATCATTGTATAATTGAAACCAAAGCACAAAAAATTGTAAATCTACAACTTTAAAAAAATAAATAAAATAAAGGGGAAAAAAAAAAACCAAATCTCACAATTTGTTGTTAAAAGTTACTGGTGCCCGCTCGAGCAAATTGATGAACAAAGAGAGGACAGTGCTACAGTGCTAATATTATTGATCATGAATATTGCCCCTTTCGACAATTTGAAAGATTTAGCAATCTGAAATAGATTTTGTTCCATTGGTTTCACAAGATGGTCTGCAAGCCTATATACAAAGATACCTATAGCCAGTGGTCAGTGTGCTTTACATTACATTATTATATGTGCTTTACATTTACATTACATACGTGCTTTACATTTACATTATTTGGGGTAGGGGTCAGGATTAGGACTACAAGGAGCTATAGTTAGGGGTTTGCTTTTTCAGATCAGGTTTCAACCCTGACCAAGGGACCAAGCCAGATCAAACCAGTTTAGCAGCATGCAAGATAAGTGCCTCAACTCCTGTACTATTTCTCCAGGCCTCTATACTTATTTTTGATAGTTTTATTGAGAGATTAATACCTCTTCTTATTGATGGCTTTATCCAGCAAGACAACATGATCAATCATGTGAAATTACCAGTACTCATTTCAAAGGTTTAGTGTTTGTATTCCGGTTTTTATTGACCTTATATATGCAACTTGGTTGTAAATGTGTAAGAATTGTGGACATTTGAAATTAATTCTGAACTTTATGCATTTTTACATTTTTCATTCTATTGTAATAAAAGTATTTTAGGTTAGCACCTAAGGTTCACTATGTTTTTCTTATTTAAAAAGAGATAGAGTAATCCTATTTTAGAAACTTTGCTTAATACTCTACTTATTAACTAAATTGACAATAATGGATCTTCCTACAATTCGAAGATTTTTTGGTCTTTTTGCATTTCCAAGATTTGTATACGCATAAAATAACTCCGAGAGAAATGCAGCTATGCCTGAAATTTAACTGATATTTTGTGAAATTAATAGGAAAATGTTTTTTTACTACTCCTAACAGGCTCCTGCACAACTAACTTTTCTGCCTCAGATCGAAATGTCCTACTCTTTATTATAAGAATTCTGTCTTTTAATAAATATTCAACTAATTTTATAATACTCATCTATTTCCTTACCTGAAGCATCTGTAAATCCTGGGGAATAAAAATTTCTCTAGTTATAAATTAAAAACAAACAATTCTCAGCTAGTAGCAAGTCTTGTTTAAATAGGTTGCCTTAAAACTTGAAAACTACAACTGATGATTCAATATTAAATTTAACATATTTGACAGAAGTTGTCTCCATTTTATATGCCCGAAGAGATAATAAATGTCTCACTCTTCCTGCACTGTACCACTGTCATCCCATTGTTCATTGATTTGCTCAAGCGGGCACCAGTAATGTCTCCATTGTGAGACTTGTTACTGTTTTTGGCATATTGAGTACATGATGGGTAACTTGCCAGGCTTTGCCATGTGGGCAGGATACTTTTGGGCAGCTTGCTGGGCTCTCTGAGAGGGATGGAGGAATTGAATCAGGGTCAGCTGCATGAAAGGCAAATGCCCTACCCACTGTGCTATGGCTCCAGCCCTCACTCTTCCTAAGCTATTCAAATATAATATTTAGAAAGTTGTAAATATGGTGAGATTTCTGGGCAAACTGTTGTATTGAACTCACCTTGAGCTGTTGCTTCTTTTGCTTCCTAGATAGGAATCTCATCTCGTACCAAGATGATGTTCAGAAAACATACTTTATCAATCCCCTTGCTCAGTTAAAGATGAGGATTTGAAAATGTTCTAGTTGTGCCACATCACACAACTCATTAATGACCATCAATTCCTCTATTTTACTATCGTTTCAACATTTTGTTACCAGTCGAAATGATGTTTATTAGATCTAATGAGGAAGTGAATTTATCTGTCCCAAATTTTACAAGTCAATTAACTCAGTGAACCAAGCCTGTAGTAGAGTAAGGTAACAAAAACCAAGACATTGCCAGCCCTCTTCAGCAGGGCTGACTTCAAAGCTGAGTCGCTGAAAATCCAGTCTCCAAAGTAGAGCTCTCTGTATCTCTGGCCTGGTTCCAAAACTAAAAGGGCAGAAAGCTTCAAACAAATTGTGTAATAGAATTTACTCTACCAGTTCCTGAAATGATATTTTGTGTTTTATAGCTACTAATCCTTACTGAAGTGTTAGCTTCACACCAGAGAACAGGGTTTGGAATAATGCTTCCCTGGTTCATCATCATTTTAATGAGGAGCTCTGGAATCCTAAAAGAAAAAAAAAAAAAAGAAAGATTGGCAGGTTGTTTGGGATAACATATCTCAGCTTAACATCCCAAATCAAATCACCAGGGGCAACAATCTACTTGTAAGGCAAAACGGAGTCTTACATTCTGTCCCAGCAGAGGTCATCTTGACCTTTCAGAATCACCTATCTCATAAATCACAGACTGCAAAGGGCAATGTTGTGCAGCCATGCTTATCCAGCCCTGTCTCAATGGCCCTTCAGTTTATCCATCCCATTTTACTTTTTGCAAGCTGGCTTTTACATGGTGATCTCCCCAGGCCTTCTGTCAGACACTGCTTATCATTTTCAGATGAGAAGCCTGAGGGGAAGGGGAAAAGATTCCAATTCAGCAGTTTACTCTTTAACAACGGGCTCTTGTCATTGCTTTTCATTTGTCTGGGCCAGGTGGATGTCTTTGTAGTAAAATAGCTTTAGGCATCTTGATGGATTTATTGCAATTTTTAAAATGATAAAGCAAGCCAAATACCAATCAGTTAATACATATGGCATTGTGTTAGTCTTACTCCTGCCATTTACCATGTTATTTTCGCCAACAATTGCAACTACTAAACAAAATAAATACAGATTTTTCAGTCAGGTGGTCTAACAAGATACCATGTTATGAAATAAAATTTGCATCTGGGAGAAACTTGCATTTAAATATGCTTCTTTTTTAAAAAAAATATTTGCAGTAAGATAAAAGGTAACTTTCCATGATTAGAAAGGACAGTAAAAATGACCTGTAATGCCTTTCCTCATTTTAGAGACTAAGCTCTCACCTCCAAAGGAATGTGCCCCAAATAACTCACTAAAGGATGTAGTAAAATAATGATTCTATTTTTGCTAAGCTGTACAAGTAGTGATTATTGTGTTGCTCAGTCATTCATATATTTCATGCAGTTCTATAAATAGCTATACATTGTAATTTGATTTATTAAAGTCTTTCCCATCATTTACGGATATAAAAGTGGAATCAACAATATTAGGTTGTACAATATCCTATGCATGAGTTATGGGTTCAATTTTTTTAAAAATACCCAAGCAGATTTTAACATTTAGGTTAATTTAATTAACATTAAATTAATTTAATGTTTACTTAAAGTTCAAATAAAGACTATAATTTGATATCATGATGGAAGGGAGTTGTTCTGCTTATAAATTAGAAACATATCCTGCGATTTACCAAATTTCACTTGTCTGACATCTACCATCATTATTCATCATGATCACTTCTCATTTTTCAAAGCTTGAGAAAAACATGTTCTTTGAGCTTTAACTATAATAAAACAATGTTAATAAACATCCTGTTACTCAATTTGCATACTATTAACATAAACAAAATTTCTAACATTTTCCAAAAACATCTCTTACTCTCATTTATTTCATTCTCAGTAAGACTATCATACAAGCCTCTGTATGTCCTTTAAATACTTCCATATAAGATTCTTAGTCTTCTTGCTGTATATCTCAGGGTCCATTGGATACAGTGCTTAAAACTATATCCACTTTATATTCACAAACAACTTTCACTCTCTTTACCTCTACTGTTAAAAGTAATTCTCCAAAGGGTATCTCTGGTGGTGGGACTGTTGGATTTTTCTCTATCCAAGGCTTTTGTTTTGCTTTATCAAATCATGTGGTATTTACAGAGGAGATCTTCTTCCCACCCCACAAGAAAAATTACTAATTGTTTATTAGTAAAGGATGTTGATTTGAATTCTGTCACTGTCACTGTCCTCCTATTGTTCATTGATTTGCTCAAATGGGCACCAGTAACCTCTCCATTGTGAGACTTGTTACTGTTTTTGGCATATCGAATATGCCACTGGAAGCTTGCCAGGCTCTGCTGGGGGGCTGGGATATTCTCGGTAGGAGGAATCAAACCTAGATCAGCCATGTGCAAGGCAAATGCCCTACCCGCTGTGCTATCGCTCAATTAAAATTGAGGGGAATGTTAGGGTCCAAGATCCAAGGAACAAGACAGAGTCAAAAATGCGAACAAAGAAGTTCTTTATTCACATCAAGCATACTTACTGGTGGACCAGGGTCCCCTGCACAGAGTGCGACCTCGTCTCCCTGCAAGCATCCTCTTTTATCCCTTTACTTGGGTTTCGACCTTCCTGCCTTGGACTGGCTCCCTCCCAGGACGCTATGTTCCTGTTTTTTTCTTGTTTGGTCTATCCTTTCCTTGTTTCTCTCACTTGCTAACTCAGATTACCCAATTTGACTTCCTTTCCCCCTTTTAGACTATAGTCTGCCGCTTTGCCTTTTATGATCCTGTAACCTTTACTTATTCTTCTGCTTTCCTAGAACTTATGCCAGTGATTGTGTTAGCTAGGTTAAAGATAAACCTGGATATCCGCCTAATATGCCTGCTTAGCATTAAATCATTACATTGTGGGATTATGGCTAATATGGAGTCCCTAAGGTTAGTTCTTACAGCCTTTCAGAGAATTAAATTTATTAAATGCCAGTGGAAAGGTTTGAACTTTAATGAAAGTACTGGAATTGACCCCTACGGTTCAAAGCTTCCTCTATTTACATTTTTATACTTTTACTTCATTTTTATATTTATGACCATGTTCTGCTTTATGGGATAACAGTTATTTACATGCTTTGAACATACTTATACTCATATATTGAAATGAGTAGCACCGAGAAGCACTGAGAAGCCTGAATAGGTTTTAGACATGTCCACTTGTTGAAGAATGTGTTAGGAAGAAGCACTTAAGAGTCAACATCCCTGAACTTGCTCTCCAAGTATCTAAGGATCTTTCTGATAGGAAAATCATTTATTTTATCAATACAGTGAAGATTATTTTTCAAAGATGATCATTTAAAAATAACTGCAAGAATATTTTACAAATTTAAAACTTTTTCTGTATGCCAGTCCTATTTTTTCACAGTTACAGTTGCTAAAGTTTATGGAGAAATAGATTATCTTTACATATTAAGGAATTTCATTTCTCTTTTTCTTATGTATATTTTAAGCTCCTGTTCCTATGCCATGAGTGTGATAGTGTGTGTTCTCTCTGAAAGCCACCTTTTATCAGCTTGATAAAAAATCCTGAAGTATGCTAATTTCTTCTGTGTCATCTTTCACTGTTTTCTTAGTTTTAGCCCTAGTTACCCGAGGTTGTTAATGCAGAATCTTATATTGTCTGTCCATCTGTCTATCTGGAGGTTGGTTCGATCTTCACCACTGAACCAACTTCAGACACTGACAAGTACACTGTCACTGTCACTGTCACTCTCGTCCTGTTGCTCATCGATTTGCTCAAGCGGGCTCAGTAACGTCTGTAACGTCTCCATCGTGAGACTTGTTGTTACTGTGTCTGGCATTTTGAATACATCACGGGTAGCTTGCCAGGCTGAGTTGCTCTTGGTAGCTTGCTGGGCTCTCTGAGAGAAGCGGAGGAATCAAACCCAGGTCAGCCGCATGCAAGTCAAACACCCTATCGCTGTGCTACAGAGACATGGAAATCAGAAACAAGGCTGTCACTACCTGTTTTGTTATGTATTATACTCATTAGCTTCTTTGAAATAAGAACTATACTACCTATTTTGGGCTGATGCGATAGCACAGTGGGTAGAGCCTTGCACACAGCCAACATGGCCAACGAGAGTTCGATTCCTCTGCCCCTCTCAGAGAGCCTGGCAAGCTACAGAGAGTATCTTGCCTGCACAGCAAAGCCTGGCAAGCTACCCCTGATGTATTTGATATGCCAAACACAGTAACAACAAGTTTCACAATGGAGACATTACTGGGCCCACTCAAACAAATCGATGAACAACAGGAGGTCAGTGACTATTTTAAAGGGATATTATATGAACTAAAACATATATGAAATCATATTTGAAAGACTGAAAACCAAAACAAGTGAAAATATTTAAGGATCTTGAAATAATTTATGTAAAATGCTTAGCTCAAGATAGTTATTTTCTAAGAGAAATTTATTGTTTAAAAAAATGCAACTTTTTATCACTTCTGCTTTGCTGTTTTCCTTTTTTCCAGTCTCTTCTACACATACACTCTGTCTCTACCACCTCGTACATATCTCAACATTTACAAAGTCAGTATATTTTGTATTTTAATAAATTTGTTATTGAATTTATTATATTAATATTTTATTTGTAATTATGTATTTGTTGCCTTCCTTACTTGACTGTAAGCTCTTAGAAGACGAAGTCTTGTTTTTCTTAGTTACCTTTGTTATTCAATACTTGGTGTTTTGAAGGCATCTGATTAAATCAAAAAACAAACATGCATGCATGCACACACATACCCATATAGGACTTTCTAGTTATTTGTTTCTAATCTTTATTTAACTCATTGCTGGCAGAAGATATGAGTCAGTTTCAAATAAATGAGTACAGAGACAAGAAAAGAGATTATTCATGAGTCATGCTTTAGCAATACCATGCACACTTTCTTTGGAAAATGCCCCAAATCACTGCAGCACATTTTGTCATGCATGTCTATTATGGAATAGGGACTTATTACAGTGAGATTTAGAACTAAATGTGACAGTATCCTAGTGGAAGAATTTTAAGTATTAGAACTAATCAGACTGGAATCATAGCTGAGCCGTTTAGGAGACCACAACCTTGTCAGGTAACTTAATTTTGTTGGACTGTTTCATCAACTGTGGAATGGGAATAAAATCTGAGGAAAAATCTAACCTTCTGACTTTTTAAATTTTTGATGTATAACTTTCAGAGAATTCTATAAATAGCCTAAAATAAATAAACTTAGCAGGACTAGATAAAGATATAAATGAAGTAATTTATGTCAACATAATGTTCTTCAGTTAGGAAATGTTACCCATAGATGTTGTCCTTATTTAAGATGGGAAGATTCTGTGAGCAAATAACTGCATGTTATCATAATTTTATAGAAATAGATAAAATTAGATTGAGCATATTGATTCAAATTTCACAAAAACTCATATGAATGGGGAAGCTGAGTTCAGAAACCATAGTTCTGTATTTCAGAATTTCACACAAACCCACCATTCCCCATATTAGGTTTATTTCTAAAGGGGAGTTTTAAAAGCAACAGACACTGGAACCCTTCAGTTTTCTAATATATGACTTCTCCTGATGTTTTCCTGACCCATGAAAATAAGAACTCATAATTCCATTAAGCCTTTTAGAGATTTTTGGTTCCTTCCAATTGTACCAATCACAATTCACACTTCCCCCACTTTTCACCTTTCCTCCCCTCTTCCTAATTCTTTCTAGTTCATCATCATAGTCCTATCACAGGCTCACCAACTTTTAAAATAGATATTATTTTATTCTTTAAACACTCTTACAAATAAGAAAAAAGGAACAATTTTTGTGATTGGGGCACTTTGGTTAATGGACAGTCAGGAGGGGGGACACACCCCACTGTGCTTAGGACTTACTCCTGGTTCTATGCTCAGGGATCACTCCTGGCAACCTTCAGGGACCGTGTGGGTTACCAGGGATCAACTCCAAGTTGATCCAAGTTGATGCAAGCACCTTACTTACCCACTGTGGAAGACTTTTTGAGGGATTGCACTGAGGGACATTATTAAGGAAAAATAATTAGAAATGGGAGGTAAAGACTAGATACAAGAAAGGAATGACTGATTTCAGTAACAGTTAAGACTTTCTTGAAGTTTGATTTTAAGGAACGGATTCCACTAAGAAAGAGGTTCCATTCCAAGTAATTTTCTTAACGAAATCTGTTGTGTGTGAATTGAATTGAACATGTTTTATCTTCTTTGTTTTCACCTTGCCTAAGGTTCTGATTTGACCAACTAAAATAAAGTTATGAAAATCACATAACTCAAGAAAATTAGCAAATAATTTTTACATTTACCAAGTATTACTATCTTTTGTCTCAATAATTGTCTTTAACCTTAAGTTGTGTAATTAGAGGGGAAAAAATAGACACAGTTATTTAAATTAAAGGAGAAATTCCATGAATGAATTTTGGTTCTTCACATCAATTAAAGGAAAAATAATCTTACTTGTTGTAAAGCCGTGATATTTCATTTTCCAAAGAATGATGTTGTTTAGGAAATAACACTTTTGCCAATTTCAAACCTCTTCCAAAACTGATGGGTTGTCTTTCAATTTAAACCATAAATACATAGTTCTCAAAGTTGTATGTGCATGGTAAAACACAATTTCCTGCAAGTGATTCAGCTATCTGAGTGATCATAATATTTTAAGCACCACAAAAATAATTGTTTAGTTTAAATTAATTTTACAGTCCCATGGCTAACTCTGAAAGTTAAATCTATGTAAGTTAGTTTTTTTAAATAAAGTAATTATTTGGTTAGTTTGAGGTTTTTTGTTGCTTTATTTCATATTTAGTATAGCTGCACCTTTTGTTTTAACTCATATCACTGTAATATACTTGGTTCCAAAACAAAATATAGTACTCCAGCTAATTCACACATTATTGCAATTGTCCTGAAAAGATCTTATGAGGTATCTGGAAATGCCATTGTAGCCAGGCAGTATCATAGCATGTATAAGAAGAGCCAGATAGTAGTGGCCCAAAAAGGCTGCCCTTTATTCAATACAATATCACACCCCCCACCCACCATCGTTCTCAGCACATGAACGTTTGTTTAAATTGGCAGGGACATTAAGATCAGTTAGTAAGCACATCAAAATTCAATAGCTACCTTAAAAACAGAGACTGAGATATTTCACTTGATCAATTGAGATCCCGTTACTCATCAATTTGCTCACACAGGCACCAGTAATGTCTCCATTCGTCCCTGTCGCGTGCTACTGTAGCCCAATGGTGTCTGTTCGTTCTAGGAATATGAAGAGCCTCAAACCGATCGTTCATGGTCTTGACAAAGAAGTCTGACCATCTTGTAGGTGGGCGACCATGCAGTCTTTTGACATCCCATGGAATCCCATGGACAACGGTAACAGCTCTAGTTCAGCGGTTGTCTCCAAATCTCATTACGTGTCCAGCCCATCTGATTTTTGACGCCTTGGCAAAACAGCGTCCCTGATTCTTGACAGTCGACAGAGGTCGGGACTCCAGATTCTTTCTCTCATTTGAGTGTATCATGATACTCCAAGCATAGCTCTTTCGATTCCTCTTTGGGAGGAATAGCATTCTCATCCTGTTTTCATAGGGCCCAGGTCTCTGAGGCATATGTTAATGCAGGAAGAACAGTGGAATCGAAGAGATGTGCCCAGAACCAGAGGTTCTTCATCCTCTTAGCTATTTCTTCCATGCTCTCTTTCTCCTGCACAACTCAGGGGCCAGGTCATTTGTCATGTTGACTTCTCGACCTAGGTACATATAACTGTTGCATTCGGAAATGTTCGTTCCATTGAGAGTGAATGGAACATCAGGAACAGAACTGTTTCTCATTAACATTGTCTTCATGAGATTCAGCTGGAGTCCAACCTTTCCTCACTCATAGTAGAAGTCGGCCAGCACTTGTGCTGCTTGGCTAATGTTTGTTGTTATTAGAATAATGTCATAAGCAAAGTGGAGGTGGTATAGTTGCCGACTGTCTATCTACACCCCCATTCCTTCCCAATCCAGTCATCGCATGACGTTCTCAAGGGTGGCACTGAAGAGTTTTGGTGAAATGGTATCACCCTGCTGAACCCCTCTCATGATATCGATGATCACTTCTTTGTAGAATGGTGAGATCCTGGTAGTGAATCCGTAATACAGCTCATAAAGGATCCTGAGATCATGAGATATTTTGCATAGTTGTGAAAATGTCCTTTTTTATTCTTGCCTGTATTGACCTCTATATCTAAAAGACTTAAACTTTCATTCTATTTTTCTCCTGGGTGCATAGTTGCTGCCCCAGAAGTATTCTGTTCTTTCCTGGATAAAGTTTGCTACGCTGTTACATTCTAAAGAATTAAACTATTTTAACTAGGGAGCTATCTTGACTTTGGTCGTTTGTTGGGGAGTGGGGGAAGTTACCACATTTGGGATAGTTTAGGATGTTAGAATTAACTTTTGGTGCTGGAGAAGCTAGACCACAGTAGAAAATAACACATAGGAATCTTGGCTCAAAGTAAGAGCTGGCCATCCTGAGTGTCATTTGGCAGATTTCTACCTGGGTTGAGGGTGACTCAGCAGGAACACCGTCAGAAATTCTAGGCAGATGAATTGGATAATCAATCTCAGGCGAATTTGTCTACTGGAATCAGAGGCCCAAACAATATCATAGAGATCAGTAGAATCCCTAATGGAGACAACCCTAGAGATGTAGACACCAAATCAAGTTACAAAGTCAAGAAAGCAGGAAAAGTCAAGAAAGCAGGAAAAATATAAATTTGAGAAAGGGCCTGGTATTGAGGAATAGACAGATGCTCATTATTCCTTTTATTTTAGAAGGTCAGGAGGAACTGGTTGCAAGAGCACTAGTGATTTTATACTATTACTTCAAATAGAGGGCATCTGACTCCAAAGAGAGGGCTTCACATATTATAAACTCTTGTACCGGGTCAGATTCCTGGTTCTAGGTCCTGCTCTAAGCTTGCTAGCCAACAATTTACTAGATAGAAATAGGCAGGGACTGTTCCATCAGCAATGCTTCAGTATAAGTACAACAAGCTTGACACAACTACTTAAAATTAATCACCTTCAAATTACTTTTATTGGAATTTAATTTTTTGTCAAGCCTTGCTCATAAAATCTCTACCCTTATCAACTACCATCAACCATTTATCTGAAAACTCTTTGGTCATGAAAGAAAAGAATAGTTGATACTTTACTCTTGTAATCCCAGATCAATAATGTTCTATAGAGGAAATAAATGGAACTGAGTCTCCAAAAAGCAGGTCCTGGGTCTGCTGGCACCAGCTGTGCTCTTGTGGGCCAGCCTTGTTCTGGTCATGAATCCATGAAAGGTGAGCTCTTGGGTTCCAGTCAGCTTCAGATTTGGCCCCAAAACTATAGTTTTGGTGAAATAATAGTGCTAAAATACTGAGGGATTTTTCCTCCCAGTGGCTCACATGGTTTTCATAGTATTACATGGTAAATGTTAAAGAACAAACCAAAATAGTATTTTGCCCTTTGTAGTTTCAGAAAGTCATCACAATATATTAAGAAAATAGTTTATAATCAAAACTTGTTATATGACTGTATTGAGACCTTGATAAAGGATAGTTATAGTTTTTCTGAGCCATCACTCGAACCTCCATATGACTGAGTTTGTGTTTCTCTAATTTCTTACTTAAAGGTAAGGTAAAAGGTAAAGGCCCTCCCGTTGATCGTCAATTTGCTCGAGCGGGCCCAGTAACGTCTCCATTGGAGACTTAGTTGTTACTGTGTCTGGCATATCGAATACTCTCGGTAGCTTGCCGGGCTCTCCGAGAGGGGCGGAGGAATCGAACTCGGGTCGGCCATGTTGGCTGCGTGCAAGGCAAACGCCCTACCCGCTGTGCTATCGCTCCATAAGTAAAACTATGTTAAAATTTAAGAAAAATAATTAAAGCCTTGAAGCATTGAATAGAAACAAACTGTTGTGTGAACATGCAGAATGTGTATCAAAGTCAGAACATGCTATCCAAACTCCCTATAGACACATTTGCATGAAATATTCATATTTACTCATCTTTACTGTGATTTACATTGTCCAACAAAAAACATAGTAAATTTACAGAAATGCAGAACATTGCATATGTTTTGGAGACTTGTTTTCTGGACTGTTAATGTATAGTGGGATTAAAGATAATGAGATACAAATACTTAAATTTCAATTTCTTATTCTTCAGATTTGTTTATTTAAGATCATGAGGTTTGGCCTAGAATGATAGTACAACATGGAAGGTCTTTGCCTTGTACAAGGCTGACTCTGGTTTGATCCTCAGCACCCCATATGGTTCCTTGAGTCCTGCCGGGAGTCATCCCTGAGAAGAGAACCAGAAAAAAAGTTCTAAGTACCATTGGGTGTGACCTCACACCTAGCCCTCCCAAAAAAGAGAAAAAGATGTTTGAGAATTAATTAAAAAATGTTACTCACATAATTTTCATTTTTCTACTAATAAATATAAAACAACCTCACAGTCGAATATGCTAGTATCATCTTAATAAGTGAGGTCACTATTGCCTATATTCACCAGGAAAAATGTCTAACATACAAATTTCCTTATACATTTTTCTAAAAGTATTAAAAGATAGAAACTCCTTTCCAATAAATAAATATCTTTAAAACAGCTTGGTAACCATATTAAAATAACAACGTATTTCATAATTCTCCCAAAGTCAAATTTAAAATATTTTTGCTGATCTAAATTTTCAGAATATGCAATGTAAACATTGAAAAAAGATAGCAAATAATTATGTATATCTAGTGGCCTGAAAACAAATAGTAATCTCAGAAAATCATTAAAATAATAAACATTTTACAACAGTTATGTGAATGGAACTTTAAACTATGTTTTGTAGTCCCCAAACAAGATCATTATACAACTTGTCATCTTCTGCAGTATTTTAGCTTTAATCTCTATGCTCAACTTAATGGAATTTTTTCTTCCCTCCTTCCTATCTGCCTTTCTGTCTCCCTGCCTGTTTGCGATCCACACCTGTATTCAGGGCTTATCCATGACTCTGTTCTCAGGGATCAATTCTGGAATGGCTGCAGGGGTGTTAGTTGTTTTCTGGGCACTGAATCCAGGGTTGCTTATGTTAGACAAATGCCTCATCTACTGAACTACCTCTCTACCTCATCATGTATTTATTTCTTCAGAAAATGATTATTTAGTTCCTCTTCTCAGTCATTGAAGAACATGATACTCCAAAAAAAAAAAACAAAACAAAAAAGGAATGAGATGTACTTGTTCCTTTTGAGGGTCTGTTCGCCCAATTGATCCTTGACTTCAAAATTCCTTTATCTCCAATAACAAGATCCCTTTTTGACCTTTCTCTTAAAATGTTTAAGTTGACTCATTTTAAATGTTTTCCCTAATCCATTTCAGAGCAATTTTTGAAAATATTTATCTCAGGATAAATTTAGATCACATCTGAAAATGTTTAGACAAATTTTGTATTTTTATGAAAATTACTTTCCAATTTTTTTAGAGTTATTATGTTTTCTTTCCAAACTACAATTGTATTTGGGTTATATGTGCAATATTTGGAAAAATATTGAAAATACTGTAAGATATAAAAATATGTACTTTTTATAAAGCAAAAATACCAGAGTGAAAGAGATAGAACAATAAACTGAGTACATGCTTTGAACAGGAGAGGTGTCATTTCAATCCCTGAGCAAAAAGCCAAGAGTAGCCCCTGACAACTGCTAAAGATATTTCCCTAAGTAACTTTTTTACTATTTAAGCTCTTTTCCAATTTGAATTTTTATAATTTTTTTTAAAAAAACAGGTAAAAATTTAAATTTCTTTTTCCAGTTTCTAGCAAGACATCTTTTCTTTCTAAATTCCGTATCTTTCTTTGTTTTATTCTTATGCTAATAACCCTAACTATATTCTCTAATACAGAGATCTCGAAAATATTTACTCTGGCCTTAATTCAGAAATTTAACAACAAATTTTAATAAAGAAAAAATATTATCAAAATTTCACTATACTTTTATTTAATCAACTATAAATGGGCATTGTGCAACATATTTAATGCTTTATTTTCTTGAATTGCATTATAAATTAAATTGCATTATAAATCAATTTGATTTGTTTTATAAATCAATTTGTTTTATAAGCCATTCTTTTAAGTTTTAAATTTAAAAATAATTGTATAGAAATATTTTCTGCTTTGTGTGTAGTGCTATTTTATCCAGTAAGAAGATAATTCTTTTAAGTTCTAAGTTTATTATAAGATGTTTGCTTGACTACAAAATATTATTTATAATACTGAGCCTAATGCAAATGATATTTTTAATTATAAATTTTTCTTAGGAATAAGTATTTTCAATAATCTTATTTTCTTGTTCATATTGAGTTCATGCCATATAAATATATATGTCCTATCTTTGTTTAGTAATATAGTACACTGCTGCTTTATCAATGTTCTTTTCATTTGAATGGGTTAAATACATCCTCATCAGTTCATTAATCTTGTTTATCTTATAAAATTGTGTTTCAATAAATTATTTGAACAATAAAACCACTCCTGATGTTTATCTAACCAGTAGAATTTTTTCACTTTTCCTTTGCACCTCTCTGTCTAGTGCATAAATCTTTCATAGTCTTTGAAACAAAATTATTTCCCTCAGATTTTAAAAAATATTATTACTCCTTAGTACTCCACTTCTTTTTCACCAGAAAAATTCTTCAGTGGAAAATTACTCTATTTTATTCAGCATAGAGAAAAAAAACAACAAAATTTGTAAACTTTGGGGATTTGTTCTTATTATGAATTTTACAGATATCTCCTTATTAAAATAAAAAATGAAGCCATGCTGTTTAATTAAGGTGGTAAATTAACAGCTATTATTTTTCTGAATTTTACTTATAGATCATATTTTATGAAAAGTAGTTCATTTTAGACAGGTAACTTGTGGACACAGTGTAGGCCATATGGAACTGAATCTGAGAGAAAACCATTCTCATCTTTTTCTAAATAAGTGAGATCAGATAGCAGGAAAGGTTTTATTGAGCACCTGCAAAGTCCCCAAATATTATGCCAACCCCAAATAATATTGGACAAGATCTAAGTGATCATGCTTTATGTAAAAGTAGTGTTATAATGAGTATTTAATTCAGGTAAATGTTCTAGGAGTTTGTTAAGCTGCATAAAACATGATAGAAAGAGAAAACAAAAAGTAACAAAAGGGGTGGCTGTTTTGAGAAACAAAATAATTGGTGCTTTTAGGATCTCAGAAGCCTGGAGTCTCAAGTAGATGTCCTTCAAACTTTTAGTCCTCCACTATGAACATTGAGATTGCAGGATAAGTTTCCCACATGGATGAAAGGGGCTTGTAAATACCTTAAAGCAATACATCAGAAGCTAAAATATATAAATTATTCAGTAGACTACACTTGATCAGCACAGTGGTAGGGCGTTTGCCTTGCACGCAGCCAACATGGCCGACCTGAGTTCAATTCCTCCGCCCCTCTCGGAGAGCCAGGCAAGCTACCGAGAGTATCTCGCCCACAAGGCAGAGCCTGGCAAGCTCCCCGTGATGTATTCGATATGCCAGACACAGTAACAACAAAGTCTCCAGTGGAGACGTTACTGGGCCCGCTCGAGCAAATCGATGATCAACGGGAGGGCCTTTACTTTACTTATACTTTATTCAGTAGACTAAATATTTGAGTCATTGTTTTACTGATCCCTCCACACATCTTTTATTATTTGTATATATATATATATAGATGAGGAAAAAGTGAAACAAAAGATTCTATAATTTATCCAAGGTTACACGTTCAGAATATTGAATCTTAGGTATTTGAATATTCCTAAACACTATCATGTTAACCGAAATGTTAGATATATAAAGTAATATTCCACGTAATAATCTTTGGAGACCACCAAATAACTTCAAATGTACTAGTGTGTCATAAAAATCATGGGAATAGGTTGCCTCTACAGCTTCACCATTACAAATCTGACTGATTCACCTTTCAGCTATTTGATGGGACACATTGCATAATGCTGACATTTTCTTTTTCATCTTACTTATCATTCAGTAAAAATTCTCAGTCTTGAAAGAAATACCGTATGATCTCACCCATCTATAGAATACCTATTATAGAGATATAAAACAAGGAAACAGACAGCATAGAGCAATGGCAAACACTTGGCCCTAGATTACAGACAATTACTAAGCAGAAGTAGTGGAGATGGGGCTGGAAGTGGGGATGAAGAACAAACCAGAGGTTGCATAGGGGCAGTGGTGAAGGCTCTTAGCACTTTTGTGGTGATGAGGTGCAGTCATTTTGTATATCAGTATTATAAAATTAACACTATTATAAACATCTTAGCTAAACTTTGATAAAATAAAATAATTTTAAATTATAATCAACTTTGGTGCTTCTTATCAAGGTATGGGGCTGGAATGATAGCACAGCGGTAGGGCGTTTGCCTTGCACGCAGCCAACATGGCCGACCCGAGTTCGATTCCTCTGCCCCTCTCGGAGAGCCCGTCAAGCTACCGAGAATATCTCGCCCGCATGGCAGAGCTTGGCAAGCTCCCCGTGACGTATTCGATATGCCAAACACAGCAACAACTAAGTCTCCGATGGAGACGTTACTGGGCCCACTTGAGCAAATCAATGAACAACGGGAGGACAGTGACAGTGACAGTGATCAAGGTATATCCTCATGCCACTCTTTTTTCCAGAATGCATATGTAAAAATATTATATCCAATTGGATTATTATGAAATAACTAAAATGTGTTTTAGTTGCTCATGCCATCTAACTTACAGAGATGAAAATGTTTCCTCATTTTTTTCCTTAGCAGAGTAATTTATTTGCACATATTACTTAATTATGTTATGATCAGAAAAGAAATGTGTCTTATGTTATTCTGGTCTAAACATCATGTACAAAATGCCTAGTGCAAAAAAAAATTACCATGTCAATTGAAGGAGGTTGAAAATCATTTCTCATTCCTAGGGTGGCAGGCATTCTGCCAGTTTAGCAGATGGACATATTGAAGCCCTACTTGTTGGTATGAAATATTAATAGTGAGGGCATGCTTCCAAGCTGCGAACATAAAACAAATTACTTTGGAGGTTAAGGGGATATGCCATCACTAATCCGTTGCTGAGCTGAATTAGCTTTCAGAAATATAACCGGCCCTCAAAAACATGTCTAACATGATGGTAATTTTATTTTAACCAGTAAGTTTTAGAGATACCTAGAATGAACTTTTAGAGATTATAAAATTATGAAATATAAGTGTGATGCAGAAGCAGATGCATGAGGATCAAACACTTAATGAACCTCAAAAGTAAAATATGTATAATTTTATAGACGAAAAGATATTAGGTTATACTCCCTAATCCTAAACCAATAATCCATCTCATCTTTAATGGTACAGAGAATTAATGGTCAAGGTCATTCATAAAACATTCTGTGATATCTGAGGGAAAAAAACAACGTACAAATGTATCTTTAAATTTACTACAAAGGATCTTCTCAAGTTTTTCTAAGAAAGAAAACTAGACCAGACCTATTGTATAAGTTATTTTAGGTGGTAGCAATTTTCTTTCACCTCTCTAGACCTCAATTTCCTCAGGAGTACCTGGGCAGCTTCATTCATTGGGAAGAATTCTGCAATTATAACATTCTCTTTAAAGAACTGCACTAATATTTGTAACTGGTACTCAGCTCCCTGTGAAATTTCTGCCTTTCTACTTTATCCTGGTCATGTCATTTAAATCTCTGGGTCATATCTGTAAATCAGGGAGAAAATATATAGTTCCAGTCTAGCTACACAGAGAGTCTGAATAGCAATAATTTCAGAAAAAGAAAACTTAGAAATGGAGTTGTATAAAAAAAGAATCAAAGAAGCATCCATCTTCACTTATATTTTTACCATGTGGATACATATATATGTATCTAGTAGTAGTTATTTTATTTATATGATGAATAGGATAGAGAAAAACATAATACATAATCTTAAGTTTTCAGAAAAAGTAAAATTAGGGATATTACCAGTTTTTTTATCTGAGAGAATAAGCTTTCAGTGAAAACTTTGTTCTAACTTCTGATAAGAATATTTGTGAAGCATTTTTTGGAGGGAACGGGTCATATATAGAAGTGCACAGGAGCAATTATTGTTTTGGGGCTCAGGAGTATCCCCTGGTGGTACATACTATGTGATGCTGGGGGGTTGAACTGGAGTTGGCTGAAAAACAAGTATTAACTCTCCCACACCTCTGTGAGAAAATATGTTTTTTGAGAAGTTCTAAAATTAATCATTAGTATTAGCACAAGTCACAGTAGGATGTAATGTAGTGAAGTGAAACCTAGAAATTGGTATTTTTGGTAATTTTTCAGATTATTATATTTAAAAATATAGCAATAAGGGCAAAACTATGATGTTGCCTCCTAATATCTAATAGGATATTTTCTCATGGGACACTAATATGTGCTTTCATTTCTTTATTGTTCTAATTTCTAAATTTTGAACTCACCTTTTCATTTTACAAAGAATAAGTAAACAGTAATGTTTGGAAATTTGTCAACAACACAAGAAGACATTGAATTTTTGCAATGCCATTATTGAGTATGATTAGTAGCATTTTATTCTAAACTTATTTATAGCTGAAAAAAATCATATTTTTCAAAGACCTGAAAATAAGGCTCTTCAGAGAAAATGTGTGTCTGTGTGTGTGAATGTCCATACTATGATAGTACAATACAAGATGGAGTAATTAAAGTGTAAATTCTTGCATATCTTGGAACTATTGTCACTTGCTGCTTACTAAATCATGAGTTTAGAGCATGCATATAGGTCATTACCTGATTTCATGCTGTAAACTATACACAAGGGAGTTAATATTAGCTGAGTTCTCAGATGACATATGTGTCTCCACAGACAGTATGTGGCAGAGATCAAAGTTAAATCCTTGGGACTTATCTCTGCCTGGGAGATGCTTGTAACTGCACACTGACTTTTGAATAACCATCTTTTTTTAAGTCACCTGCTTAAATGACTAGCATCAAAAATTAATTTTCCTTTGAAAAGTGATCTTGTGTTTATGACTATTTGTTTGAAAAGAAGACCAAGGCCCTACCCTCATTCCCAAATGTTAGCTGTGACACAAGGATTAGCATAGTGGCAAGCACTTTTCCCTGCTGCCGCTTATGTGCTCAAGTGTGGAGACATATACTCAAAGATGGAATCTAGAGCAAGAGAAATAGTACAGGGGTAAAACATCTGCCTTGCATGTAGCTAATGGTTTGGTCCCTGGGAGCATATATAGTACCCTAAACACAACCAGGGGAGTCCTCTGAGCACATAGCAATAAGTTGTCCATGAACACCACAAGGTGTGACCCAAATCATCACCCAGTGGAACAAGTGAATATTTGGGGATTTCCAGCAAGTTTCTTCTCCTCATGAACACCACCCTTCCATGACCACCTGGAAACGTGCCCCAGCCACCTCATAACCCGGGTTCAAGAGTATAGAACAAAGAGAAAGACAAATCCACCACTCAAGTAAAGCTGACCTTTTTCGCAGGTGGATAAAACAAGGAAGATACACTTTTATCTTCTGTCTTGACTGAGGCAGCCAGGGCTCACTCAGAAGTCTTTTTCAAGCAAGTTCATGACGCTGCGGAACACCCAACCCCCACAAAGAAATATACACAGCACATGTTTAGCATTAAGGAGTAGAGTTTGTATTGTCAGACCTAAATCTTTGAAACCAATGCCTGTTTCTGTTACCTAAATCTTTAATTATGTGTGAAAAATCTTTAACAAAATTATGCATGTTATAAATAATATGCTTTACAGAAAATGTTTGATAATGTGTATATTTCAATGAAAAGATGCTTTTTAATGTTACTTACATAAATATAAAAATAAATAAAAGTAAACATAATGCTGATTTTTTATTATGCCAACTGCTATTACTTTATATCAAGAGTTCCAGCAAAATACATATTAATAAAAATAAAGTATTTAAAGAAAAAAGAAAAAGAAGGCAAACACACCATACATCATGATTCTCAATAAAAATTTTATGGATAATTATGGTCTTTCCAGAATATAAATAAAATTATATATCTTAGAGATGTCTCCTACTGAGAAAAGCTGTTGATGGTATCAAATCCACCAGTCAGTGGGAGCAATGCCTCCAGATCCCAAAGAAGAGAAAATAATTGTTCCAATTCTGTTTGAATATGTAAGCACACTGGTTTTGCACAAAATTCATCATATTTTAATAACAGAGACTTGCTGAAACTAACATGATAGGAAAATATGGCTTCATACATAGTTATTTCAAGAAGGGTAAATTATGGAGTGATCCAGTGCTCGAAAGAGTCATCTTTTAAAGAGATTTATTACAACCTATCTAATCTTCTGTAATGTCAATATTTTAAAATCACATGTATGTGTAGAAATAAAATTAGTTCTATCTTGAGCAAACAGCTCACAAAGACACATTTTAAACAATCTAGATTTCTTTTGGTTTCAATATTGGTAGTGTAAAAGGTAAAGGTAAAGACCCTCCCGTTGTTCGTCGATTTGCTCGAGCGGGCCCAGTAACGTCTCCATTGGAGACCTTGTTGTTACTGTGTTTGGCATATCGAATACGTCACGGGGAGCTTGCCAGGCTCTGCCGTGTGGGCATGATACTCTCAGTAGCTTGCCGGGCTCTCTGAGAGGGGCGGAGGAATCGAACGCGGGTCGGCCATGTTGTCTGCGTGCAAGGCAAACGCCCTACCGCTGTGCTATCGCTCTAGCCCATTGGTAGTGTAATAAAGGCACTAAAATGAAATACTTCTTTGAATTTCTATTTCTTGTTCACACTTCACTAGTTCTAATGCATAGCACTTAACCTTGGGTACTATAGTTATCCTTTTGAGCATAAAGGTTAGGCATTGAGAGCTAAGGCATGAAATAATTCTCTGATCTACTTTTAATCTTGGTTGCTGGCCCCAAATGTACATGCTGATTTCCAGCTGCTAACTTCTTGGCTAAGTGGACCTCCCCTCTTTTGTTTATGGTCTTTTTTCTTCCTTATCTATTTCTTATTTGTTCCTGAATCAAAATATATGCCATTGTTATTACAGATATTTTGGGTTTTAGTTACTTACCAGTAGAGTTGTGAAAAGAATTTTTCAGTATAGGTATAGCTGAGACCTGAGCCTTTATTCACAAGAATCTTTGATATGGCAAAAAAAAATACTTTTAAAATACAAATTTTGCTACACAAGAAAAAGTTGGTTTCCTGAATTATAATTTTGTATCAATGCAATTTCATTACTTTAATGAATTTTTGGAACATGATCTGCCCAGTTACTATGCAAGAATTCACATATAATTGGCATCTCATTAATTTTTAGAGTTTAGCTCCAAATAATATAGCTCATCAAAGACAAACATGTCAAGTTATGTCAGAAAAGAAGTATTTCAAAAAGTCATGTTTTGCCAATAACAAAATTGAAAACAATCTACACTATTTTGTAATAGATTTCTGTGATAATACTGTTATAAATTGTGTTTACATAATCTATAATGCCATACGTTAAATATTTTTGTAAAATGTGTTTAAAACATATATATGAATATGTATTTGTTTATATATACATATACATATACCTCTACTCTTTCTAATGCCATATAGGTATAACTATATTTCAACTATATTATCCATACTAATATTTTGGGAGACAACTTTGCTTCAATAATAAGCATATAATCATTTTATGTCTTCTCTTTATTTTTTAGTTGCATACTATTTGATATTTGAATTTTATTTTCAACCTTATTACGAAAAATTACTATGTCAGTTACTCAAAGTCAGTTGTGCTACCTGGAATTAATATTATAAAATGATTAAAATATGCATGCCTGGTTCCCTAATATGCAGTATGAAGTCATAGAAATCAGTAAAAATAGCAACTAAAGAGATTAGCTTTCATTTTTATAACCTTGCTTTTTCATCTTCTGAAATAAAATAGCTCTGCAATTAATGATATTTGCATGAGAGTTTACAGTAAATATTGAAACCATTTTATATAGCTCATGGCACAATTAAGCAACTTTGTGACTAATTCTGCTATTACTGATTATGAACTCTCACATTGATTTTTCTGAAAATATTTCATTTGAATTATTTGGTGAAGAGTTAGACATGGGTTTGTTATTTAATTCTATAGAAAATGTCTATTTCTTGTTTCTTAAGTCACAGACTCTGTCTTGAATCAGGTTTCATTATAGTGCTGGAGGAGGTAGACAGAATGGCAGCAAGAGTCAAAAGTTAAGGTTCTAAAAAAAATTAAATTCCCAGAAGTTTATAGTTATAAGTTCTGTGACAAAAACTGTCAACAGAAGGCAAAGTAAGCAGGTGACTCATATCAAGAGCATGGCCTTGTGAGTACAGAGACAAGACAATCAACAGGAAAGAGTCAAAGTCACCTCAAGCAAGCTGAAGAGGAGAAATAGTCCCAGCTAAGTTGTTATGGAGCAGAGTTCACTGGGGAGCCTGTGCCCTGTTGGTGTCTCTGTGACTGCTACCCCCAAAGGTCTTACCTGACTGTTGGTCAACAACAATGAAGGGCATACATTTTAATCTTTCATTATATTTAGTTTCAAAATTAATTTACAGACTAGGAAGAGGGAAGTAATTTTTGTGTGAAAAGCATAGTAAGTATTTATTTTAAAGGTACTTCATATGCATTTTACAAAATGGCTTCCATGTCTATTTAAGTAACATTAAATAATATTTTTTTAAAAGTTTTGGGTAATATATTTAACCAGTGGAGCTGACCTCCACTTCCCAACCACCACCACTCTCCAGGCCACTTTCGGAACTGCACAACTGCAAAGGGGCCACTCGACAAATTATTAGACACTTACTACTGAGAGTCTCCTGCCCCCATGCCTGGCTGTCCTCGCTGGGGCCCCCTGGAGGGGGGCGGGTTGAGTTTCCCTCCCTGCCCCAAGCAGAGCCCCGGCAGCCAAAGACCTCCAGAACCAGCCACAACCATGCTGAGACCATTCTCTACATGCATGAAGGTACTGGCAGAGGAACAAAGGCATGCAGGTCCCGGGGCTGAGATCTCCAAGCCTGCTCGGATTGGAGCTAAGCATCCTCCACCTTCCAGTAGGCAGGGGTTTACACCTACCAACTGCGCCCCTGGGCACCTTGTAATCCCATCAACGGCCAAGACCCAGAGACTATAAAATGCAGCACCCAGAAGCAACACCTTATCATCTCATTCTTGCTTTGGACAACCTGGCAGGCTACCGAATGTAACCTGCCCACATGGCAGAGTCTGTCAAACTCCCCGTGGTGTACCCAATATGCCAAATCCCAGTAACAATGATGGGTCTCATTCTCCTAACCCTTAACGAGCCTTGTATATGGCACTTTTTAAAATCTCAAGGCTAGGGCAAAGGACACATTACTGGTGCCTGCTGGAGGCAATCGACGAACAACAGGATGATCGTGATCGTGATCCTACTTATTTATGCCTCTTAGACAGCCTGGCAAGATACTGAGAGTATCCAGCCTGCACGGGCAGAGCCTGGCAAGCTCCCCATGGCATATTCGATATGCCAAATACAGTAACGGCAATAGGTCTCATTCCCCTGACCCTGAAATAACCTCCAATCATTAGGAAAAGACAAGTAATAAGAGGCTGCTAAAATCTCTGGGCTGGGAGGGATAGAGACATTATGGGCACCCGCTCAAGTAATTTGATGACCAATGGGATGATAGTGATACAGTGATACATTGATTTAATCAGTAAAAATTATATTCCACATCAAATATACTTTCCCACTCTGTAAGGCATTGTGTGTGTGTGTGTGTGTGTGTGTGTGAGAAGAGGGGGTATTTTAGTCATTATTTACTTTGTGATGCAGAAGCTTCTTTCTTTGATACAGTTCCATTTGTTAACTTTCCTTTGATTTGCTTGACTGTTGGCATTGAACCATTAAATCATCATCATTCAACTTTTCAAAAACCTTATAAAATCTTTGATGTGTTCTAAAACTAAAAAAAAAATACTACTAAATCACAGGTTACTACTCCTTTACTATTCCTACCCAGAAAAACAATTATAGGTGTTTGGATTCTACTTCTTCAAAGAAATGTGACTTTAGCTAGTTAGCAATGTAGTTAGGGCATCCTTTTAATGTTTCTTATGAGATGGAGACAATAATTCCTATTTCTAGAATACTGTTCACATTTATGAGTGGTGTTAAAATTCTTGCCACAATGCTAGGTCCAGGAGCAGCTAATAAGTTTTCTCATATTACTTTATTTCTCTTTTTCTTCCATTTTTGTTTTTGCTTGATTTTTATTTGAACTGGAAAATCTCCAATTGAAGTAAAAAATCAGAGTTTACCTTACAAAAAATGTTACCTTTTCACCAACAGATTCTCAGTGGGCTTGCATTGACTTATAATTTATTACCATTCTCAATTTCCTGCCTGAGACGGTGATTCCTCTTAAATTTTTATCATGAGAATCACACTGACTAGCCCAACAATCATTAAAATAGTAAAGTAAATCCTTCAAGCACCAGTACCAAACTGAGTAATTTAAAAATTGATCTTGGGTTGTGATTTGTTTATGTTGCTTTGTTCTATAAATCTATTCATTCTGCATGGTTCTAGAACTCTCCTCTATCCAGCAAGATAAGTTTTAGTTAAATTTCTTTCTCTGTTTTGTGTGTAGATTGATAATTTTCTTCCTGGTTCATCTCTATTTTTTTTCCTTCTGTTACAATAACAAATTTAACTTTTTATATTGACATACAAATTCTAGGTAAGTACTCCTCATATTAACTATGGTTTAATTATTCACACTTAAACTTTGAATTCTCACTAGTTCCCTTATTCTCTTTCATAATTTCTTCATTTTTTCAGGGTGAAGGGGGAATTTTAATTATTCATTTTCTCCAATTAAGTGTCTAGTTTTACCACATGGTCATGCAGAGCTTATGGTTGCTATTTTCTTAGAAATATATTGTGATGCAATTACAATTATTTAAAGGAAATTCCCCTGTGATAATATTAAGTACTTTTTAGATAGATTTGTCTTCTATTTGTTTTTTGCTATTACTTTCTTTTCTTTTCTTTTCTCTAAGCATTCTTCTGATGGATATTTTTGGCTATCCTCATTTTCACCAAAATGTTGAATCTGATCAAGTTTGATCAAATATGATCATTACAAAATCTATTATATTTCACATGTGCTCAGATAGTACTTGGGGGACTACATGTGGCCAGATATCAAACCTCAATTGATTGGCCACAAACAGGCAAGAGTTTTACCATGGTACTATCTCTGTGGCTCCAAATAAGTAATTTTTCTTATATAAATAACCTGACACCAATTTTGTCCTAGTTAAGATTTCTGAAATTTATGCAGTTAAAAATTCTAAATTTATCAAGTATAGTGCCATATCATTAGTGTCTCATATATACTTTAAGATACATTTTTTTTGTTTTATATAACACATTCAACTTGTCTTTATTACCCTAGAAGTTTGCAACATATCTGTCTTTAAATATTAAATGTATGTTCACCAAGGGTCCTCTTACTTTAATTATCAGGTAATTTTTTAACATTTTAAACAGTATTCAATTGTATTTTGAACAAATTAGCTAATTTGAGTTTCTTGAATAGTGAATGAACTAATGGAAGAACAGTTGACCAAAGTGTATGTAAAGTTTTTAAGAAACAACAAGAAACAGTCTCATTAGCAGTAAAGTACAGACATTAAAAAAAGAAACAAGGAGTAGATTATTATGGTAATCCTGAGACTGAGGTACATACTTAGAACTGTCAATAGTGATTAATTTAGTGAGGTATGCATCCAGCCCACAGCAATTCTGCAGGGAAGACACCGTCAATCCAATCCCTTGCTCTAAACGCAAAGTAACTGAAACTCAACTGAAGTCAAAGAAAAACGGGAAATCCTTCCATCATCCTTACTTCATTCTAAGCAGAATGATGGAAACCAAGCCTGAATGAAGAAATTCAACAGAAATATCAACACTTTTTATATCTCTATCTCAATGATTTCCTATTGAGGTAGCTTAGAAACAGCATATTCTATTCAACTTCCCCCCTCCAGTTAGACTCTGAAATGCCATCACCAACTATATAATTTGCCAAGCATTCTGTATCACCTTGATTCCTGCGCTGAGTTTAGAAATATTTATACACTCCCATTAAGATGCAATTTTATGTCACCTCTCTGGGAAGTTTTCCATAAAATACTCAGGCAAACATTTTAAAATTCTGATTACTTCTCAATTTAATTCTTAGAGGTAGCAGCTTTTCAAAAACATCATTGAAGGGGCCAGAAAATAGAGCAATGTGTAGGGCTCTTGCCTTGCCCATTGATGACCCCAGTGTGATCTCTTGCACTACATATAATCCCCTAAGCACCAGCAGGATTAATTCCTAAGCAGAACCAGGAGTAAACCCCAACCTCTCCTGGGCATAACCTAAAACCTCCTCAAATTTCAATGAACCAAACTCAGTTTCTTGTCCATTGAAATTTTGGCACAGAATCTTCAAAATATGTTTTAATATTTATTATACTTTATGACCAAATATATTATTTTCTTGTTCTTGTTATCATTTGTATTATATAAAATTGCTTTAATTTCTTTATCCTTATCAGTTAATGATGACAGAAAAGAAGAGAAATATGAGAAATTCTTTTCATCTTAAAAGATTTAATTTTTTCCTCTAATATATTAAAGGTCAACATAGATACTGGTTTTAGAATGTCTATTGAGAGAAACTCCACCTTTCCTTCATTATGAAAATTGTCTAATTTTTTACTATTTAAAAAGTAATTTTTAAAACCTATACAACCACCAGTACATTTTTTTCTATTGACAGATATTAGTGCATAATATTCCATCTTTAGAGAAACTTTTTTTTCTTAATTTATTTATTTAATCACTGTGAGAACAGTTACAAAGCTTTCAGGTTTAAGTCTCGGTTATACAATGATCAAACACCCATCCCTTCACCAGTGCATATTTTTCAACACCAAGAACCCCAATATACCCTCCATGCCACCCTTCCTCGTGCCTGTGAGGCAAATGACTGCCACTTAACTCTCTCTCTACTTTGATTACATTCATTATTTTGACAAAAGATGCACAATTATTATTTGGAATTTTCCCCCAACAATCAAACATGCTGAAAAGGCATCATGAAATAATTTTGTTTTCTATTGCTGGTTATGAAGACCATATGATGTCGCATGGTCACAATAGCAGCTGCGCAATTTTAAATTTCTGATATTCTACTAATTAAGTCTGGAGGGATTTCTGCCAAAAGCAATTAGTTCTGAGATTGGTTTGTGTGCCTCTGAGTATGTGGCCATGCCAGAGAGCTGCTCATGGGGGGCAACTCATGGTCTTGGCAGGGCAAGAAGGATGTGCCGGTTCCTCCCTCCATCCCATGATGCCACAGTTTTCCCATTACCACCAGTTCATATGGCTGTCCAATAAGCTCTGAGGCAGTGGCCATCATGATTCCGGGGTAGAAAATGGTGGAAGAGACAGATATCCTCTCCCTCCCGGGGGGTCAAGGCATCATAGTTTAATGCATAGTCAATTCACCTTTCTACCAGAAGCTGCTGGATTCCAAATTAGGTTCTTGTGCTTCTGAGGCCATGGCCGTGTCATAGAGCTGCTTGTGGAGGAGGGGGATGTAAACTCTTGTAGTCGGCAGGGCAAGAAGAATGTGCCAGTTCCACCCCCATACCATGAGACTGCAGTTGCCCCATCACCGCTGGCTCATACCTGGCTGTCCCTAGAGAAACTTTTCTGATATAGGAATTTTTCTCTAAAAGATCTTTCCTTTACCAAAGAGATGTAAAGTATATGTCAGAGTTACTAACTTCAAGCAATTAAACTAAAAGAAGGGGCACCCTCCTCTAAAAAGAGAAGAAATTTACTTCAAGGTCATACATAGAATATAAAATGTCTAGAATTTAAGCCCTAAAAGCTAGATTTAGAGGCTTAAGGGTTAACCACTACACAACACAACTCCTCATGGATACAGAGAGTACACCCTGCCCCTCAGATAAATGTATGCTGCTGTGTGCACAAATCTGATCATACCATTATGCATCTTTTTCTGTGAGCTCAGCATAGAGCATATTCTTGCAGTCTCTATCCTGTTAATTTGAAAAAGTTCTAAGCTAGGTCATGATCTGGGTCTGGGTAAAATACAATAGCAACAATAAATGTGTGGTCTGAGTGAATTTGAAATTAATCATCTCTCCCTCTTGCTGTGCAACTCTATTTGGAAAAATATATCCAGGGCAAGATGAGCCTTTGCAAAGCAATCCCTGTCATCAGGCATCTGCTGCAGGACTCAGCCTCTTCAGTGTTCAGGAGCAGAGAACATCTGTAGTAACCACATGCCCCAAAGCCTGGTGTTAAAGCCCAGAACCTCCACTAAGATTGCTGTTGGAAGAAACAACCCCACTGTCACTGATTTTCTGGACTTAGCAGAGTTAACTGTGTAAATTTCTTATGCATAACAGAAAATGAATTATTGTCATGTGGTTTTTATGCTTTAAAATCTGATCTGTCAGGTAGTATGAGCTGCACCATAATTTAAAACATCTACATGTTGTATTTACTAATTGCCCTTCAAATTAGAGCTAATTTATGGGGAAATCATTGCTTTATGCTATATCATCAAATATAATAATTCCGTCTTAGTTGGATTTCTGGGTCTTCATACCATAACCAATATAAAACAAAATATGTTAGTTAGGTGGCACTGGGCATTGCAGTTCTCTGTCTTCTTCATTCCCAAGCATTTTTTTTTTATTATTCCTTCTCCAGTTGTATCTTGCTGACCTTTAATATTTACTTTACTCCCTCTGAGAAGGGTGTCTTTAAAATAGGCGAGGGTAGTGCCAGAATAGTAGTACAGGGGATAGGGTGCTTGCCTTGCAGGTAGGCAATCCAGGTTTGAAAAGAAAATTTTTTCAAAAGAAAATATAAAAAATATAAAGAAAGATTGGCACAAGGGGGAAGTAATAATAGAATTTAGTGTTGTCATTTTAAAGCTAGATTTTATAACAAATTTCTCTAAAATGAGATTTCAGAGTCAAATAAATTTGGAAATTGTTGTTTTAAATAAAGTAATATTTGGTCTTGAAAAAATTCACAAAACCTCTAAAAACAATATGCACTGACCATCTCCAGAAAAGAGTACATTTGCCATATTTAATTTTTTCGGGCTGGAGCGATAGCACAGCAGTAGGGTGTTTGCCTTACAAGCGGCCAACATGGCTGACCCGAGTTCGATTCCTCTGCCCCTCTTGGAGAGTCTGGCAAGCTACCGAGAGTATCTCGCCCGCACGGCAGAGCCTGGCAAGCTACCCGTGACGTATTCGATATGCCAAACACAGTAACAAGTCTCATGATGGAGACGTTACTGGGCCCGCTCCAGCAAATCAATGAACAACGGGAGGTCTGTGACCATGAATTATTTCCAAAACCCATTCCAGGAACATGAATAAAGATTCTACTCTCTGGGAAACATTGATATAGGGAAGGAAAATAAAGAGAGAAAGCTATGTTTGAATTCAAACTCTATCTCTGCTACCTACTTGAGATGCTATCAAAAGAGTTGCTCAAATGAAACATGTGGCATACAGAAAATATTCAAATTTAAAATTATATTTATGTAATGCACAAATTATTCAATACACTTAATTAATAATTATTAATAGAAGTAGTTTATCATATGTAAGGGTTGGGGGGCAGTATAGATCATCCTTTTTCTTAAAGATATAGAATTTGCACTGAAAAGTAATAAAAGGTTTAAGGCACCTGTCTTGCATACAGCTGACCCCAATTCAAATCCCTGGTAAAGTATATGGTCATCTGAGTACTGGCAGAGATCACTCCTATAAACAAAGACAGTAGTAGCCTCACTGTGTAGCCTAAAGCAGAAACAAAATATTAAATCCACTACTTGTAAAATGTCTGACTTTTACAAGTAGTAGACATGGAAAATGGGTATGAACCAATAGAAAACTGAATGGGTTAAAATAAAATGAAGGGCTGTTATAATCTTAGCAAATACATGGTGCCTTTCTGGCTTTCAAATAGAAATAGAAGGGAGTTCTAACTAAGAGTTGCAAAAGTGTACAAGACTGGGAGAAAGGAGCTGAAGAATTTTAGTTCTCATGCTATTTCATAAAGGAGATTAAAACCATTTAGGAGACAGATTTTAAAAGTGAAACTCAGGGTTCTAATATAGTGAGTTAATTGTAGTCCAAGTATTCTGACCTAATCATGGAAAGTAACAAAATCAAGAGAACAGAAAGATTATAGTGACTTACTTTACATCTTTGTAAAAGGAAAGAAAATAGTGCCATCACTATAAAGTTTTTGTAAAGATGAAAATGATATAAGGTATGTTACTGTCACGTCTTCCCATTGTTCATCAATTTTCTCGAGTGGGCCAGTAACATCTCCATTGTGACAATTGTTACTATGTTTGGCATATTGAATACGTCAGGGCTAGCTTGCCAGGCTTTGCTGTGCAGGCGGGATACTCTTAGTAGCTTGCTGGCTCTCTGAGAGGGGTGGAGGAATCGAACTTGAGTTGGCCATGTTGGCTGCGTGCAAGGCAAGCACCCTACCCACTGTGCTATTGCTCCAGCCCATAAGGTATGCAAAGTCATTAAAACAATGGCTAGGGCCGGAGCAGTAGTACAGCAAATAGGGTGTTTGCCCTGCACATAGCTGACCCAGGTTCAATCCCTGGCATCCCATGTGGTCCCCAAAGCACTGCCAGGAGTGACTCCTGAGTGCAGAACCAGGAGTAACCCCTGAGCATCGCTGGGTTGGGTGACCCAAAAAGCCAAAACAAACAAACAAAAATGGCTAGCTCCCAGTAAATGTTAGCTATCTTTTCTCCTCCAATGTGCATTCCAACCCTGATCATGATACTACTAGATAAAATCCAGAAATAAAGATTCTTATGCACATTCCTACTATATATCAAGTTTTATTACTGGAGTTGCCAGTAGAGGCCAAGGAGTCTACTGTTATAAAACTGTCTGATTTATAGTATGCTTTTTAAAAGCATTGCAAGTCCACAAGTGCAAGGAACCTATAGGAATTGAACTAAGGGCCTAAGGGCCTTCTCACTTGCAAAATTAAAAAGCAGTTTTTTAAATTAAAACATAAAATAATAATATTTTTTCACTAACTATATTCTACCCCAAATTGCTGTTGATATATTAGTCATCCAAAACCATTGGATTAAGCTACTGAGTTCCTCTCTGTGAATGGTTTAATTTTTTCAACAAAATTTGAAGTCATTTAACAATATCTTAGGTTTAGATACATTTTTATCTGATTTATAAAAATAATCCTCATTTTTTATAATCAGTAACTACCATTTCTATAGACGATTCAATGACAAATGTGTGACATATAATATCTAATTCAACTTTCCCAACAACAGCATGATATGAAATTATTCTATTTTTTTCTCAACTTGTGGAAAAATTTTCTAAGTCTTAGGGAGATTCCTGTTCAACTATATCAGAGAATAATAGCAAAGCAGATGTGTTTGATTAAAAAAACAGGGGTACTTAACTATGGTACTTACTACTCAGTGCCACTGCCTCACATTTCCTAAATATTTAAAATAATTCTATATAAGGAACAACAAAATAAATCATTTCTCTTTTTAACAACAGAGGCAGTGTTAAAACTACCACACAATTATGAACACGTGAACCGGGTTTGTATACATTAGACCAGTTCCTTATTTTCTAAATGAAAGGCAAACATGAGTAACTTCTCCTGAAAAGTACTTGCAGCATTGTGTTACTTATTTAGTTGCACTTATCTGAATATATACATTTTCTTAAAATTTTATTATGGTGGTAATTTTTATGTTAAAACTCTAAGTATTGGGGATTATAAGGTTAATATTATTTCAATATGTATTATCAGGCCAACTTTTTGACAACTCAGTAATTTGGTTAACAAAGATTCTGTATGATGTTCTGGTAGGCTCACATAAGTTTTTTCCTATTTGCTTTTATTAGATTTCTTTAAGATTAATCAGCCAACTTGTTCAGTAAGACAGATGTGCAAGTATTGGATTACTTGCTTCCTACATACAGTCAAATTTGACTCAGTCCACAAGCCAAATGAATTGTAAGGATTCACTATAACTTGGACCAGTTATCTCATTTATTTCTTTTTTTAAAGCACCACGATTGACAAAGTTGTTAATAAAAGAATTTAAGGCATACAATTTCCAAACTCCCGTTTAACCAACGTCTCTCCATCAACTTATTTAGCATGCTCCCCATTCCACCCAGCTTGCCTACCTATCAGATACATTTTCAGTTTTGATTATTATATTTTGGGGCCCATGCTCACAGTAGTATTGGTCCCTGAACATTGCCCCTATGTTTGATTCATATCATCTCTGTTTACTTCTCCCCTCCATTTATCCCATTCTTTGGAATTTTACATTTCTGTAATCTAGGATCAAGAGTTTGCCCACCTTTGAGACCTATTATTCCGTTACGTTGTTATTCTATACATGAGAGATAAATGAAAGCATCTGGTATTTGTCCCACCTCTGACTTTGCTCACTTAACATGATATCCTCCAGTACCATCCAAGTTACAGAAAATTGCATGATGTGTATATAATAACTTAAGTTTCAACCCTTGGTCCTTAAGTTGTTTCCAAATCCTGATTATTTTAAGTGCTGCAGTATACAAGGTTGTGCATATGTGATGATGGCTGTCCATCAGTGTGTCTGTTCATCTCCTTTTCCTGCTTTTTGACTTGGTTATAGATTTCTCTTGTTGAGGATTTTTGTGTGTGGTTTATGTACTCTTAACATTAACTGTCTTTTAGAATCACTTGTATCACTTGTCATCCTGCTGCTCAAGCAGGCACCAGTAATATTTCCACTTGTCCCTGTCGTGAGTTAGTGTAGCTCAATGGTATCTGCTCACTCTGGGGACACGGAGAGCTTCAAACCATTCATTCAGGGCCTTGGTGAGGAAGTCCAACCATCTCATAAGTGGACAGCCACGTATTCTTTTGATGTCACATAGAATCCAGTCTGTAAAAGCTCTAGTCCAGGGGTCATCTCTAAATCGCATTACGTGTCCTGCCCATCTGATTTTGGATGTCTTGGCAAACAAGACAGTGTCCCTGATTCTTGATCGTTGACAGTGGTTGGAACTCCAGATTCCTTCTCTCACTTCTGTGAAATGTTATATTCCAAGCATATCTCTTTTGATTCCTCTTTGGGATACCTGAATAGCATTCTCATCCTGTTTTCCTAGGGCCCAGGTCTCTTGAGGCATATGTTAGTTCAGGAAGTACAGTGGAGTTGAAAAGATGTGCCCAGGGCCTGAGGTTCTTCATCCTCTTAGCAACTTCTTCTATGTTCTTGAAGGCATTCCATGCCACTCTCTTCCTCCTGCACAGTTCTGGCACTAAGTCATTCATCATTCATCAGTCTTTGGAAGACGTCTGTCTTCGGAAACTCTTGAGCTCATTCTCCAACATGGATTAGTGTGAACCTCAGGAAATCACAGCTAACATCCGAGCTCTCAAAGCAGTGCAGAGGAATAAAGAAAGACCTCATAGAGAGAAGAGCAGCAGTGTTGGCTGATGTGACATAAGCTGGGGAAAGTATTCAAAATGCCCGCCTGTTCTTCACCAACTATAAGACTGATATGACCGCCCTCCTGATGTGCTGATGGATCTATCACATCTTCCAGAAGGGCAATGGAAAAGGTTATCCACAACTTCTACTCAGATCTCTTCGATACTCTTCGATAGCCATGTCCACCTGTCCCCATACCAAATTCCGCAAGATGGATATATTGTTCCCAATGTTCTCCCTTCCAAAATTTGACATGGCGTTTTGTTGGTATAGAAGCATACAGCACTCAGCCCAGACAAGGTCAGACCCGAACACCTGAATTATCTGCCACCAATACTTGTCAATACACTGGCTCAGCTCTTCACACGTTACCTGTCTGAATGCAGGTTCTATCCCAGTGGAAAACCAGCAGGACCATTCTGTTGTACAAGAAGGGAGACATCCACGACATTGACAACTAACATTCAATCTGCCTGTTGTCCATTGTCTACAAGTTGTTTACTCGAGTCATCCTGAATAGAATATACAGAACACTAGATGGAGGACAACCATGAGAGCAAGCTGAGTTCTGAAAAGGATTCAGCATGATCAACTATATCCACAGGGTGACCAAACTCATTGAGGTTTCGTGAGAGTTCAAGATACCACTCCATCTAACATTCATCGATTTAAAGAAGGCCTTTGATTCTGTTAAGACTGAAGTGTTCATTGAAGCCCTAGCCAACCAGGAGTTCAAACTCAGTACATCAGGATCCTCTGAGAGATGTATTATGGATTCACCACCAGGATCTCACCATTCTACAAGGAAGTGATTATCGACATAAAGAGAGGGGTGAGGTGGGGTGATACCATTTCACTGAAACTCTTCACGGCCACCCTCAAGAAAATCATGCAATGACTGGAACGAGAAGGAATGGGAGTGAAGATAGATGGTCAGCAACTATACCACCTCTACTTCACTGATGACATCATTCTAATAACACCAAACATCAGCCAAGCGGCAAGAATGCTGGCTGACTTTGACCATGAGTGTAGAAAGGTCATATTGCAGCTGAATCTCATGGAGACAATGTTCATAAAAAAACAAACTAGCTCCTGAAATTCCATTTGCTCTCAACAGAATGAACATCTCTGAATGCAGTAGTTATGTTTACCTGTGTGGAGAACTCAACATGATGTTTTTTGAAATATTTTGTGCAAATATTTTTCCCCATTTGTTAGGGTACCTTTTATTTAAATCAAGCTCCTTTTGATATGCAGCAATGTTTTTAATCTGCTGTAGTACCATTTGTTTATTTTTGTTATAGTTGTCTTTGCCAATGAAATCATAAAATTGAAAACACCTTTGAATACCAAATCCTATAGTATTCAGCATATATTTTTCCCCAATATAGTTTATGGAGTCTGGTATAATCTTGAGGTCTTTTGGACTACTTTGAATTGACTTTTGTGTAAGATGCGAGATACTGATCCAGTTCCTTTTTTTTTATTTTGGTAAGTTATCACAAAGCCTTATTCTCTCTGGCCCATACCATGATGTACCTTTCTTATTGGATCTTCCACTACTGTTTTTTCAGTTTACTGTTTTAACTACATTGGCTGATCTGCCTTGGAATATTTCAGCTTCAGAGTCTTGGTTGTCTCTCCAGTTTCTATAACAAACAAACCACAATCTGACTGATTTAAATAACAGAAATTAGTTTTCTTGCAGTTCTGGAGGTTTGAAGTTCAAGACTGAGGTGCTGCAAAGGTTAATTTTGGTGAAAACTCTCCTCTTGGTTGCAGATATCTATTGTCTCACTGCTTTCTATTGGCTTAAGAAATACTCTTAATTTGTGTGTGTGTGTGTGTGTGTGTGTGTGTGTGTATCTGTGAGAGAGAGAGAGAGGTATGTGTGTGTGACAGAGAGAGAGAGAGAAAGCGAGAGAAAGAGAGATATCAACTGTTCAGAATTGATGGGCTGACCCATTGAAACAGAAGCGATTGCAAGAAAGAATTTTGATTATTTCCTTCTCTACACCCAAATATAAATACCTGTTATTATAACACTAGGACAGTTTTCATTTTTTTTCTCTTGGTTTTTGAGCCACACCCATGGCTGCTCAGAGCATTTCTTATCTCTCCCCTGAGGAGTCATTTCTGGCAGGGCTGTGGTCAGGGTTCAGGACAAATGGGGTACGGGGAACTAGTCCTGGTAGGCAAGTGCCTTATCCACTGTACTATCTCCAATCTCCAGACTATTTCTGATAGAAAAAAAATAATGAAGTAAGAAAGCATTTATGTTTGAAGACCTGAATGAAAAATTCATATTTTTAAGTCAAGAGAAAGACATCTTTGAGGTAGAAAGCTGTCTTAGTGTGAGAAAATGCAAATAAGAGCATTAGAGTTTTTCCCCATGTATATTTGGTTCAGTCTTTATAGCTATTGTTACTGGTCTTTCAGATTTGTTTACTTTGTACTCAGGTGGTTTTTATGTTTGTTTCTTTGTTTGGCGACCACATCTGGAAGTGCTCAGGGCACACTCTTGGCTCTGTGCTCAGAGACTACTTCTGCCCGTGCCTGGGGAACTACTGAATTGGGATTGAATTAGCGTGGACTACATGCAAGTCAAGCACCTTAACCCCTGTTTTATCTCTCCAGCTCAGTGTTGGGTATTAACTATCCAGTTTTGTGAATTTTATTCCACAGTCCTCATTCGAATTTTCCTCTGTGGAACTCCTAGTTTCTCTTCTTTTTCTCAGAAGAACCAGCAGTCTTAATAGGTTAAGGCTCATCCTATACTCCCATTTAATCCCGTAATTGCATTCTTGTAAAACAGATCTCAAAATACTTTAAATACATTCACATTTGGGGATTAATACTTCAACACAAGAATTCTGAAGGACACAGTTCAGCCCATTCAGCCCACTACAGCATCTTACTTAAGTTGCAGTTCTTTTCTCGGATATTTTAATGATTCACCTTTCTTTTTGGTGGGTCACATGATGCCCAGGGTTGTTCAGGGGTTACTCTAAGCTCTTTGCTCAGGGCTAGTGCCTGGCCGTGCAAAGGGAATCAAGTGGTGCCACAAATCAAACCCAGGCCACCTTCATGCAAAGCTTGCTCTGAGCCTATTAAGCTATAACCTGTGTCTGTTGGCTCACTTTTAATATTATTTCATTCTTTGTTCAAATAGAACCACAGTCAGGCCCCCCTTACACCAAGTTACTTTTCTCAGCTCCTGGCGTTCTTTCACCTTCCTTCCTTTATTTTTATCCTTGGTATTCTGATACTATCATTTAATCTGCTATATATTTGCTTTATTATTTCTTTTAGTCAGCTCCACTAAATTGTAAACAACACAGTGGCAGAGATTTGAGTTTCTCTAACTCTTAACTCCTAACATTTTGAAAGTATGTATTACATAGTGCTTTCTAAATAGTCAATTGCTCAAGTAAAATCGTCTGAATTGTAGTTGTATTTCTTCTCATGTAATTCCATATTTACTAAGTCTCACTCTGAAAAACTTTAACCCAGGACTTGAGAAATAGCACAAGGATTGAAGCGTTTGCTTTGCAATGTTTGATTCCTCACATATAATCACTTGTCATCCCATTGTTCATCGATTTACTCAAGCAGACTCCAGTAATGTCTCCATTCATCTCTGTCACGTGCTAGTGTAGCCCAGTGGTGTCAGCTTGCTCCAGGAACACGAAAAGCACCAAACCGTTTGTTCAGGGTCTTAATGAAGAAGTCTAACCATCTCATGGGTGGGCGGCCAGGCATTCTTTTGACGTCGCCTGGAATCCAGTCAGTAATAGCTCTAGTTCAGCAGTCATCTCCAAATCGCATTATGTGTCTGGCCCATCTGATTTTCGATGCCTTGACAAACAAGACAGGGTTGCTGATTCTCAATCATCAACAGAGGTTGGAACTCCAGATTCCTTCTCTCACTTGAATGAAGCGTGATATTCCAAGCATAGCTCTTTAGATTCCTCTTTGGTTTGATTCCTCTTTGGTTTGATTCTTGATATCGCAAATGGTCACCCTGAAGTGTTCCTGTGTATAAAGCTAAGAGAAAGTCCTGAGATCTGGTGGACATAGACTACCTTCCCCAATCTCCCAAAAACAACAACAAAACCAACTTAGATGCAAAATTTCTGGTCTTTTTCAGGGTTAGCTCTTTGGACAGGCCTTATTTTACAACTATTATATTGTGTTAAAACACTATTGTCAAGAGCAATGTCTGTTATTTACCTGGAACTATATCCACTGAAGATGTTTCCATATACTGCCCACATTTTAAAGGATAAATATTATTATCCTGGAACAATAGTGAAAGAATTCAAAACACAAGAAAACTAACTAACCTGACCAACTTAGAATCCATGTCTCTTTCTAACTTGGAATTCCATCTTCTTGATAGTAAAGAACACTTCCCACAACAATTGAAGTACTGTTATGTTCTGATTGTAGGGTTAGCTCTTTAAATGGGTTTTAATGAACCACTTTACTGTAAAGGAGAAGTTAAAGGACTAATTATTAATTCATAAAATATTTATCAAATCTCATTAAGTGTGAAAATGTGTGCATAGACTGATAAAGTCTTTTCTTAGAGAAAATTGCAAGCTACTTTTAAATGTTGAAAAAAGTAATTTATTTCTTTGTTGTTCTGCAAATCTTGAGATAACTTCTGAATGTAGATTATGAGTGAAAATTAAATCTGTTTGCTTTTATTATCAGGTCCACAAATTTTTTTTTATTGCTAATACTCTGGTAGTGAGTGTTGGGCTATTGTATACCTGAAACTCTAACATTGCTGAAAATCATAATACATAAATAAAAATTTTTAAAAAAAATAATAAAATGGAAATGGCTAAACATGTCATTCAAGCCCCCATGCATAGAAATTTATCTTAGCCCTACTGGCTGGGATACTGCCAGCATTTTCTATTGGTTTTTCATTGACAACTTGTTCGACAGTGTTGTTAATAAAAGAAGGCAATGATTTGGGATCTACAAAGCAAACCCAATGGTTCTCAGTGTTTTTTCTTGGTTCTGTGCTCAGATATCTCTCTTAGAGGTGCTGAAGAATCATATGCAGTATAGAAGATCAAACTAGGTTCTGCCATGTTTAAACATCTGCCCTCTCTCTTTCCAGAGCTTGAATTATATGGTTTGGATTGTAAGATATTTGGAAGGTTTTTTCTGTTAGTCATAATATGTTCCATTTAGAAGCTATATAAATGTTTTCCTAGAGTAATTGTTATTTTTATCTACTTAATTTTTTTCCTAAAGTGAGAAGTTCATTATCTCATTGGTAACTCTATGATAAATTAATTTTCTTCTTGATGGTCCTCCTAATGTATCACTTTGAAGGCTTGGAGATTGCAGGGAGAAGTGGAAGAAGTACTGAAAGAAATTAAATAGTACATAGTGAAAAAATAAGTAAAAATTTTGTTTATTGTGCTTTTTCCCTGGCTTATATCAAATCATTGATGCATGACTGACTAGGCAACATTTGCCATCTAGAAAGTATAAAAATTCCTTTGCTTTTTAAATAGACTTTAATTATATATGTGTATAGATATATGATAGCAATGCTACAAAGCTAGTGTATTCTGAGGTTTCTGGGGTTTGTGTGTGTGTGTGTGTGTGTGTGTGTGTGTGTGTGTGTGTGTGTGTGTGTTTGTGCATGTGCATGTTCCTAAATCCAGTCTCTGGTACTTTGGTGGTACTTTTTCTTAAATCTTCAGAGTCTACCCACAATCATGTTTCCTAACTTACTGGCAAGAAAGAGTTAGAAACTCCAAGGCATTGACTAAACCAATCAGCTTAAATTATATCAAATAGTATCCCAAAATATGAATAGTGTAGGTTATAGTTCCACGAAATGTAGAGGTTTATTCTAAACGATATATGCAGTTTAAATAGTTCATTTGTACCTCTATATATTGTAAAGCAAAATATAAAAATAATAGTTAACATTGTAAAGTCTTATTCCATGCCAGGTACTGTGTAAGAACTTTACAATTATGCCAGTTTGGAACAGTATAGACTTGAACTATGAACAAAATGAAGCTTACTTTTTGAGGGAGGGAGGATAGGTTGGTTTTTTGGTTTTTTGTTTTGTCTTTCTTTTCAATTTTTTTTTCACAGAAGCAATTAACCTCTGACTTTTGATAGTGGTTTGGCAGACACTTACCTTGTTGTATCATTCTCAGATAAAAGTCCTCAGGTGATTTTGTTTTGTTTTTCTTTTTTGCTGTAAAACCAGTCCCAGTGCAAACATTGCAATTCTCAGGTCAAGAATGTTCAATCTATTGCTACCTCCTACCTTTTACTTATCCTACTCATTGGTTGCAGCTTTCTTCCATTCAGGTAGAAGATGAGAGTAAGAGTAAGAAATGGTTTTGGAGAAAGATAGTTCTTTCCTTCTTTCCTGGCTGACATGTTTTTACTTCCTGGGTCGGCTCCAATTGCCAGATAGAATGAAGTCTCTCCAGGATGCTGGGAAGAGAAACTTCTAGGACAAAACTTCCTCTCCTGTCTCTTAAGGCAACCCTTCAACCTAAGACTATTCCCTGATTAGTCCACAGAATCATCTTTATTATCTATTTCTTTTCTTTGGAAACTTCTAGCCTATAAATTTGGAGAAAATCCTCATTTATGGGGGGAGGGTGAGGATGGCATTTTGGCGGCTAGCCCCTGAGGTTCTCAGGGCTCAGTTTTGACTCTACACTCAGAGATCACCTCTGGTAGTGCTCAAGAGACCATAGAAATATTCCCACCAAAATACTGTTAATACTGCCATTTTCCAAAATCAGGCTAATGTGAAGATTTTAAATGTCTATTCCAAATTTCTGAAATATGTTCTGAAATTTTAATAGCAGGCTATTAAAAATAGTAAGCAACTAATGTTGATAAATAGTAGGCCATTGTTTCATCTGAATTCTGAACAAGTCGGGGCTAAGTAAGCACAAAATTTTGGCTTTTGTGACAGAGTGGGCACTGTTATTTGATCAAAGGTGTGTGCCCAAGTGTCAGTGGGATCATAATCAAGTTTCTTTGAAAAGGAATAGAATGTGTTAGATCAAGAGTGGAAATGGGGACACCGTCAAGATAGTACAGCAGGTAAAGTGCTTGCATTGCATGCAGCTATCATGGGTTAGATACCTGCCACACCATATGGTTCCCTGAGCACCACCAGAAGTGATCCCTGACTGAATAGCTGGGAGTAAATCACAAGCACTGCCTATGGCCCCAAAACAAAACAAAACAAAAGTAGAAAGGAAAGAAACATGGGAATCGATCCATTTTCTTCAAATAAATCTCTTCCAAGGGCTGGAGAGATTAGACAGGGTTTAAGGCACTTGCCTTGAAAACTGTGATCACAATTTCAATCCCTAACACTACATATGAGCCTCGAGCAGAACCAGGAATGATCCCTCAGCACAGAGCCAAGAGTAATCCCATAGTACTGCTGGTGTGGTCCTAAAGGAGAATAAAAAGAAAGTCATTTGCTTCATTCTTGTCTTATTTTAATAAGTTGCCATAGGCACTGGAAACAATCAGCAGCCACCAGCCTAATCAGTCAAAAGCTATTAACATAAAAGTAAGATACTTCAGTGACACAAACGTTACAATTTACTGAAGACTTAGATGATGATTAACAGTTTAGTAATAAAGTGTTTTTAGTTGTAATATGTGCATTTTTAGAAATAACACTATTATATACTTAATAGACTACAATATAGTGTAACCATATTTATATGCACTGGGAATTGTAAATTTCATGTGATTCATTTTATTATGATATTATCTTTATTGCATTTTTTTTTCATTTCATTTTCATTTCATCATCCTGTTATTCGTCGATTGCCCTTAGCAGGCCCCAGTAATGTCTCTTTCATCCTAACCCCAAGATTATATTCAAGGCTCTTTAGGAGAATGAGACCCATCATTGTTACTGGTATTTGGCATATTTGGTACGCCACAAGGAGTTTGCCAGACTCTGCCCTGTGGGCAGGCTACATTCGATAGCCTGCAAGTTTGTCCAAAGTAGGAATGAGATAAAAAGATGTCATAAAAAGATATTCTGATAAGATAAAATCCAGGAGCTGGATTTTATAGTCTGAGTCTTGGCCATTGATGGGATTACACAGCACCAGGGGGCCAGGTGGTGGGTGTGACCCCCGCCTACTGGAATTTGGAGGATCTGGGTGGAGGATGCTCGACTCCAATCTGAGTAGGCTGGGAGATCTCGGCCCCAGAAACCGCGTGGATTTGTCCCTCTGCCAGTACCTTCATGTGTGCGGAGAGTGGTCTCAGCATGGTGGTGGCTGGTCCTGGAGGTCTTCAGCTGCCGGAGCCCTGATCGGGGTGGGGAGGAAAGCTCAACCCACTCCCCTCCAACGGGCCTCGGAGAGGAACAGCCAGGCGCGAGGGCAGAATGGTCTACAATATTTCCAAATTGCATATGTACTTCGTTATAAATATGTCACAAATCTCTTCCCTAAAAAACATTCAAAATCTGATTACCTCAAAAATCTTCCACAGATGTTACTCCTAGTTTCTGTTTACAACTTTCATAAAAGGACTCAAAAAATTTTTCTATAGCTATGTTCACTTCAATTGCTATTGACCCTTGAAATGGAACAGTTTCATAGACATTGAATACCAAGATGTAGCGCTGTAGCACTGTCCTCCCATCGTTCATCAATTTGCTCGAGTGGGCCCAGTAACGTCTCCATTGTGAGACATTGTTACTGTATTTGGCATATCGAATACGTCACAGGTAGCTTGCCAGGTTTTGCCGTGTGCGCGAGATACTCTCTAGCTTGCCGGGATCTCCGAGAGGGGCGGAGGAATTGAACTCGGGTTTGCCAGGTTGGTCGTACCAAAATAGCCCCTGAAAATATATACTATCTCATATTTTCTCAGCACTCCTTATGCTTAAAGCAAGATTGTGCAGTTAATAATGCCTCCTCATTGCAATTATCCCTTCCTTACTCGTACTACCCTATCTGGTCACCACTTCACAGTTTACTACTCACATTTTCTATAGCAGTTCTTCTACCTCTTTTGGAGGCCTGTAAATTGAAATCCCAAAGTCTACCAATGTCTGGTACCCAGATAATCTCATTCAGCTACCAAATCCATTAATGGCTCTCAGATTCCTATCAACCCTTGAACTGATGATTTCTAGGAATCCCTTATGATCCCCAAAGTACTGTATTCTAAATCCAACTGTTTTCTAGAGGTTTCTACTTAGATATCAAACAAGCAAGCTCAAAGTAACCCCCAAACTTGCAGATTTATACAGCCCCCAAAATACCTTCTCATGTAGTCCTACTTATTTGACATCTCAATCTTTCCAGTTCCTCAACTTACAAATTTAGACCTCTTTTATTCTTTCACACCCCATCAAATATGCCACCCAAGCCTATAAATGACCGTCAAAGAATCCTGTGCAGGTCTTTACACTACCTCTAACCATTACTGTTCTCTAACCATTCTTACCACTCTTACCTATTCAGGCACCACTATTTTCCTGGCCTAACATGAATCTGTTCTTTCACATCATATTCATAGAGTTAATTTTAGTAGGTCATGTCAACATATGCTCCCAAGTCTTTTTTCTTTATATTGGTCTCTATGGTGTTGCTCACTCCTTCCCCTTTAACATTGCCAAATCTTTCATCTCATTTTGCCCATAGTGTACTAATCACACTGACTTCTGTGCTTACACCCATACCTCCAGTTTACTCAGAGGCTTTGGAACTTGCCACTATTTCTTTTAGGAGCACTCATACGTGTAACATAACTCACTAATTATTTCCATTTTGTCTTTGCTTGCATCCCATACTATAGAAGTATTCCCTTACCAGTGTTACTGTAACTTTATTCTGCTTTGCCTTTTACTATTGTACATAGCTTTGTTTCATCACTTGATCACTTGACTTCCCGTTAATTGTCGATTGCTCGAGCGGGCGCCAGTAACATCTCCATTTGTCCCGGTCATGTGCTAGTGTAGCCCAATGGCATCTGTTCATTCTAGGAACATGAAGAGCCTCAAACCGATCGTTCATGATTGTGATGAAGAAATCTGAACATCTGGTAGGTGGGCGGCCACGTGGTCTTTTGACATCCTGTGGAATCCAGTCGGTAACGGCTCTAGTCCAGCGGTCAACACCAAATTGCATTATGTGACCAGCCCATCTGATTTTTGATGCCTTGGGCTGGAGCGATAGCACAGCAGGTAGGGCATTTGCCTTGCATGCAGCCAACATGGCCGACCCGAGTTCGATTCCTCCGCCCCTCTCGGAGAGCCCGGCAAGCTACCGAGAGTATTCGATATGCCAGACACAGTAACAACAAAGTCTCCAATGGAGACGTTACTGGGCCTGCTCGAGCAAATCGATGATCAACAGGAGGGGCAAATGAGACAACGTCCCTGATTCTTGATCATCAACGGAGGTCAGAACTCCGGAATCTTTCTCTCATTTGAGTGAAACGTGATGCTCCAAGCATAGCTCTTTCGATTCCACTTTGGGAGACCCAAATAGCATTCTCATCCTGTTTGCATAGGGCCCAGGTCTCTGAGGCGTATGTTAATGCAGGAAGAACAGTGGAATCAAAGAGATGTGCCCGAAGCCGGAGGTTCTTCATCCGCTGAGCTATTTCTTGGATGCTCTTGAAGGTATTCCAAGCTGCTCTCTTCCTCCTGAGCAGCTCAGGTGCCAGGACATTCATCATGTTGACTTCTCGACCTAGGTACACATATCTGTTGCATTCGGAGATGGTCGTTTGAGAGAGAATGGAGCGTCAGGAATGAGGCTGTTTCTCATAAACCTTGTCTTCATAAGACTCAGCTGTAGTCCGACCTTTCTACACTCACGGTCAACATCGGCCAGCATTTGTGCCTCTTGGCTAATGTTTGGTGTTATTAAAACAATGTCATCAGCAAAGCGGAGGTGGTGTAGTTGCCGACCATCTATCTTCACTCCCATTCCTTCCCATTCCAGTCATCGCATGATGTTCTCAAGGGTGGCACTGAAGAGTTTCAGTGAAATGGTATCACCCTGCCGAACCCCTCTCTTGACATCAATGATTACTTCTTTGTAGAATGGTGATATCCTTGTAGTGAATCGGTAATGCAGCTCACGGAGGATCCTGATGTATTGAGTTTGAATGCCCTGATTGGCTAGGGCTTCAATGACCACTTCCGTCTCAACAGAATCAAAGGCCTTCTTTAAATCAATGAATGTTAGACAGAGTGGCATCTTGAACTCCCGAGAAACCTTGATGAGCTTGGTTATCGTGTGTATATGGTTGATGGTGCTGAATCCTTTTCGGAACCTGACTTGCTCGCATGGTTGTCCTTCATCTAGTGTTCTGCCAATCCTATTCAAGATGACTCGAGTGAACAACTTATAGATGACAGACAATAGGCAGATTGGGCGATAGTTGCCAATGTTGTGGATGTCTCCCTTCTTGTACAGTAGTACAGTCCTGCTGGTTTTCCATTGGGATGGAACCTTGCATTCAGAGAGGTAGCATGTGAAAAGCCGAGCCAGTGTATTGATGAGTACAGACGGCAGGTTCTTCAGGTGTTCAGGTCTGACCTTGTCTGGGCCGGGTGCTGTTCGTTTCTTTACTGATGAAATGGCGTGTCCAATTTCTGAAGGGAGAACATTAGGAATGACATATCCATCCTGTGGAATTTGATATGTCAGCAGGTGTACATGGCTATCGAAGAGATTTGAGTAGAAGTCATGGATAATCTTCCCCATTGCCTTTCTAGAAGATGTGATAGATCCATCAGGCTAGGCTGCCTGGAAGGAAGGAAGGAAGGAAGGAAGGAAGGAAGGAAGGAAGGAAGGAAGGAAGACAAAAATGATCGTCTGTACTTTCAATGCATGTATGCTAGCATCAGATGCATCCATCAATGACCTGATGGTACAAGCGCAGAAGATCAAGTACGACATCATTGTTCTGACGGAGACAAGAAGGCACCAAACTCATCACGCTGTTTTCAACATTGTATTGAGTTTGAATGCCCTGATTGGCTAGGGCTTCAATGTCAATCAATACAACAATTGGAGAAGAATTGTTCCTTGGAACATGCGATAAAAGAGTTGCCGGAGGTATCGGTGTCCTTGTCAACACAAACTTGGCCATGAGCATTGATTCATTCTTCATTCGAATGCCTAACAATCCGAATCGGAAGTTTACATTTGAATAGATGTGGCTCACTGCCGGCAGTTTCTATCTTCGTTGTCTACACACCAACATCCAATTATGATTAAGGAGAAATTGAGAAGTTCTACATGGAGCTGGAGAAGTTCTATAAAGAAGACCACACCTTCTACAAGATCATTGTGGGTGATTTTAATGCCAAGGTAGGACCGAGAAGATCAGCCGAAGAACATCACATCGGGACTCATGGCCTAGAATGGAACGAACAGTGTGAGAGACTCTCTGAATTCATCATGTCAACCAAGACCATCCATGGTAACTCAAGGTTTCAGAAGGCCAAATCTAAACGTTGGACATCAGAGTCTCCTGGTGGACAATTCCACAACGAAATAGACTGCATCATATTCAATCGACGGTTTTGCTTGACCAATGTCACTGTTGTCCCAAAATTCCAAACGGGATAAGACCACCATCTCCTTCATACAAAATTCTACTTCACAGAGCCGGGAGAAAGGGCTGCAAAGTTTAAGAAGAGAACTCCCAGAATGCCCACCAACTGGGAGTTCTTTGGCACTGTTGCTGCAACATGGGAAGATGCCATTGTTGACAACATTGACGAGGAATACGATTGACTGGTTCAGCACCTCCATGATTGTGCGAGGAACGCCAAGAGAGAGATAGCCACAAAAAAAAAAAAAGCCTGTCTTCGAAAACTCTTGAGCTTATCCGCCTACGTGGTTTGGCGCATACCTCATGCAATCACAAGCAAACGTCCGAGCTGGCAAAGCAGTGCAGAGAAGCGATCAAGGAAGACCTCAAAGAGAGAAGAGCAGATGTGCTGGTCGATGCAGCAGAAGTCAGAAAAAGTTTTCATAACACCCTCCTGTCCTTCGCCAACTACAAGACCAAGGTTACTGCCCTCCGACGTCCTGATGGATCTATCACATCTTCCAGAAGGGCAATGGAGAAGATTATCCATAGCTTTGTTTCATATATTAAATATTTGCATGTTTATTTACTGTATCTTTGTCCACAGGACCTAATTCTGTAAATGCAGGAGCTTTGTATTTTTACTACTATCCTCATCACATCTGAAAATTCAGAGCAGTGGATAAACTAACATTATGTGCTCAGTAAATATTTGTGGATTTCAAGGAGGCATAAGTATAACCTATGAACACAAAAACTATAAGATATCTTTAAAGCCACTCAAAGAGAAAAGTTGTAACCTTTGTAAATACAGCTGAGTATGCCAGTTTATTAACAAAAGAATAATTATTCAGATTACCCAAGGTTATCTTCTCTATGGTTATAGTAAAAAAAATTAACATTCTAGATATCTTATTAAAATGGCACAACGTTTTCCATTTTGAGAATGTTTTCACTTGGAAGACAAAACATGGAAATTAAACCAATTCTGATTAATATTAGTACACTTGCATGTATAATTTTCTAATAATTGAACAATGTCATTATGAATAAGCTTTCTCTCAACAATTGTTATCAATTTAATTCAGACAAAAAATTCATTTTAGAAAGGCCTAAACAGCGTATTTCTAGATTTTTAGTTCTCTTATTGAGACATTTTAAATGTGTTTTTTTACTGTTAGGTTAATACTTCTTAGTTTGTATTTCTCATTCTCTTGTTCCTATAGTTGCATTGAAGAAAATTATTCAAACCACACAGCAATAACTTTTTAGCGTAATGTTACTTTACAGAAAATATATGCTATATATGTATATACACCATGTTTTTGTTCTATAAAATACATATTTTTAAATTTTATAACCAAAACTCTTTTTCTAAATTATATGTATATTTTTTCACTCTCTGATTTACATGAAGTTATACAAGATCCATGGAAATATTAAACAAAAAACAAATTATAAATATAAGTGTAAAACTTTTTTTACCTTTAGAGGACATGTATTGGTTAATAGAACTATGTAGGAAACAATGGTAATGGGCCATAAGTTTCAAATAAATTACACTTATTCAGTACCTTATGGAGTCAATGCACTGTAGCACTGCACTGTCCTCCTGCAGTTGATCGATTTCCTTGAGCTGGCCCAGTAAACATCTCCATTGTGAGACTTGTTGTTACTGTGTTTGGCATATCGAATACATCACGGGTAGCTTGCCAGGCTTTGCCGTGCAGGTGAGATACTCTTGGTAGCTTGCCAGGCTCTCTGAGAGGGCCCGAGGAATTGAACCCGGATCGGCCGATTCGGCTGCATGCAAGGCAAATGCCCTACCCGCTGTTCTATCACTCCAGCCAAGGCATGCACCTAAATATTTATCAATCACAATAATTCTTTAAATTTTACCACTAGTTAGTAGATTTACAAGCATTAGTATAAAAACACGTGCTTTTCCCCCATATTAATAAAAAACAAAATTACTCGGACTTATTATAAACCTATTACATTGTATATCCAATTCCACATCTTTTATTTGATTTGTCAAAAAGAATTATGTTATAAAATCAGATATATATCTAAAAAGTTTAAAGAATTTAAACGTCTAAATAACTAATTTGTGAACTCACAGTGTTACAAATTATGTAATAATAGTTATTTAAGTGGTAATTCAATATGTATTTTTGTTCATTAGGAAAATACATACTGGTTATTTCTACCATCTCCTCAGATTCAGTGTTGTACAAGTTTGTATTGTGATGCCTGGCCTGAAGCTCTTCTATTTTTAGTGCTTTAGAACAGTCTTAAATTGCTTATTTTCTGTTTACAAAACTCATCCTGTTGGTTACCATGGAAACTATGACAAGTGTTCTAGCTAACTATTTTATTAAATGATTGACGATATAACCAAACACTGATGGTACGTGATATCATTATAAAAACGTGCATTCCGACATAGTTAAACAGTGGACACATTTATGGAAAAGATGAAATTAACTATAAATAAGATGTATTTCAGATGATGCAAACCTCCTCTGATAATCTGAATCATAACAGACAAAGAAGCATCCCCAATGTACTGCTTATAGTTTTAAAAGGCTATCTGCAAAGTAGTTAGACTGTAATTCTACTTCACACATAAAATTTCGATAGTTAGATAATAATAGTCAGTATTAATAATTAGATTACCAGATCCACCCTAAAAGCTATGCAACTTGTGCTGGCTCAGTGGTAGCACCATCTTTGTCAGCAGGAAATGGTACAAAAGTGAAAAGGAAACTTTTCTCCTATTTATTTGTTTTAAGTGTTAGATGAAATATAGGATACAATTTTGAATTGCTTATACCTACTGATGATATTTCTGGATATTAAGATTTCCTTCTGACTCCATCGTTCTACTTATAGACACTGTTCCCAGCCTCTTGATGGCTTCTTACTTTTTCGTATATTCTGAAGTTTCATATTAGTTTCACTTTGCTCCCTCCCTGCTCCTACCTCTATAGGACATGAAAAAAAAAACTGCTTTTGGGAGAATATACAATTCTAGACATTTCAAGAAGTCAATTAGAAGTAAGATGATTAGAAAACATTAAACTTCTTAGCTATATTTCTAAATTTGGATTTCCAGATGCACATTCTAATGAAATGTTCGTCTACATGTGCTTTTAGAAAAATAATGGAATTTTTGTCTAGGGAGATAGTACAGTGACTAAGGAGGCCTAGTATACCCCAACCAAATTAGATCTCTGGTACTGAATTTGGTCCCCCAAACACTGCTGGGATAGATGCCTGAGCATAAAGGATAAACCCTGAGCACCACCAGATGTGGTCCTAAAACAATATAAATAAAAACCAATAAAGAATATATTTTTCTCATTGAAAGGATCAAATTAAGACAAATACACAGAATGTTTTTTCTTACTTTCTAACAAATAATAAACCAAACAAAATTATTATGAACTCAGCACTGTGAATTTGGGAGGGAGAAGAGAGAAGAATTATTAAAATATATTTAAAGAGTTAATAATCTATTTTTCTCAAAAAATTAATGAATAAAAGTAACAAATTTAATTATGAAAATTATAAAAATTTCCATGACACAAAGATTTATCTGCATAGTTTTTAATTGCTATATTTCATGTTGGTTTAAATTTAACCCAATATATAAGAAAAAGTTGAGATTAACCCAATATATAATAAAAAGTTAAGATTTTTACTAGAAAGTTAAATAATATGAATATTTTTCTGAACTAGTTATTAGAGTGATGGGTATGAAAACAAATGAGATTTGATACTCTGTTCTTACATGATATATAGCTAAATTTGTTAGTAAATATTTTCTGACAAAAGTTGCACATTTTAAGTGAATATATTTGCAATATTATTCCTAATTAAATGTTTTTGAAATTCAGGTAATCATTTAGTGCAGGGAGTAGTTCAGCTTTCTGGAGCACATGCTTTTTATACAATAGCCCTGGGTACTATTCCCAGCACCATATGGTCCCCTGAACATTGTTGAGATAAATCCCCAAGCACCACTACAGAGAAAGAGGGGAAAGAAAAAAAAAGAAAAGAAGGAAGGGAGGGAGAAGGAAGGAAGGAAGGAAGGAAGGAAGGAAGGAAGGAAGGAAGGGGGGGAGGGAGGGAGGGAGGGGAAGGGGAGAGGAAGAAAGAAATTATGTAAGACTTAGAAGCACTTTGATATTACTGATTTTTAATAAGGAGACATAATTTTAATTTAATGTTCATTTTTTATCCCTTTAGGTTCCACTTTCATTTGTAACACACACATAATTCCAGTGAAAAACCAAGAGGGTGTAGCCATGATGTTCATTATTAACTTTGAATATGTGACAGATGAAGAAAATACTGCCACCCAAGAGAGGGTAAACCCAATATTACCCGTCAAAGCTGTAAACCGTAAGTAAAGGACAGCATAAATATACTACTCTTGGTATTCTGCTACTGTAATAATTTCAATGGCTTATATTGTAGTCCTTAATAATTTTTAAAGTTTGACTGAATTTTTTTTTATAGAGAAAGCTGACAGTCCCTTTTGATTCCTTATGGAATTGAACACTTGCTTTCAGTCATTTAACTTGGACAACCTTAGTTATTTTGATTAATCTCTTATATGTAGACATTTAGTGTTTCCAAAATAGACTGAATTGCACAGAAGTAATTTATTATGTTTTTATTTGTATTATTTGACAAAATACATTCAGTAGACATCTGTGAGTGGGATTTCCAGGATTAAAGAATCAGTGCACACATAATTTTTCCAAATACCAACAAACACACTTATAGAAAGTTATGACCTTTTTATACTAGCATTTACATTGTATTAGAAAAAAAATCTCCCAAAGCATTATAATCAGACTGAGTCAGTCTTTATGATTTTGGTTATTTATTATAGGTGAGAATTAGTTTGTTTGTGATGTATATGTATTAAGCACTATGAATACTTTGGCAACTGTCCATCAGTTTTTTACATTTCTTATTGTTTCAGCTACAGAATTGTAGAATACATTTCAAATTATTTTTTAAGACATTTTTTGTCTTACGGGTTTTTCATGACTTTTTTCATATGGAGACTTGTAGAATATGGCTGAGTTTATCAAACCTCAAATATTCTAAATTACTGAGTAAAATTAGAAGAGCTTTAATCACTACAAGTTTGTAAATAAATTCACTTCTCTATTTCTAGAATTTATATAATTTTATTATTTAGTTTTTCTGATGCATTTTAAAATCAACTTGGTGAGATATGAATTTTATATTTTTTATAAAATATTTCTAGTTTGATCACATATTAAGAAGTTATCTTCACTAGTAACATGATATGCACCCTCATTACACACTAAATTTTGTGTGCTTGAGTGTATTTCTGTGCTTTCTCCTCTGTCTATTTTTCTTTTAATTGGACAGTCTCTGATGTGACATGTCTGTCATACTGATTTTAATAGAATTGGTCTAGTTAGTGCTTCACATAAATTTTAGAAACATTTCTCCTGAATTCTGAAAAAGCATACCTTCAGATCATAGACATTTTATAATTTAAGGAAAACTAATATCTTTGAAATATTCAATTATTCTAAATAATAATATTATGTTTTATATTTTGTGTGTATCTTTGCATATTTCCATAGTGGTTTCAATTTTTCTTATTACTTAGTAATTGTTATTTTACATTTTCATTGTTACTATTGTCACTACTATTATAATTAGGATTTTTTCTCACATATCAAATAAAAGATAATTTTTGAGGTCACTGATTTTTATTGAGTATGTTAATTTTGTATGTTGCTATCATTGTGCTATTTTATATCCTACTTGTTTACAGTGACATACATTAATTCTTATGAGACCTTAAAGTATTCAGTCATTCCAGATACAGAGTGATTTACATTTCCCATTACGTGTTTTACATCTAATAATTATCTCTTGTCACACTGCGCTGACTGATACCTCCAACTTATCATTAAAAAGAAATTTATGGTACTATGTTTTGTTCTTGCCTTTTGTGTGAATACCCCAATTGTTCCTCATGAATTCAAATGAAGGCATGTGTACAGAGTTATATGTGTTTGGTAATTTTCTTGTCTGTCTATTTTTTTGTCAGTCTTACTTATAATATTGTTAATAATAGAGTTCCATGAATCAATATTCCCTATGCACAACTTCCTTGAAAGTGACATCTTTGATCCACTATTGTGTCAGTGTGTCTTTCAGAACCCCCACCCTGCTATTTCCCTGCCATAGAAACTGTTAAGCCCTTACTATGCATTTTTAATCCCACATATGACAGAAATCATTTGGTATCTGTCCCTCTTCATTTAGCTGTCTTTGATTAGCATGATACCCTCTATTCTATCTGTATAGAGTTAGAATCATTGCATTGTTTTGTCTTTTATTATATCTAATCTTAGTCTAATCTTTTCTGATTTGAATCACTTTTATTTCTGTTTATCTAATTGCTATGTCTAGAGCTTCCAGACATAGTTGAATAATAATATTGTTGAGTATGGCAATCTTTGTGTTATGCCTGATCTTAAAGAGAAGAATTAGTTTTCAACTTCTAGGTAGGATATCTGGTTTGTTGTTGTTTATAGCCTTTAATATATTGAGGTGAGTTTCTCTATCCCAATTTGGAAAGAATTTTTATCATAAGCGGTCACTGACTCTTGCCAAGTGATCTATATTTATAGTTTTTACTTTCTATCTTTCCTTTCATTGTTGTAGTGAATTTCGTTAATTGATTTACATTGTCACTGTCACTGTCCTCCTGTTGTTCATCGATTTGCTTCAGCGGGCCCACCATAGTGACACTTGTTACTGTGTTTGGCAAATGGAATATGCCACGGTAACTTGCCAGGCTTTGCTGTGCGGGTGAGTTACTCTCAGTAGTTTGCAGGGCTCTCTAAGAGGGGCGGAGGAATTGAACCGGGGTTGGCCTGGTTGGCCTCCTGCAAGGCAAAAACCCTACCTACTGTGCTATCATTCCAGCCCATTGATTTACGTTAATTGAATAATATTTGTATTCCTTTAATAAACCCATTATGCAAAATTTTTAATGTATTATTGAATTCGGATTGCTAAGACTTTTTTGAGGATCTTTGAGTCTTTGCTCATTAGGTATATTGGTCTGTAATATTCCTATGATGTTCCCAACTGTTTTGGATTTCAGAGTTGACCAGAAACTGGAACACTTCCTTTCAGTGCTTTGAAAGAGCTTGAGATACATAGGTAACAAATCTTTTCTTTTAAGACTTGAGAAAACTCACTCATAAAGACATCTGGAACTGTTTAGGTACACTTATGAGAAAAGTTTCAGTTACTTTTTTTTTCTTTTTTTCTTGATTTTATTGACTGGTTCAGATTTTCTTTCTTCTTTATTCAGCCTTAGAAAGTTGTATGTTCTAAAAATTATTTTATTTATTTCAGATTCTCCAATTTACTGTCATGAAATGGTCCATAGTTCTTATGATTCCTTTGTATTTTTGTTCTATATCTATTCTGTTGTAACTTCTCCCCCTTTCATTTCTGATCCAGTTTAATAAGATTTCTTCTATGAGTCTAGGAAAGAGCTTTTCAATCTTTTTTATTCTTTTATAGAACCAGATCTAGGTTTCATTGATCTTTTGCATTCCCTTCTTGGTTTCTAATTCACATGCTCACTCTAATTTTTATTATTGCTTTCCATCTAATGACTTTCGGTTTCATTTTTCTGCCTAGATCCCCAATATATGAAGTTAGATTGTTTATTTTAGCTTTCTCTTATTTCTTGATGTAAACCCATATAGCTATGAACTTCCCTTACAGCACTGCTTTTGCTGTGTCTTATAGCTCTGTCTTTGTTCTCATTAATTTCCAGAAATGGTTTAATTTCATTTTTTAAAAAAAAGGTTCTCATTGACCAAATAATCATTAAATATCATGTTGCTTAGTCTCCAAATAATTGAGCTTCCACTATATTTCTTTCAACACTTGACTTCTACTTTCATTACATTGTATATATAAAAATATATTTTATTCAGTTTCAATGTGTACCAGCATATGACTAACCTGGAGAACTTCTTGTGCACTGGAAAAGGAAGTGTGTTCATCTTTTTGTGGGGGTAAGAGTCTATAAATGTATGTTTAACCCAGTTCTTCCAAATTCTTACTGAAAGCCATGTTTCCTTACTGATTTTCTGTTTAGTTGATGCCTCCATTTGGTAAGACCTGATGTTATAATCTCTTGCTGTTCTGTTGCTAACTAGCATCTCCTTTCCAACCTGCCAATAGTTACTTTATGTATTTTGATATCCCTTCATTTAGTGCATATGTGTTATTGGGTATAAATTTTTCATAATGTATCGCTCTCTTAATTGTTGCATAATATATACCTGTCTCAAATTACCATTTTATTTTGACCTCTATTTTGTTTGATACAAGAATGATGATCCCAGATCATTATTCAAACAAGTATTTTTCTGTATGATATTCTCTAATGTTTCTGGTTACCTTTGTGAGTCCATTAAGATCACAGACCTGTTATCAGTATATCTAACTCTGTCTGGAGCCGTCTTATTTTACATTTAAACCCTATTTGATTTGTTTTCCATCACTCTTAAGGAGACTTTCATACTTCCTTTTCACTTAGTTTCTGAATGAATATTGCTATATTTTCTTTGAATTAATTTAGCTGCTCTTGGTCACTTATTTCCATGTCTACATGAAAATTATATTTAATTATTTTATAATATGTAGGTGGACTGGAGCGATAGCACAGTGGGTAGGGCGTTTGCCTTACATGCAGCCAACATGGCCAACCCGAGTTCGATTCCTCTGCCCCTCTTGGAGAGCCCGGCAAGTTACCAAGAGTATCTCGCCCGCATGGCAAAGCCTGGCAAGCTACCGTGATGTATTTGATATGCCAAACACAGTAACAACAAAGTCTCACACTGGAGACGTTACTTGGCCTGCTTGAGAAAATCGATGAACAACAGGAGGATAGTGACAGTGTGACAGATAATATGTAGATATCTTTAATTTTCTCTTTGTGTGTTTTTAATGAGGGTATTGAAAAAATTAAATGTTATTTAATTTTTTTAGAGACTAAAAAACTTTAATCATAGCAAAATTATATTGTTACACTGTGCATAAATTAATATATATGCATCTATGGCTTTAGATATCTATAAAACATGGACCCAAATGTCCTCTGTTGTAAACCTAGTATAATACTACAGCAAATATATACCAGTTGAAAAATTTTCACAGTTTAAATCTCTTCCTTTGCTATGTCTAGATGAAAATACAATTTTCTGTTAAATCAATACTTGGCAAATATATCAATATAATGGATGATTGTTTTGTTCTAAACAGTACTAGATTTGAGAAAAACACTCAAAATCTCAAATGTGTCAGTCTCCCAATTTTATAAATAAAATTAAATAACATTTACTGTCTCTTTAAGTTGATGTCCATTTTTATTTCCTCATGTTTGCTGACATACTCATTACCAGCTGATTCCTGAGATTGTGCTGGGTGTACCTTAGATAACATCAGCCTGTATTTTGGCCAAGAAATGTCAATAAAATAATTAATTTGGGGCATAAGTAGATAGTATATAAGGTAAGTCTCTTGTGTTCAATGAATGAGGTTGGTCCTCTGACACCCTGTATTGTGTCCTGAATACCACCAGCAGTGATGCCTTGGCACAGAGCCAGAAGTAATTCCTGAGCACTGTCAGTTATGAGAAATATTAATCATGGTCACGGTCACGGTCCTCCCGTTATTCGATTTGCTTGAGTGGGCCCAGTAACATCTCTATCGCGAGACTTCTTGTAACTGTGTTTGGCATATTGAATACGTCATGGGTAGCTTGCCAGGCTTTGCCATGCGGGAGAGATACTCTCGGTAGCTTGTTGGGCTCTCCAAGAGGGGCAGAGGAATCGAACTCGGGTCAGCCATGTTGACTGCTTGCAAGGCAAATGTCCTATCTGCTGTGCTATTGCTGCAGCCCATGAGAAATATTAATAAGCAAAAAAATTAAAATAAGTTCATTTGTTTTGAATCATGTATATTTTTCTCTATTTTTCATTTACAAATTCATTTTTATCATTAAATAGATCCTTCCATAATCCATAAAATTGTATAAAAAATAGAGCAAACTGAACAGTAGAGTTGTATATGTTTACATAAATTTAAGGAATATTTAGAAGTAATAAAATGTTGATTTCAAATATAAGAGCAGATAGAAAATTGAAGTTTTGATTTCCTGAATGAAAAACATTTAAACAGAAGCCCATGATATAATGCATATTCTATGCAACTGTGATTAAAATAGTAGCTCATGTGCAAGTCATAACAAATTTAGTAAATTTGATGCCTTATTTTATGAACATGAGTGATTTCCTTACATAACAGCTGCCACTCAGACATGTAATCATTGGAGAGCCTACAACTATGCAGATAAAATTATTTACAGAGTGTGACTAAGGCTCAGTATTTACAACAAGTATATTCATTTTTTTTCATTTCCATCAATCATTACATTCTCTAAATTCCCTTTACTTAGTTTCAGATTTGAAGGTTTGACTGGCAAATTAAGCAGAAATCATGGACAGACACACACTTTCTGATTTTCTAAAAAAGGATTTCTCCAGGCGGTTGGGAGGTGTAAGCAAAAATTGTTGGTTTAAAAATGGTCATACAAATAAAAAAGTGAATGCATCCTGTTTTTAACTTGTTTTTAAAACAGTCTGTGACCCACTACAAAGTTGATTTTAAGTTCCATATCTATGAGTATATTTTAAGTAATAAAATCTTGACTACTTTAATAAATTTGAAATAGTTCTGCTTACACTTAAGTCTAATTAATTTACTGTTATTCACAATATCAAAAATTTAGTAAGTACAAAAAAAGAGTCTAAGTTAAGTTTTCATTATTCCCAGAAAAAATATACTGTGTAATAATTCTGCATAAAAAAATCAAAATTAGTAGCCAGAGTCATAGTACAGTGGGCAAGGAACTTGCTTGCCTAGCATACATCTAATGTGGGTTTAATCCCAAATCCTCACCAGGAGTGATCCCTGACCTCAGAGCCAGAAGTGAGCCCCAAGAACAGCCAGGTGTGGCCCCCTCACCAAAAAAAAAAAGAGAACTAAATTATGCATGACATACTACACTTTTTCAACCGTTTGATCCATTCCAACCAAAAAGTCTTACAGAATTTTACCAAGCAGAACTCTCTTAATTTTTATACCAAATCTAGTTCTTTTCCCCCTCCAATAACCTTACTTTTCAGACCGTAGGGAAAGTGTAGGCAGGAGCTTCATTATTCACACACCATTAGCAAAAAACATCTTATCTCCTGGTGACAGATGTTAACAGAGGCTCAAGTCTCCTCTTGAAGTCCAGAACCTAGTTTGTACCTTCAAAATAATCTCTACTAGAAATTGGAATAATTCAAGTAGAAACTGAAATAATTCAAGTGGTAAGAGCACATGCCTGGAACGGATGAGACCCTGAGTTTGATCCCGGGCACTGCTGGGTGTAATCTTGTTGGCTAAGTACCACATCATTCCACTTCATTAGGAGTAGCAATGCCACCCCTAAATAATCAAAGTCTATTCTCACCAAAGTTCACCTTTCTTACCAATATATTCTGCAGTTTCCTTCATGCTGCAAAAAAATAGCCTATACTTCCACTAAAGCACTATATTTATATTACACAATAATCTCTCAATGTTTTAATTAGCTTTTTTATAACAATCACTGTTACTGTCACTTTCCTCCCATTGTTCATTGATTTGTTCGAGCGGGCCCAGTAATGTCTCCTTTGTGACAATTGTTACTGAGTTTGGCAAATCAAATACATCACAGGTAGCTTGCCAGACTTTGCCGTGTGAAAGCAATACTCTCGATAGCTTGCTGGACTCTCCGAGAAGGGCGGAGGAATTGAACTCGGGTTTAAAATATGAAATATTACAATAAATTAAGACTACTCACTAATGGAAGAATGTGTCTGACTGCATGTTCTGAGTAAGTTGAGACAATACTGGTGACCCCATGAGAAAGGGTCTTTACTGTTCAATTTGCTACAGTTCTCTCTCCTTACTATTCGTTTATTCTTTGATTTCTTCATTTCTGTAACTAATCTCTTCCTATAGACAATTTTAGAGACAAAGTGATTTTTACTTTCTCCTCTAGATTGGACATACTTTATTGTTAAATTTGACCCCCTTCTCTATTTTAGGACATGTTCATGTTCTTTTTTCTCTGCTCTCAAATGTTATTTGCTCATATATTCCTCCAAAGTTGTGCTTAGTATTCTTATCTTCTTAGTCAATGTCTCTCTCTCATAAAAATATGTATTTTTATGTCATTATTGGGCAAACTCATTCATGTCCTACAGGATAAAAGCCCCTCATAATCCATATCTCCAATTCATATTTTTAAAGTAATTTTTTGTTTCTCAGAACTCAATAATTTCAGTTGCTTGCAGAATTTCTCTTTTGGAAGACTTTAGTATTTCAAGCTAAGACATGTCTTTCCATCTCAGCTATCATTTTCTTCTTGTGGAGTTCAACCAGTGCTTTGTATATCCTTGATATCAACCCCTTATCAGATAGGTATTGGGTGAATATCCTTTCCCATTCTGTAAACTGTCTTTGTATTTTTGGTCACTGTATCTTTTGAGGTGCAGAAGGTTCTTAGTTTAAGATAGTCCCATTTGTCTATCTCTGTTATCACTTGCGTGGCCAGTGGCGTGTCATCTTTGAAGATACCGTTAGCTTCAATGTCGTGGAGGGTTTTGCTAACCTTGTCTTCAATGTACCTTATGGATTCCGGCTTGATGTTGAGGTCTTTAATTCATTTTGATCTTACTGTTGTACATAATGTTAGGTAGAGATCTGAGCCCAGTTTTTTACATGTAGCTATCCAGTTTTGCCAGCACAATTTGCTAAAGAAATTAAACCCAAACCACATCCACTTCACATTTCTTGCTCCCTTATCAAAGATTAGCTAATCATATATTGGGGCGGGGAGGGGTGTCAGTATATTCAACCCTATCCCATTGGTCTGCGGCTCTGCCTTTGTTCCAGTACCATGCTGTTTTAATTATTACTGCTCTGTAGTAGAGCTTGAGGTTTAGGAGGTTGATTCCTCGCATTTTCTTTTCCCCAAGAATTGCTTTAGCTACTCATGGGTGCTTATTGTTCCATATGAATTTCAGGAGTGTTTGCTCTATTTCTTTGAGGAATGCCATGGACATTGTTATAGGGATCGCATTGAATTTGTACAATGCTTTGGGTAGTATTACATTTTGACATTGTTAATTCTCCCGATCCATGAGCAGGGGATATCTTTCCATTTCCTCATGTCCTCTTTTAGTTCCTGAAGTAGCGTTTTGTAGTTAGTTTTCTTTGTACAGGTCTTTTACTTCCTTAGTTAAGCTGATTCCTAGGTACTTGATTTTCTGAGGCACGATTGTGAACAAGATTATTTTTTTCATGTCACTTTCTTCTGTCTCATTATTTGCATATAGAAAAGCTATGGACTTTTGGGTATTGATTTTATAGCCTGCAACTTTACTATACAAGTCTGTTGTTTCCAAGAGAGTTTCTTGGTAGTGGTTTTAGGGTTCCCTAAGTATAGTATCATATCATCTGCACTCTACATCACTAATCATCATGGAGATGCAGATCAAAACAACAATGAGATACCATCTCACACCATAGAGACTGCCCACATCAAAAAGAACAAAAGAAACCGATGTTGGTGCAGATGTGGTGAGAAAGGGACCCTCCTTCACTACTTGTGGGTATGCCAACTGGTTCGGTCCTTTTGGAAAACAGTACGGACAATTCTCAAAAAAATTAGAAATTGAGCTCCCATTTTACCCAACAATACCACTCCTGGGAATATATCCTGGAGAGGCAAAAAAGTACAGTCAAAATAACGTCTGCACTTCTATGTTCATTGCTGCACTATTTACAATAGCCAAAATTGGAAAGAAACCAAGTGCCTGAAAACAGATGACTGGTTAAAGAAACTTTGTACATCTACACAATGAAATACTATGCAGCTGTTGGAAAGGATGGAGTCATTAAATTTACATACAAGTGGTTCCATATTGAAAGTATTATGCTAAGTAAAATGAGCCAGAAAGAGAGGGACAAAGAAAGACTGCACTCATCTGGTGAATAAAAAGTAACAGAATGGTAGATGAACACCCAAGAATAGTTGAGATAAGTACCAGGAGTTCTGCTTCATGACTTGGAATCTGGGAGCACATGCTGGGGGGAAAGGCAGCTCAGATAGAGAAGGGAACACAAAATAAAGGATGTTTGGAGGATTCGCTAGCGATGCCAGATGCATACTGAAAGTAGACTACCGATCAAAAATGCTGGCCACTCAATACCTCTATTGCAAACAACAATACCCTAAAGGAAAGAGAGAGCAAAAGGGAATACCCTGCCACAAAGGCAGGGCAGGGTGGGGGGATGAAATGGGGTGGTGGGAGGACTACTGGGATCATTGGTGGTGGAGAATGTGCACTGGTTGAGGGATGGATACTCGATCATTGTATAACTGAAACCCAAGTATGAACGTTTGTAAGTCTACAACTATACCTCATGATGTTTCACTAAAAAAAAAATTGCCAAAACATCCTACAGGAAAATTTTTTTAAAAAGTTTTGATTGAAGCTAATTCTAGCACAAAAAATACAGATAGTAATTTAAGCAATTACATAACATATTTAAGCCATTGAAATATATTCATGTGCTCAGGATTCTACACTCTGAATAATTCACACATAAAATATGTAGTCTCTTGAATAGCTACATTGCTCTCTCAAGTTTGTATCCCAGATTTCCAATCTCAAGCTAAGGAATAAAGAAATTACCTGTAAAAGTCATGTATAATGGGTATTCATAGTGTTTTAACTGTTTGCCATTGGATATAAGTCATTCTTTAATTCAAAGATGAACAGATGCAGTAGTAATGTAGAATTCCTTCTCAGGGAGCATTATTGTAAAAACAATCTACTCATCAGAGGGACTTAATTAAGTGTTTGGCAGCATAGGGAATATTTGCTATTATGTATTTGGAAGTCTCTTCTACTTCAGGAAGGACCATTGTTTGGGCAACTCTTGGCATTGCTTAGGGCTTACTTCTGGCTCTATGTTCAGTGATCATTTCTGATGGACTCAGGGGACTATATGGGGTAACAGGAATCAAACTTGGGTTGGCTGTGAGCAAGGCAAGTGCCCTACCCTATGTATTATAGCTCCAGTCTATGGAAGTCTTCTATTTTGAAAGATTAAATTTGATATAGAAAAAAAAGCATACATGGTTACATAAACTCTGTAACTAAAAGTTCATCGATTTGCTCGAGCGGGTCCAGTAACGTCTCCATTGGAGACTTTGTTGTTACTGTGTTTGGCATATCAAATACTCTCGGTAGCTTGCCGGGCTCTCCGAGAGGGGCAGAAGAATCGAACGCGGGTCAGCCATGTTGGCCGCTTGTAAGGCGAACGCCCTACCCGCTGTGCTATCGCTCCAGCCCTCAGTTATATCTTGAAATCAATTTAATATCATGGTTGTTCTCCTAGTATTGATACCTGCAGCAGTGCTAACTTTTCAAACTTCTGCACTTCTTCCTCTGATCTACTGGGTTTAGACCCACATTTCTTCAAAAGTTCATTGTAGTTCTGCACTATCTTAGCATAAGTTTTTATTGTTACCTCTACAGTTACCTCTTGCCCTGAAAAATGGACCAGGTGTTTAAATTTGTCAAAGCATTACTGTACCATATCTGCTCCTTTATCTTGTTGTTCCTGTCATTTATTCGGGGTTCACACATGCTATACTCAGGGCTCACTCTTGGCTCTGTGATCAGAGATCACCCATGATGGTACTCAAATACGTGGTGTGGAGATTGAAGCCAGTTTCCCTTGTGAAAGGCAAATGCCTCACCAGCAGTACTATCTCTCTGGCCCCTATATTTACTCCTTTAATGAGTCTTGTATTTAGTAAGTCATTCCATTCCTTGGTATATGTTTTTTGCACTAACACCAGGACTGCACTGGTTGCACTGCCCTGTTTGCTAGTCATGAATCAGGTTAACCAGATCAATTCTTAATTTACACTGAATGAGACTTGCCGGGTTTTGACAATATTCTGTTTTTTTCTTTTCAACAGTCCATGGAGGGCAATGTACCCTTTCTTAAATATTTGATTACTTGATCACTTGACATCCCATTACTCATTGATTTGTTCAAGTGGGTACCAGTAACATCTCCATTCGTCCCTGTCATATGCTAGTGTAGCAATGGCGTGTGCTCATTCTAGGAATATGAACAGCCTCAAAACGATCATTCAGGGTCTTGACAAAGAAATCTGACCATCTCATACATGGGAGGCCACACGATCTTTTGACGTCCCGTGGAAAACAGTCAGTAACAGATCTAGTCCAGCGGTCGTCTCCATTACATGTCCAGCCCATCTGATTTTCGACACCTTGGCAAACAAGACAGTGTCCCTGAATCTTGATCATCGACGGAGGTCGGAATTCCGGATTCTTTCTCTCATTTGAGTGAATGGTGATACTCCAAGCATAGCTCTTTCTATTCCTCTTTGGGAGACCCAAATAGCGTTCTCATCCTGTTTTCGTAGGGCCCAAGTCTCTGAGGCATATGTTAATGCAGGAAGAACTGTGGAATTGAAGAGATGTGCCAGAGACAGAGGTTCTTCATCCTCTTAGCTATTTCTTTGACTTTCTTGAAGGCATTCCAAGCCACTCTTCCTCCTGCAAAACTCAGGTCATTTGTCATGTTTACTTATCGACCTAGGTACACATAACTGTTGCTCGGAGATGTTCGTTCTGTTGAGAGTGAATGAGGCATCAGGAATGAGGCTGTTTCTCATAAACATTGTCTTCTTGAGATTCACCTATAGTCCGCCTTTCCACACTCATGGTCGAAGGCAGCCAGCATTTGTGCTGCTTGGCTAATGTTTGGTGTTATTAGAATGATGTCATCAGAAAAGTGGAGGTGGTGTAGTAGCCAACCGTCTATCTTCACTCCCATTCCTCCCCATTTCAGTCGTTGCATGACGTTCTCGAGGGTGGCACTGAAGAGTTTCGGTGAAATGGTATCACCCTGCTGAAACCCTCTCTTGACGTCAATGATCACCTCCCTGTAGAATGGTGAGATCCTGGTAGTGAATCCACAATACAGCTCACAGAAGATCCTGATGTATTGAGTTTGAACGCCCTGTTTGGCTAGGGCTCCGATGACTGCTTCTGTCTCAACAGAATCAAAGGCCTTCTTTAAATCAATGAATGTTAGACAGATTGGCATCTTGAACTCCTGAGAAACCTCAATGAGCTTGGTTATCGTGTGGATTTGGTCGATTGTGCTGAAACCTTTATGGAAAACAGCTTGCTCGCATGGTTGCCCTTCATGATGTGATTGATGCCTTCTCATCTTGGTCAGACCAATGATGTTGTACTTGATCGTTTGCACTTGCACCATCAGATCCTCAATGAATGCATTCGATGCCAGCATACGTGCATTGAAAGTACAGACAGTCATTTTTGTCCTTCTTCATTTTGGCAACCTAGTTCAGCCTGCGATTTTTTCAGCCTCTCCTTCGTCATCCTTCTTAACATAGCCATATTGGTGGCTCTTTCGGGGTCAGGGGAATGAGACCCATTGTATTTACTGTTTTTGGCGTATCACATACACCACGGATAGCTTGTGAGGCTCTGCCGTGTGGGCAGGATACTCTCAGTAGATTACTAACCTCTCCGAGAGGGATAGAGGCTTTTAGGGCAGCCTCTAATCATTCTTGAAGGCATTCCCATGGTTCAAACCACGTTTGAACCCCATCAAATATGGTGCAGTAACCTTATATTAAGTGTTTATCGTCTGGACAGCATCCTGAACATGGTGGCAGCTGAGTAGTGGAGGTAGTGAAGGTAATGGAGGTCTGCTGGGCTGCTGGGAGCAGGCAGAGGGTTTCTGTTCCTGGGCCCGTTGAGACTTGAATCCGAACTCACAGAGTTCAGCTTCCCTGGTTCTATGGGTCTTCACTCATGCATGAGTCTCAGCTTACAGTGCCGTGGCCACAGGGTAGTGGAGGTAGTGGAGGTAATAGAGGTCTGCCAGGCTGCTGGGAGCAGACAGAGGATCTCTGTTCCTGGGTCCGTTGAACTTGGAGTCCGAGGTCACAGAGTTCTTAAATATTTAGGTGTGAGAAACCATCTCCTTACAAAGTCCTCTATGAGAATTTTTTCTAAAAAAGAAAAACATCACTTATATTCAGTGCCAATTACCTGGTTACAAATTAATGTTTGTTTAGACTATACTATAAATTGTGTTTTGAAATAGAACTATGGAGACTTAACTTGCAATGGTGCTTTTTAGCATTAAGAGCCATAATAGAATACTCTTATCTTTATTTAATATTTTATGTTTGCATGTACTAGCATTGAGCAAAATTCTTTCCAGATGAACTGCAGTTAGACAACTAAATCTGTAATGCAATATAACATGGTCCTATTAACCTAGTGATGCAGAAAAGACCATCTGTACTACCTTGGGTATGATTAAACTATAGAAGCAACTAAATGCCTGTGTGGTCATTAATTCCAAAAAGGCAGCAAATTATTTTTAAAGGAGGAGAGTAAAGTGGCTGATGAAAAATGAGTAAAAGTAAGCATTGACCTTCAGCGCATTATAAGCTTGCAGAATTGATTGTAAACTGCTTTATAACTCAATTTAATGTGCATTAAAAAGTAATCAAATGACTTTGTTGTAGTTCACTGATTTTAAATTTGACAATTCATTTGAACATATAAAAGTTGTTAGTAGAATTATGTAAAAATGGTTGCAAAATCATTGCCATGATGCATTGTTATTTAATCCTATTTGTGCAGATTGTATACTCTCAACTACACTTTATTAATCCAGAGTTTAATATTGAATGCACTTGCAGTTTATTTGAATATTGTATCATACATACCCAGAAAGATAAATTTGATTTCAATTATATTTAATGGTGTTACTGCTAGCCCCCCAATCAAAGCTTGAAATAATAAATTAGCCTATTTAAGCCTGAGATTTCTGTAAAGGGTATGTTCAATAGATGATAGTTTAAAAACATTTCTGTGTATTTCAGGAATCAGAATGCTAGTGATTAATTGATTTTGCCAAAAAACAAGGTGTGTTAACAATTAATGCTATATTTAAGTCCAAGGTATCATAAAGATTGCTATTCATATGAGCTCCTGAATTCTGTTTCACCGAACATTTTTGTTTTGTAAATGTGCATCGATACAACTCCAGGAAGCTAAGATTCTCTTATTCAGGTAGTGCAATTAAATATCCTCATTTTTCCACAGTAAAGTGAAGAACATCACCAGTATTAATATGCTTATGAAAATTTATTTGTTATGCTCAAGCATCTGTCAGGGTTGTGATTTGGTGAGCAAAAAAAAAAAGAAAAAAAAACCCAAAAACAAAGGCCCTGTATTTCCCACTAAAAGAGGAAAATGTAGAAAAATAAACAAATGTAAAATTATCAACTGTCACAAATGTTAAAAAGAGAGGGATGAAAACATAATACATGGCGCAAGGTGGCTGCTTTGCATGCTCTCAACCCCTCTTTGAATTCCTAGCACAGCATATGATCCTCCAAACACTGTCAGAGTTCAGTCATGAGCACAGAACCAGGAATAGTCTCTGAGAACCAGAGGGTGTAGACATAAAACAGAACACCAAGGCCAAAATAATAGTACAGTGGGTAGAGCACTTGTATTGGATAAACCTACAGTGAGCAATCACCTCACACTCATGGTAATGGATGTTTTCGAAAATAAATAAATAAATAAATAAAAGTGAGAAGCAATAAGCATTATTAAGGATGGGGGGTTGGAACCCTCATGTTTGTAAAAGGGTAACACCATTATGAAAAAGGGTATTAAGAGTCTTCAAAAATTTAAGAGCTAAAATACCATAGCATTCAGCTAGCTCATTTTTGGAATTTTCCCAAAGAATATAGAAACATGATATATGAAATGTGAAGAGATCTATGTACCCATTATTCACAATTAATGTAATAAAACTAACCAAAATTCAAATGGACCAATTAGTGGATAAAGAAGTGTTATGTATAACCAATGTAACTTAAATATGTATATATACATATATGTTATTTTCACAAAACATAGATTATGCCAATATTATTAGTCAAATAATTCTGATGAAAACAAATGGTGATTTCTTTCAAATTTCATAAAGAAATAAGTAAATGAATGATAAAATATACCACGACATTTAGATGGTTACAACAAAAAAGTGGTTATCAGAAGAAAAAAAGAAAGGAGGTTGGCGATGAATGGAATTCTCAGGATTTGAAACAAAAACATTAGAAAAATAATTTTACCTTTACAGTATATCATTCTCTGAAGCCAAATGTCTTTATATGCAAAATACATGTTACCCATATGCAAACTTTCTAGATTTGTAAAGCCAACTCCTTTCCCCATCTCACTCAGAAATATACTATGTATATTTCTGTATCTGCATGGTTCTCCATTCCTTCTTTTGCTTTTGAAAATGTGCTTCTTTAAATTCCCTGAAAAATGTATGTAAAGTGTCTAGGTTTAAACCTTACTGAAAAAAATACCTCATGTAATCCAAAAAATATGAAATCATATCACTAACCATTTCCTCAGCTCTTGCTACTTTTATGATACTTCATATTCATCTCAGAAAACTTATCTGTTATATTCCTCATTCTGTGACTCAAGTCATGAATACATGTTACTTAAATTTTCCAATAATGTTTATTTTATATTTTTCTATTTCTGTATTCATATTTTTGCCTTATATAATGGCCTTTCTGTCTCATTTATAGGAAAACTTTTTGGGTTCAAGTTTCCTGGTCTCCGAGTTCTTACTTATAGAAAACAGTCCTTGCCACAAGAAGATCCTGACATGGTAGTAATTGATTCCTCTAAACACAGTGATGATTCAGTAGCGATGAAGCACTTTAAGTCTCCTACAAAAGAAAGTTGCAGTCCCTCAGAAGCAGATGATACAAAAGCCTTGATACAGTCCAGCAAATGTTCTCCTTTGGTGAATATATCTGGACCACTTGATCATTCCTCACCCAAAAGGCAATGGGACCGACTCTACCCTGACATGTTGCAGTCAAGTTCCCAGCTGACTCATGCCAGGTCCAAGGAAAGCATTTGTAGTATACGGAGGGCTTCTTCAGTTCATGATATAGAAGGATTCAGCGTCCACCCCAAGAATATATTTAGAGACCGACATGCCAGCGAAGGTATGTTTGTTTAAATATGAAATGATGTATTAGTGGGTTATGAAAGGTGATTACTATATTTTTTTAAAATCTTGGCACTAATTTTATGTCTTAGAGTAAGAAAAGTGAATTAATACAAATAGAATTATGAATTCTAGAGTTGTCATTAACTTCACCTGAGCCTGAGTAAATGTTTGTGTTTCTCCTGACTTCTTTGTGTATCTGAAATACTATGATAACCATTATCTGCCTATTTTATGAACTGTTAGTTAATGATTATTTTATGATAGATATACATACATAATGACTATCATCTCAAGAATAATTAATTTTGCTTCATTTAGCAAACAGCCAAGTTCTGGAAATACTCCTCTCAATCACTGAATTGTTTTATTGACTTATTCTTTCCAAAATAAGAGGTATATGAAGTGTTATGTATTGAATTGTCAGAAAACTATAAACTAATTAGGGTTAAAATGAGAATGATAGGTAAGGAAAAGTAGAAAGATTATAGTTGGGAAATTGGGTAAAGGAAATCTGAAACTCTTGTTCTTAACCAAAATCAGTCAAAAGAACAAAGTATGAATTCGTATATTTCTCTCCACTCTTTTAAAATTAAGATTTTATATTAACTGGTAGTGAACATAGAGATGCTTAAAAGTCAGTAAGAAAAGACAATTAATCATTAACATGACCATAGATAAGAGCGATAGCACAGCGGTGGGGCATTTGCCTTGCACGCAGCCAACATGGCCGACCCAAGTTCGATTCCTCCGCCCCTCTCGGAGAACCCGGCAAACTACCAAGAGTATCTCGCCCACACGGCAGAGCCTGGCAAGCTCCCTGTGACATATTCGATATGCCAGACACAGTAACAACAAAGTCTCCAATGGAGACGTTACTGGGCCCGCTCGAGCAAATTGATGAACAACGGGAGGGCCTTTACCTTTACCTTTACCTAGTATATATTATGATTAAAATTAAAGTAGGTGGTTGACACACATTAAGTCATATTTAATTCTCGTAACAACTCTATGACTAGGAACTTTCACTGAAACCTTTTATAGATGGGAAACTAGGCTTATATATGTTAAATAAATAATTGGTCCAAGATAACGAAACCAGCTAATCCCAGTGTCTGCCTTAAAACCCAGGTATATCTACAGAATTCACAAAGCAACTAGGCAATTTGTTTCTTTTTCTGGTTTAAAATTTTCATTTTAGAATAGCAAAGCAACATTAGTTATATAAATTTTGCTAGTTTGTTGGAAATTTAAAAATTTTATGTGTAATTTCCAGGTTACTGAGTAGATATAATTGTTAACTACTTGCAGGTAGTTGCTACTTTACTAATAATTTTGGGCACAGTTTTGATGAACATAATTCTTTGTAACCAAATTCTCTTCTACTAACCCTATTTGCATTTTTATGAACACCTCAGGAAGGGAAAATAATTAACATCTGAGGTCACAACTTTATTTCTTTATCCCTGTCCAGAAAATATCAGCATTAGCAAGTCAACATATTATACTGTTGAAATTGCTCCAATTGTAAGCCTTGAAACAATTATAATATATCCCAAGATTTCAGACACACACAGCATTAGCATTGATATAGAACAGAATTTTCAAATCTTGGATATATTTTGTTAATAGTTTTATGACTGTAGTTATTTTAATCTTGTTTGTTTCAAATCAAGTAAAGCATATCCTATTGGTAGCAAAAAACAACAAAGATTCAGTTGTTAATTTCAAATCTGAAAATACTTTGTCTCATTTTAATATAAATTTTTTATATGTTGCACTAAGTGAAATATGAAAAAATAAGTTGTAGTGGCCTTTAATCATTTAACTCTCTCATGGACTTCTCGCAATTATTTTGCCTACAAATAATTCTTTTAGTACAATTTGGTATATTTAAAATACATATGTGTTAGAGGTTCAGTTAATAATTTGTTTAATAACACAAGCTGATTTCCTAAGGTAAACTATGCTTTCAGAAGTTTTTTTACAAACATACTAGGTTAAATTGTATGAAAATGCATAGTTAACATATAAAATGTTGTATAGTTTTTCTCTGAAAGTATTTAACTGCTAGTTAGAAGAAACAAAATAGACTCTGACAAAGTTAAAATTTTGTACCAACTGTAGGCAGCTGGGCATCTTTCTCCAACTGTGGCAATTATAGAATCTTTATCTTGGAATTCATTTAAGTGAGATTAATGTTTCATATATTTGAACTCTGAATGTTTATTATGGAATATATCATTTATAGTGCAAGTCATTTTACTTCGTTAGCTAAACAAAATGTCCATTTCAAATATAAATTTTCAAAGTGCGAGCATTTTATCTTGTGTTCTCAGTTTGTTTTTACAATTACAATTTGGTATTGTAGCATGATTTTAGTCTCCTCTCTCTCTCTCTCTCTCTTTCTTGCTCTCTCTTTTTATCCTATGCGCTCAAAACAGACAATGGTCGAAATATCAAAGGTAATGTATGAACTCAAATTTTATTACCTGATGCTCAAAATGCCCCTTTACTTGGCATGTTAACTTGCCTGCTGTATGCCCTGTTAAATGCAACATCATGCTGCCCCTAGCTAGTCCAGGTGCCTGGTGGAGATATCATGGCTTGATTTCGTTGGAGACTTCATTTTCTCAAATGTGTCATAAAAATGACTGAGGACTTTTTTTTGCAGGAAGCATAAGCCTAGGTCTATAATGAACACCTCCTAAATATTTAAATTCTTTGCAAAGAAACAAAATCTTAAGCTAAAAGTAATCCAGTGTGAAAGAGGCTCAAAAGCCTCTTTCAAAAAAAGTACAAGATTAAAGCAAAATGAGCTAAGTGCTAAATGACAGCATCACTTTACTTGTTCCTCTTTTGTTTCCTTAAAACTAGTTTCACGTTCCTGGATGGCAGGGGGTATGATTTTAAGCTTACTGTAGTAGTAAACTGTACATGCATGATAGTCGTTTTCTATTTTCCAGTATTACATTTCAATCATTTTTACTTGTGTTCTATATAAGTCTTAAATCACTGGCATGACCTACAGTATCTGTAGGATAATGACTAATTTGATGATACCTCTGGACAAATGTAAATATGACTAAAACTTGAAATTTCCTTTTGTTTTTGTACAGTCTCATAAGAGATGCGGAATCACAAAATAAAATAGTCTTATTATTCTCATTTAAATTTACAACTCTGAGGTCTTAGTCTTTTAACATAGGACATTGCATGCTGCTGTGAGTGTGCATATGATGACAATGACTCATTTTGTGCATGTGTGTTGCATGGACATGTCTCCACCAGTAACCGTGACTACTTAGAATTTACTGTTTTGGCTTCTTCTGTATGTTACTGCTACCCTGATCATTTCAAAATTTTGTATATTGATTTCTTAATTACTTCCCTAATTAATTCAGAGCCAGTGATGGTTGTGAATTAATACAACTAGAAGCTAAAGCTATTTTCTAGTCAGCAGCCCAAGGTAATTTGAAAATAAGAAAAATTGTGATGGATTTCCCCATTTCAGCTTTATTTTGTAAGACAATTCAGAAAGAATTTATGCAGATGACCTCAAATAATGGTGTGGGATTTCATCTACATAATTATTCTACTCTGGGCATTGCATTGTGTTTTCTAAAAAGGAACCCAAAGTAGTGTCAGTTCTGGGTGCTGATTTCCCTTGACATAGTTGAAAATATAGCCTAATGAAACAATACAGACAGCTCTTAACAATTTTCCTATATTTCATATGACTGGAATTAGCAATTTCATAAATATCAATAAAATATTAGAAATTATTTTTAAAAACCCTTTTAAACACAATGATAAATTAATCTATTTTTCTCAGTAAATAGAAAAGTGAATTTGCACATTTTTCAAGCTAATAGTTTACATAATTGCTATTTAAACTACAGTAATTTTATTTTTGTCTCATAAACAATCCGTTTGCTCTCCAACCCAATCCCCACTTTAAAATAGCAACTGTCATTGAGTAAAAATGATAATGAAAATAAGAAATATTGCATACAGAATTAATTATATGAAAGGAATCTTAATCCTTTGGTTTATTCTTTGTTAGACCCATGTGGCTCTCAAGAATAATGATACTATTAGGAAAACAGCTTCAAAAAAACCCAAAACTATCAGCTGTCTTAAGTACTCTTCCAACATCATCTAAAAGAAAATATATTCTTGTAACTCATGATAAATTTAAATATTTCATCATAAAAATTTAAATAACCTTACTTGAGAAATAGTCTTCACTTTGACGTCTAAATGCATGCTATTACTTTGTAGATGGAACTATTTTATACTTAACCTCACACTTCTAAAATATTAGCGTTTTCAGGGTCAGAGAGTACAGGAACTGAGGTGCTTTATTGCACGCAGTGGGGCCTAATTTAATCCCCAGCAGGATGTGATCCAAAAATGAAAAAAGATAAATAAATAAAAATTTTAGAAAAAAATGGAACATTAAGTTTTATTCAGCCATTGATTTGGTCGATTTGGTCACCTGTTTCTATCTTCTACTAGTATATTGGATAATTGTTTATCCATTTTGAAAATGCTTCTCTAAACATCTCTCCTCCTCTATACTTTTACGTTTTACATTCATTTACACTTGATATATTACATCATTTAGTTCTGCCCATTTATTTTCTTTCAATTCATTTACTTTGTTTTGCAGGTTTTTCTCCTTTCTTTCATTAGAATCCTAAATCCCATCTGTTCATGATCACTCTCAGGGAGGCTGCCTTTCACCTTTAAGTCCTCAACCAAGGCCTCTCTGAATATAGACCTAGGAGGTAGGAAACCCTGTGTTCTGATTTCTAGTCCTTGATTTTTATTCCATATTGCCCCCATATTCTGTCTTCTTAAGTTTGCATTGGTAAAACAAACATGATGCTAACACTTATCTTAAAGTTAGAGATTTTCCCCCATTGGAGCTGAGTAAAACTTTAGAGTAATCAAAGTCAACACTGACCAACTTACAGACACAAGCAGACTTTTGTCTATAAATCTACTTCAAAACCAGTGGAGATTACTGTAATGGTGTCTGTTATGCAGGATTAAATCGATTGACAATGTCTTATCTAAGCATGCATGAATTACCTCAAGTAATAATTTTAGTTCTATTGTATTTGTTAAAAGTACTGATTTAAACAAAAATATATCTTAAATCTCTAACATCGTGAACTTAAATAAAAGAAACAAAAGCTGACTAAAGTAATAGCATTAGAAGAATTTTTCACCAATAAATAAGGGACAATAAAATATGGACTACAATGAAGTTCAGTATTTTAAATCTAGATTTTAAAATAATATGCAGTGACCAGTAGTTTCTCAGATCTTCAGAATTGATGTTCTGTGGACTTAACAAATACTTTATTTATACTAATTTTCATATTCTGAAATATTCAGAAGTAGATTTAACTGATTATGAAGATCAACATTATTAACAGTGATATGAAGAAGAAACAAAAAGAAGTTTGTAATAATGTTACATGTATCTTAATGTGTTTATGTTCAAGTATAATTGTACTGAACAACATGTACATATACAGATAATGATAAAAATGGCTTCAGACTATTAAGGACATTGAAAGCAGTTCATACATAATTAGAAATAAAACAAAAATACAGGTAAATAACAAAATTAAAACCACTGTTGGGATAAATAACATAACAGGTTTACCTACATATTAATTTTAAAAGAAATAACTAAGCTATGAATAAATATACCAAAATAAACTGGGGGAATGAGGATGTACCATATCATCACAAAGGAATTATACCTGCTTTAACATATAATAGCAAAATGATTCCCTATGTTATAATGTACAATAATGAGCTGCACAGAATAAATACTATTAAATGTCAGTACATTAAATCATTCTATAATACTTGTACAAAAAAGTATTTATAAGGGATGGAGGGATAATACAATTGATAGGGCACTTTTTTTGCTTCTACTAACCTGGTTTAGATTCCTAGCACCACTTACAGTTTTTTGAGCCCTGACAGAATTGATTTCTGAGCACAGATCCAGGAGTAAGACCTCAGCAGTCAAGTGAGATGACAAAAAAATATATATATATGAAAAGGCCTTGCATTTCGAATGCCTTCAGAAGTAATGGGGGATATAGATTGGAAATAATCAAGAATTGGAGAAGCTGTAGTATATTTTAGGAAGCAGTGAGTGAGACTGAAAATCAACAGGCAAAAATCACCAAGACAAATAGTTAATTCCAAGTGTTTAAAATCGTCCATGTAGATAACTTTCATTATATCACACATCAATTTAGAGTAGGACAATAATATGAAATGCACTTCAAATACTTTTACTGATTATTGTTTATGTGATTCCTATAATTTTCTGCACATTAAATATTTAGCTCCAACATTGCTTAAAAATATCAAGCCTCTTCACTTACATATTTCCACATCACAGCTACAAGCACAGACTGTTCCCTCAGCTGAAATTTGATATTGGCAATTTAAGTGCTACAAGGAATACAGTTCTAAGTGATAGAATTTTCTGAAGTACTCAACAACTTTTCATCAAGTTCCGGGGAAAATATAAGAAGTAAAATTTTTCCTCTAGTTGGTAGTTGACATTCTAGCGAGTTCAATGGTAATTAAGTATATGTTATACAGGAATGATCCCTGCTTACAGAGGCAGAAGTGAGCCCTGTGTGACCCAAACAATCCCCCCACCCAAAACTTAAAATATGTTGTACTTTTTTCTGTAAAACATGTTCAAGACTCAGATTATCGTGAACCAGTTTTTACGATATTTATTAAGATATGCTAAATAAGTTTTCAAGTTGAGGCAATAGTATTCTTCCATTGTTAAAAGCAGCCAAAGATGTACTTTTCAGATCCCCAGGGGTAAAGTACTCCATATTGGAAACCACATGCTTATCAGTGTCAAAATTCAGTGACGTTATTGGCACTGGTAGTCAATAGTGTAACCAAAGTATACTAACTGTGTCTTTTATATATGATAAATAAATATATATTTTAAGTAAATAAATATATTTTTCTTTTACATATATCTATGATTTATTCATTTATTTAAAACAACTTTGTTGACAATTTGATACAGAAATACTAATATAATAGCTGGAAATAAGATAAATCAAAGATAGTACTATGAGTTTTAAAATTAATTTGTGTCTGTTGGTATTCCTTTGTGCGATAAAATTACCTATAGAATGAAAATATGGCCTCAGTGTTAGGGAAAAGGCAGCATCTAAAATGTCTGGCATCTTAGAATAATTTATAGATTCTTTTATATTTGGATATGGACTTGGGATATAGCCATAGAATGCTACATCCTATGTAGAAAATACTATTTAGGATATGTTACAATCATAAATTAGCGGTGTATAATAGAAGAGAACTTCTACAAAGACAGATTTAAATAACAGTTTCTACCAGAGAGCTATCTGAAGGAGAGATTAATTTCAATTTGGTTCTTATTTCTACCCTAGTCATATAAATCAAAAAGAAATGAGACTCTATATGCAAATGAGAACATACTAGGCAATAAATATCCAAAGAATTCAATGACATTTGTCATCTAGATTGACTCGGTTCTTTCTCATCATGAATAAAACTCAAGAATTACTGAATATACCTCAAGGAATTCTAGTTAATTTTATAGCATTCTCTTACAACCACTTCAAACTTTTATAATAATCAAATATTAACATGTTTTTACATATTAGGTAACCATTAAGTTATAACATATGATCTGTGTATTTATACCTTACTTTGTGCATTCTAATCCTTAAAATGTGTTATTTCCATTCTGAACCGGGAAGAGATATAGCATACAGGGAAATGTGCTGTCTATCAAGTTAATTCACACAATTTTTATGTTTTAAGAATACTCTATAACAGAAAGATAACTGCTTTATAAGAGCAGCTGTGGACTCGGGCCATGTATAAAATTCTTCCTGATGATAATTTTTAAGGCTTAAATGATAGGATAAGTAACATTACCTTTTGTACAGGAAACTGTTTGGTGCATTTTCTGACTTTCCCTAAGGAACAGACAATACATTCATCTCAAAAGGAGATGAAACTGCTCAGTGTATGCCTCCTCAACAAGAATCTAGATGTCCTGATGCCTTGCCAAATTGTCTTTGTTAGGAAAGAAATATAAGAAGTGACCAGGATTGGTCAAAGGGCACAAACTTCCAACTATAAGGTAACTAAGTTGTGGGAATTTAATTTTGAGTTTGTTTTAAAAAGTAGCAATTAATAATACTGACCAGGTACTATCAACCCCAAACATGTCCTACTACCTAGATGTGATCACTTGAGTTGTAAATTATGTTTAATAAAGTATTCCTTTGGGAACATTTTTTTCTCCCAAGTATTGTTAGTCTTACATCAAAACTATGGAAGAAAAGATCGATAAGTCCTGCATAAGAGCTTAGAGTTTATAATCAAGATCACACACACCAAAAAACATGATATTTCTATATCTCAGTATTATATAAAATTCCTTCTTTTAGGACTTATTTCTTGAGAAGCTCTTTGGGACATCTTGTATCAATTATAAATGCATGTGAGAAAGATAACTGTATTGTCACTTGTGCAGTGCAGAGAGAGAGAAGTAGTAATATGATAAACCTCCCACTCAGAAATGACATAGTATACATAATTTCAACCATAGGAAATTGGAAATTCCTTCCTTGATTATTCCTGGAAAAGTAAAAGTAAATACTTGAAATCCTTTGAAGGTAGAGGTTAGCCAATAATAGGGAATAGAGTCTGTCCTTTAATTCCAGTTTTTAATGAAAACTGAGTACTAGCTAAGCTACCATTTGCTCTCTACGTATATACCCAGAATCCAGTCTGATCCTTGGATACTGACAAGTCACAACATGCAACAGACAATGGCCTGAAACCCCATGATCAGATACCATCTAGCTAATTTATTCACACATCGATCAGTTCACCTTGGTCATATATTATTAGCATCTTACTCAGGACCATCTCTTGCTTTATTTCTCCTGATACTGGTCTTACAAATATTTTCTCCTTTTGTAGGTCCTTTTAATCATATCAAGTCTAGTCTCCTGGGATCCACGTCAGATTCAAACCTCAACAAATATAGCACCATTAACAAGATTCCACAGCTCACTCTGAATTTTTCAGATGTCAAAAATGAGAAAAAGAATTCATCCCCTCCTTCTTCAGATAAAACCATTATTGCACCCAAGGTTAAAGATCGAACACACAATGTGACTGAGAAAGTAACCCAGGTAGGAGACCATTTTGTTATTAATTTCAACTTTTTCTATGGTTATTTTCTAAACCATTAACCATATTCTTTTTCCTGTTAATGGCTAGGAAAGGAGGTAAACAATTTTGTTAGTGTTTTGTTTGTTTGTTTGTTTGTTTTTATTGCATTCCTTTTTATCTTGGTAGTATGGATGGTCTGCTAATTTAAACAATAAATAAAAGTATGGAATGTGGTTTTATATAACAAGACTGAGCAAAGTGGGTTAACTTGGCATTGTGGTCCTCTTTGTTTCAGAAGTGTTTAACCTGCTCTTCATTACATTGGACATTTTTTGCTTTGCTGCCAACTCTCACATTATTAAAGCTTATTTTAAGATATATAATGAATGTGTCTATTGAATCTTTACATGACTAATTGAGATTTACTTTTGACTGACCTCCTTTTTTAGCACTGACTCTGCTAAGTAGAGTTAGATACAAGTCAATTAACTTTGGGAAAAGAGCTGTCTGAGATGATGAAAAGCAGAGTTAAACAATATATTTCACAGAGACAATATTTTATTGTTTTCAAATAAATGTTGCAACTTGGACTAGGGTAACAGGGAATTGTCTAGCCAGAGTCCTGACTCAAAGAATGGATAAAAATGATTTGTACTTATTATAGCAAAATACGAACCTAAGCAGTACCTAGGTTTTGCTTACAATGCACTTACATTGTTCAGAATTCATGGTTTTAAAATTTGTGTCAAGTAAACAGTTCTTTTACAATTTACTTAGTAAATTTGCTTAGCAAATCTTTTCATAACTGCCACAATATAAAGGTAACCTTCATCTCATTGAGCAAGAAATATTTTGAACTAAAAAACTTCTGTAATCATAGCCACTACAAATAAAAGGACACATTAAAATCCATAAATAACTTATGTGTAGACTAACATAGCCATGTAAATATAAATTCAATCATAATTAGACCTGCACAGTATATATTTATTTGAGATGAGATAAATTTTGGTACTTATTTAGTACTGAACCTTAGCATTTAATATTCTTGTTTAATTGTGATAAATGAAGACTCTACTCAATCTTGTACTAATGTTATTTTAATAAGTTTTAATTTCATTTTTCATCATTTTACCTTAAAATTCTTTCATAAGTAATAATCATCATATAGATACATAGAAATTAAGAGATTTTAGAAATGGAACAGAAGACTAACTGCAAGAATTAGAGTCAGAAGAGGTCTACTGGTGGCAAAAGTGAGCAAAACAAATATGTATGATAGCACAAAGAAGGAGAAGGAAGAATAGCAAATTGTATAAGGAGAGTCCCCTTTAAAGCAGGAAGTTGCCACTCACCTCTACCAATGGTAGTCATTTAAGATACCTAATTAAGTTTTCCAAATCTTTCCATAATAAGAAGATGGAAATTCAGAATTTAAGTGACAGTCAACGCTTGAAAAATGTCAGATGAATTCAAAATTCCTTTTGATGTCAAATAAAACACCTTAAAATCCATGGGCACCCAAGTATGATCTTGCACTTGGCACACGACAGGGTCTACCCTATCCTGTCATATTCAGCATATCTCCTGTGCCAGGAAAAAGGATATATAAGGGAAATAGAGATAGCACCTGCTCCATACTCTGTCTACTCTATGGGAGAGAAATCATATGTAAATATAGCCATTGTGAACCCCTGTTAATAAAGAATACAGTAATACATGAACACAGGTTAGGGATAAAATACTACTCTGCTTGTGAGAATTTTTCTTTTAGAGAGGAAAATGACATTTTAATGAGACATTTGATTTGTATCTAGATTATTACCAACCTGGATTGTAATTACTCTTCAAAAACATAAATCTCAGGTGTTTTTGTATTTTAATTCTGACTTCTTTTAGTGTGTGTCTTCAGAAGGTCCAGCGGCGCTCTATCTCTCCCGCCGCCTGCGTTCGGTAGTCTCAAGCCGTTTCCCCCACCCAGGGAGGTCAATGGCGATGGGCAGGCGAAGCAATGAACAAGGGCCAGGCTGGTCGGTATCAATTGTAGTTTATTCCAATCTTCACTCTCACCTCTGATTCTGCCCTCTGGAGCCCAAGCTCCCGAGCCCAAGCTCCCGAGGCCGAGCCCAAGCCCGCGCCTCAGTTTGAGCCTCTGCCGGAGCCTCAGCCTGAGTCTCAGTCTCTGCTCTCTTGAGCCCAAGCCCCCTTTGAGTTTACAGTCTTAGTTTATATAGCAATCATGTAGAGTGGTGCCACAAAGGTGGGTTGAACATTAACAAATCAGCAAAGAGAGGTAAGACCACTCCTTGAGGAGATTAACTCAAGGATTAAATCTCATCTAAAGAGATTTATTTCAGATTACTAGGAGATCTGCTCAAGGGTGGGATCCCAATAAGGCTGTATTCTTTCCTCAGTTAGTAATCTACTTAAATAGTTGTAGTAAGTCTACTTCTAATATTTCTAGCAATGTCATTCTCTATGAGCACAGTAAGAGATAAACTTACAGACAGTTTGGTTCTTCCTGAGGACATCTCACTACATATTCCGCAATATATATATATATCAGTCCTCAGGCCAGGTTAGTCTTCCTAGCCCCAGCAGGGTCCTAGTCTCGTCCTTACTTACTTTTGGATCATGAAGCATTTGTCCATGATCATGCCCTCAACTTATAGTTGAGTATCATGGCGCTTTGGCCTGGCCCATTTTGATGCCAGGGTAGCTCACAGCTTGCCCTGGGTCCATTCAGTCCCTCGTCGGGACCCTGCTTTGGGGGTGCTAGGAACTAAGGGCAACTGAGTCAAGAAAGCAGATGCCCAGGAGTAAATATTATTCGAAGTCAATCAACTCCCAAGTTACAAAGCATAATGTTAAACATCTTCCTGTGTCACCTGTGTTGATACAGAAAGGACATTGCTTTAAGGTAAACTATGCAAAGGACATAACTTACAATACAAGTTCAGTGTCCTTAGAAGGATCTGATCTTACAAGCTAACAGAATGTGATTAGGGAGAAAAGGTGATTAACTAGCTGGGGAGGAGAGCACAGATAAGAGTTTACAGATAAACAGAGGAATGGGAGTGACTAGGGAGCATTGTGATGGGTGTAACCCAATAATACTAAGCTCCCTGTGGCAATCTTATTCTACATTTTAGTCATTTTCATTTTTCATTTCATCATCCTGTTATTCTGTTCTCGTCCGGGATGAAATGAAATGAAATGAAATCCTGTTATTCGTCGATTGCCTCGAGCAGGCCCCAGTAACGTCTCTTTCATCCTAGCCCTGAGATTATATTCAAGACTCTTTAGGAGAATGTGACCCATCATTGTTACTGGTATTTGGCATATTTGGTACGCCATAGGGAGTTTGCCAGACTCTGCCCTGTGGGCAGGCTACATTCAATAGCCTGCAAGTTTGTCCAAAGTAAGAATGAGATAATAAGATGTCATAAAAAGATGTTCTGATAAGATAAAATCCAGGAGCTGGATTTTATAGTCTCTGAGTCTTGGCCGTTGATCAGATTACACGGCGCCAGGGGGCCAGGTGGTGGGTGTGACCCCCGCCTACTGGAATTTGGAGGATCTGGGTGGAGGATGCTCGACTCCAATCCGAGTAGGCTTGGAGATCTCGGCCCGGGAACCCGCGTGGCTTTGTCCCTCTGCCAGTACCTTCATGTGTGCGGAGGGTGGTCTCAGCATGGTGGTGGCTGGTCCTGGAGGTCTTCGGCTGCCGGAACCCTGGTCAGGGCGGGGAGGAAAGCTCAACCCGCTCCCCTCCAAGGGGCCCAGGCGAGGAACAGCCAGGCACGGGGGCAGGAGACTGCACTGTTCTCGTCCGGGAGCTGGATTTTATAGTCTCTGAGTCTTGGCCGTTGATGGGATTACACGGCGCCAGGGGGCCAGAGACTCAGAGACTATAAAGACTCAGAGACATTTTAGTCAAGATATTAAGATAGCATTTCATTATCAGAAGCCATATGCCTTACTGTGGACCACAGGAATCCAAGGAAGCCCTAATTAAAAATCATATAAATGGGGCATGAGTCTAGGTGATTAACCAGTAGAATAGGGGGCCACAGGAAGGAAATAAAGTTTTAAGATGATCATATTCAGAAAATGATTGCAGTAAGAAATCACCCAGCAAGTACTTTAGGAAGGAAGGAAGAAAGGGATGGAAGAATTGGCCCAGTAGAAAAGCGTAAGAATAATAGATAGGGGAAGAGTAAAGAACAAATTGTAAGGCACTTCAAAATGTCTTAGCCCGGCAAGCTACCGAGAGTATTCGATATGCCAGACACAGTAACAACAAAGTCTCCAATGGAGACGTTACTGGGCCCGCTCGAGCAAATCGACGATCAACGGGAGGGCCTTTACCTTACCTTACCTATCTGAGAGGGCAGGGAGAAACTCAGCTAAGGCACAAAAGCTGCATAACTTTCCCCCTTTTGAGTTTTCCTCACTATCATTTACATAACTGAGGATTCTGAATAAAATGCAACAGCCGTGATCAAAAGCTTCTACTATCCCTCGTAATTTTTATATTTAGGACTATAATATTTGAACATTTGTTTTAACATTTAAGAAATGCTTTGAACTAAGCATCTAGTATCTGAGGTCCATGAAGTGTTTTCATAGTTTTCCCAGAGCTTCTAAATCACTCAAATCATAAAATACCCCTCCACAGGATGGCCTAGGTATCCAGTCAAAGTATGATGAAAGACAAAATCATTGGGCATTAAAATATAATAATTAAGTCTTGATTTTTTTTCATGAAGTTTTGTTTCATAAAAGGATTTGCTTCTCTGTTTAATCTCCTGGGGGAGGGGGGACTCTCAGGCGGGCCCACCAAGCCCGGCAGCTCTTCCCTTCGCTGCCTGCATTGGGCGGTCTCAGGCCTCTCACCCAGCCAGGACAGCCCCATATCATGGGACAGACGGAGGAGGAAACGAGGGCCAAGCTAGTTGATTGATCAGTTGTCATGTATTCCATTCTCCCCATGCACCTCTTCCAGTATCTCTAAGCCCCCCATTCTAGTCTTACACTGCTCCTCATTCCCGTTTCCTCCTGTCTCTCCCACTCCTCTCTCCGCCTTCCATCTTGCTCCCCTGCCTTGCTCTCTCATCTCTCCCCAACTCTCTCATCTCTCCAACTCCCCCACACCGGGTGCAGACACAGCATCCAGTCTGGTAGCAAAATCAACACAAGAAAGCCTTTCCTGACTGCCCATCAGGCTCAAGGGTGGAAATACCACCTAGGGGTGTTCCTCTTCTCCTTAGTCCAATAACTTAATTAACATCTTAATTCTACTTCTTAATATTAGTTTTTTTTTGTATGGGCACAGTAAGAGATACTTTGAGGTTTGTAGGGCAGGTCTCCTGGGAACATCTTGCCACAGACTCAAACTACAGTGCTCAGGTCAGATTAATCTTTCCTAACCCTAGCAGAGTCTGAATCTAGTTATTACTTTTTGGATCATGACAGAATTTGTCCATGACCATGCTCTTAACTTATAGTTAAGAATTATGGCAATTTGGCCAGGCCCATATAGATGCCAGGGTAGCACATAGCTCACCACTTACCCTGGGTCCATCCAGTTCCCCGTCGGGACCCTGCTTTGGGGGTGCTCAGAAGTAAAAGTAACTGAGGCTTGGGTTGAGAGAACAGATGTCCAGGAAGAAAATATTATTCAGAGTCAATTAACTTTCAAGTTACAAAAGCATAGCATTAACTGTCTTCTTGTCTCCATACAAAAAGGACATTGCTCTGAATTAACTATGCGAAGAACTTAAGGAGAAGAGCAAAATAATAGTTACAAGTTAACAGAGCACAAAGAAAAGAAGTTACAAATAATCACAGAGGAATGGGAGCACTGTGATGGGAGTAATTCAATAAACCTAAGCTTCCTGCGTCAAGGCAGAAAAGACAAACCAATGTTATCCTATACTTCTCCACATTTTTTTTACAGTGTAAAAGATTCAGTGACAGGACAGGATTCCAAAGACAGTGTACTTAAACTTATGGTCCACTTAAATTATGGTTCTGAACAGAAATGATGAAGGATTAGAAAAGGGAGGCAAAAAAATTAGGGAAAAAATATAAGTGAACTCTATCTTCCTTTCAGAGCTCACTTTAGCTCTTAATAACAAACAAACCTTCCAACTGAACATGTGAGATCAAACAAGGTAAGGATTAAAATCTGAAAGAATCCTGCTGCAGACACAGCCTCTGGAAATGGTGTGTGAGCACTTGAAAATAAGATGATCCTATAGCTATTTTTCATATAGTGTTTGTGAATTTTCCTAATCAGACTCACATCTGAAGTAGATTTGCTATTCATCAAACATCTAACCCTAAACACTAAAAATAACTTAATGATTCAAAGACTTCAGTTGTCCATTCTATAGTGTTAGGAATATGTGGAAATTATTCTTTTTGAGATATTCTCAATATACTGCTACACATAGCAGCATTTTATTCAATGTGTCTATTCGTTTTATTTCTTTTACAATATATAGAATGATCCTTTCTTCTAAATAAGTCACATATTTGGTTATATTTCTTTCAATAGTAAGTTTTGAATACTCCTCTGCCCTCAAACAGAGGAGTCATCAATTAAAATGTTTATAAAAATCATGACTGACCTGTGTGCACATCCTCTAGATTGTATCACTGTATATTGACTATTTACAATTAATCCAATTTTATTTGCCTACAGAGTTGACTTGTTTCTCTCGAATGTAGTTTCTTCCTTCCTTTCTTTCATTCAGAGTTTTATTTATTCATTCAGCAATCACTTACAAGTGCTAATGTAATGCTACTACAAGAACTGTCACTGTCACTGTCCCTGTCCTCCCATTGTTCATCGATTTGATCGAGCAGGTCCAGTAACATTGTGAGACTTGTTACTGTGTTTAGCTACGTCATGGATAGCTTGCCAGGCTTTGCCATGTGGGCGAGACACTTTCCGGGCTCTCCGAGAGGGGCGGAGGAATCGAAGGCGAAGGAATCCAACTCTGGTCGGCCTGGTCAGTTGCGTGCAAGGCAAATGCCCTATCCACTATGCTATCGCTCCAGCCCACTACAAGAACATATTATGAAAATAAAGGGAATTTGAGTTTCTTTTACACTCATTATTTGTCAAACTACAAGTAAATTGTTTTGTAATGTGTTCTTACTTAATAAGAATGTGCAGTGAATTTAAACCGTATTAACAGTCTTAGAAAAAAATTGATATATAATAGTACCTAACTGAACCAGAAGGATTTAATCAGAAGAGATGATGGAAAGAAATTTGCTGCTAGCCCTCAACTATAGCTTTCCTATACTTTCACTAAAGATATTACATAAGGAACCAGAGAGTTAGAACAGTAAGGCACTTGCCTAGCACACAGTCCCTCTTGGGTTCAGTATCTGGCATCCCACATGGTTCTTAGAGCCTTGTCAGGAGTGATCCCTGGGCACAGATGAGCTCTGACAGCTAGGTGTGGTCCAACAACCTTCCCCAAAGGAGATTACACAAGAAAATTAATTTCAAGGCTATTGCAAAGAGACTTTAGTCAAAAAGAAATTTTGGAGTTTTTAAATGATCATATAGTCTTGAAATATAAATATAGAGTTTTTATGCAAAAGTTCATACCCATTATTTGGAATTTATTTTAGTATATTATTGAAATTAATATAGAAAATAGGATACATTTAATAATAGCGAACATAGACTAGGTTTTTTCTACTATGCTTAGCTATTGTGCTAAGTCATTTTATCAATTTTAAACCCTCTAACAGTTTTAAGTTAGTGTTATTACAATAATCTTCATTCCATACAGGAAGAGTCTTGACTCAAGAGAGAAAGCAGCTTACCAAAAAATCACAAAGCGCATTATGAAAGTTGCCTTCAAGCAGAAACCATCTGACTCCAAATGTGAATTTGTTAATCTCTGAAGCATGCCCTCTCTGTATTAATGTTGGTTCCTTGTTTCTTCTCTAAATTTAGTCAGAAGGTAGCATGGCATTTAGACATGATTTAAGAATTTAGTAACAACTAACAAGGAAAGTGACTGCAGAATAAAGGATGGGTGGATTTTCTTAAAACTCATCAAAGACTTTAAAGACAAAGAAAACCATAGTTAATATGGAAACTATTTCAGCATTATTTTGTTTATATCTCTTTTTCTTATGCTAATTTTAGATTATGAATTTTCATTTTGTGCTGGCATATTATTGTGTATTTTAAAAAGTTAAATTATCTTAATGTTCAGAAATGAGGAGCTCGGGGATTATTATTTTTGCTTCCCACTGAACTTTTTCTGTTGTAAATATGTTCATTATCTCTTCATGTAACTTCAGTAGCTCTCAATTTAAACATAATTGTGACAGAAATCCAAAAGTATATTTATAATTCAGTATTTCTTTAGAATGGAAATTAATTTGAAGTTGAAAGATAGAGTTGATTTTATTAATTAATATTTCTACAAATTACTATAAATTATAAAATGGATATGATTCTTGCATAGTTCTTAAACCTCGATAAATCTATAAAGTTGTTACCTTGATGTTTTCTGTAGTTTCCCTTATATTAGATAAATACAGTCTTCTTTAGTGTCAGTATTTAAGATGTATTTCAATGTTAATCATTAAAAATAAACAATAAGGGAGCTAGAGAGATTGTACTGCAGGTGAGGAACTTGCCTTGTTGACCTGGGTTTCATCCCAGGCATACCATCAGGTCTCTCAACCACTTCCAGGAGCAAACTCAGTGCAGAGCCAGGAGTAAAGTCTGAGCATAGCTGAATGTGGCACAATAAAGAAATGAAAAATCAACAATGAAAAATAGTTTCAGAGACAGCTACAAGGTAAAAGTTGTTTTGTATACAGCAATACTTTTCAATAATATTGTAATCCTATCTTCAATTCAGATTCTGACACCTTCTAGGTTTCTTACAATTCAACCCAAGAAATAGTATCAAATTTTACTGGACAATGTCTTAGTCCCACAAAAACAACCTCCATTTCAATGTCAAAATCTTATATAATTCACCTATATAGCCAATGGAATGCCCAGGTGACTTTTTCAAAGGTGGAAGGAGAGAGGTGGTAGCCTTGAGAAGTAAATCTGCCACTTTTTTCTATCCATCTCTGCCACCAGGCAATCGCTAGGGAAATCTACCACTATGGCCTTGCTCCTTGCAGGAAAGGAAATTATCAGCCATAGACTTTACCCGGGCATTTTGAATTCTTCACCTTTATCCCAGAAAGAATTTCAGGAGAAGATGAGCAGTGAAATAAAAGAAAAACAAAAAAAAACAAAAAATAGAAAACAAAAGATTTTATTTGTAAGTTTTGAGGAAGTTATGAGTTATATGTGTTTGTGTATGTGTGTGCATGTAAAGAAAGAGAGAGAGAGAGAGAGAGAGAGAGAGTAACATGCTCAAAAAAGAACACAGGCTTCTCCAGAGTGGAGAGGGGGGCCCAATGTATATCCCAGCATTAGATATGAAAGTATGAAAGTACACATCTCAAGAGGGAAGATGCGGGTAACACAAGTGCCCTGGCACCACATGCACTCAGTAGCAAAACATGGAAGCAAGCAGCACATAAGCTCGGGCAACATTTGTATACTCTTCCTTTGTTCAAGTTGGCTTTTATAGGTTTTCTCCCAAACTGCCCCACATGGGACTTTCTACCAAAGTTACGATACTAGGGTGGTTGCCAAGAGAATAAAGTTGGGAGTAGTTGTGATCTTCATCACGATCACGATCATGATCATCCTGTTGTTCGTCGATTGCCTCGAGCAGGCACCGGTAATGTCTCCTTCGTTCTAGCCCTGAGATTTTAAAAAAGTGCCATATTCAAGGCTCTTTCAGGGTTAGGAGAATAAGACCCATCATTGTTACTGGTATTTGGCATATTGGGTACGTCATGAGGAGTTTGCCAGACTCTGCCTTGTGGGCAGGTTACATTCGTAGCCTGCCAGGTTGTCCAAAGTAAGAACAAGATACTAAGATGACGCGCGGCCGCATTTGTTTCTGGGAGCTGGGTTTTATATCTTCATAGATATTTCTTTTCTGGCCTTTGTTCCTGCTGGAGCATTTCCAGAGGGTGGTCCAGTCTTCTCTGGATCTGTGATGGTGCCAAGTAAAGGTCTTATCAGACCTTAATCCCTGTGTCCGCAAGGTCCATCCTGACAGCCTTCGGGATAGTTGGTTTATTACTGTCTAAAAACTTTTTGCCATAGGGCATAAGTTCCCCTTCTCTATCTACCTGCCTGCATACTTCAACTTTTATATCTCACCAAGTAGCTATTAACAAACTTCCTCTTTGGGTTTGACTAATTTGCTTGAGTGGCTCAAAGAACTTGATGTTTAATAGGTTTAATATTTACCTATGTTTGATAGTTTATCAGAAAAGTATCAGATTAGGGACCAGAGCAATAGCACAGTAGGTAGGGTGTTTGCCTTACATGCGGCCCAAGCGGCCGACCCGAGTTCAATTCCTCCGCCCCTCTCAGAGAACTAGGCAAGCTACCAAGAGTATCTCGCCTGTACCGCAAAGCCTGGCAAGCTACCCATGATGTATTCGATATGCCAAACACAGTAACAACAAGTCTCAAAATGGAGATGTTACTGGGCCTGCTCAAGAAAATCGATGAACAACGGGGGGACAGTGACAGTGACAGGGTCGTGACTCAGTTCGTAGAGTACATACCTCACAGATTTGGTGCTCTAGGTTATATACTTGGAATGCAAAACAAAAACAAAATTAGAAGTTATATTTTAAAATTAGCCACATAAAAGAGATGCATAGGGCAAAAGCAGGGTGCAGAACTTTCATGCATTTTCTTAGGTCTCCATATTCCCGGCTCTTCCATGTTTTCACCAAATCAGAAGCTGTCTAAACCCATTGTTTCAAACTCTCATAAAAATTAAATGACACAAATATTATTATCTAATTGGTAATTATTGATAGATTGTACCTCTAACCATTTTCCCCGTAGGTATGGGGTTCTGACTGAAAATTCCAATGCTCTGATTATGTGGTTCATACTCTGGTAGGGACCTCCAATTCTTAGGTCACCTTTATGGAGCCCAAAGGCTTTTCAAAGTCATTTCATTAATATAATAAATGACATCTGGATTTTTCTAAAACTTAGAAAATGCCAAGTGTTTAAGAGCACTGAGCAAGAAAACAAATTGCAATTTTGTAACTAAGATGATAGATATTAACTGGATCAAATTTCATAGTCCCTTCACTATATAAACAAAAACTGCACTATTACTCTGTACCTTCGAAATGAATATTCTGTTAATAGAGTCTCTTTTCAAAAAGAAAGCTCTGTGGCCAGATCTAAAGATAGATGAAAACACAGTTTATACATTGCATTATAAATCACAAAACCACAGTTGTGGATCAAAAATTGTACCTACTTAATACAATGATGAGAAACTGTGATTTTTATGATCTTTTCATTAAAAGCTTGATTGAAAACTTAAAAAAATAAACAAAAAATAAAAATTGTACCTAAATAAAATGCCCATTTTTAACAGTAATTTTTATAAAGTCTTCTTGATTCTGTATTCTTGAAATCACTTTTAAAAAAGGGACAAAATTTATATCATTTCTATGGTATGCTTCAAATATTTCACTAAATGTTGTTTCTTGCCAAAAACAAATAATAATAATAATATACAAATCTCAATAAAAATGTGAAGTTATCTTGAACTGACAGAATTAAGAATAATCACAAAATTCTTAATTCAAAATGCATTGTAAGAATCCAATATTGTCTGTTATAACTTCCAATTTGAGATGATGTTAGTTATGCATATATTACCTTACTGTCATTTATAGAATGCCATCAAATTTGATTCAGCAAAGCATAAATCTTCAAGGTTTTTTCCATTTTTCTGGACCTTGTCTGCATGTCTGTACATGCAAATTGAAATTAAAAACAGTATTTGTGGAAGCCACAAGTAAGACTAAATCACAGTCATCAGTACTAGGACTCAGCATTTGAGGGTGCTTAACAAATGTAAGTCAAAGAGTTATGTACAATGGTGATACAAATGTGTAAGGCCCTCCTGTTGATCATCGATTTGCTCGAGCGGGCCCAGTAACGACTCCATTGGAGACTTTGTTGTTACTGTGTCTGGCACATAAAATACGTCACGAGGAGCTTGCCAGGCTCTGCCGTGCGGGCGAGATACTCTTGTTAGCTTGCCAGGCTCTCCAATAAGGGCGGAGGAATCGAACGCGGGTCGGCCATGTTGGCTGCGTGCAAGGCAAATGCCCTACTGCTGTGCTATCACTCCAGCCCATTGTAGGAGAACAAATGTGTAAGTAAAAGAACTTATCTTGCTTCCAAAGGACTTTGAATACAAAGTTTTGATATTTGAAATTCTAAATATTTGACATTCTATTTTTTCTGAAGAAAAAATATATTCTATAATCTAATGATAGGAAAAGCAAAAATTATAGACATATAAGTAGCAATTGATGACAGAAACATGCTATATGCCATATAAACATTAAATATAAATTTATACTTGCTATTTTAAAAAGAAATGTGGAATATATAATGTAAATAAATAATCTATTTTAATAAATACTGGATGCAAATTAAAATTGATCTTCACTTACTGACAGAAATTCTAAGATAAAATTTAATTTCAACTTCAAATACCATAATGGATCAAGTTGTAGTCCATTCTCTAAGTGCTAAAAGAGCACTTGGTTTCCTTTGAAACCTTTGAAGCCACTACCTGAGCCATAGCTTGTAGGGGTCATTTCCCTATCATTATTTTTAAAAGCACCACTTTGATTTTGAAGTTCATCACACATTTTTGAAAGAAGGAAGGTAAAACTATTTGTGAACTTTAAATTTTCTTTCCATGAAAAAGACCAGGTTAAAAATAGATGCTAGAAGTAAAAATGTGAAATGCTAGTGGTCAGGAGATACAGGTAAAAATAATTTAACTGATTCTATATAGCAATAGGTTGGTTGCTATGGCAACCAGGATTGTGGCTATCTATTTCCTAAATGGTTCTGTTTTTAATCCCCCAGTTAGTGGGGAGTTTGAATTAAAGTTAGAGCAGGAACAGAAGGAAGCACTGGAGGAAGAGATTTTTGCCCATTTGCCCTCCTTGTCTGAGATTGTAACAAACATAGTCTACGGTGGGTTTCCTATATAAGAAGGCAGAAGCAGTAAGTTTTTCATGTTTCAAGGGCAAGAATTAGGCAGGGTTTGTTTGTTTGTTTTTAATCAAATATGGATATTCCAGAGCAAACAAAATACAAAAATATTTTTGTACAACATTCCTGGTCTGAGGTCCTGTAATGTTAAATGACTGTGAATTGTTCTTTGAATTAGAAAGTGAATTTGTCATGAAGTTCTGGCCCCATAGCTGTTCAAGGGGCCAATCAAAGGAGTAGCATAGGTACTGGTCAAGAGATAGTTTTCTTGACAACATGATGGAAAGTTGTAAGATGTAAACTTGTACTCAAAAAACAACCATTTTGTCTTCATGGTCATCAAAAAGAGACTTTATAGGGAAAAAACAGAGAAGCACATTTTTAGGAAGGCTGGGTTATATATAGGCTAGTAGATGCCAGGATGATCAATAAATTCATTCAAGGCCTAATCCCCTTAGGCACATTTCCTCTGTGACAGCAAATGATGATCTTTGATGAAGGCTTAAATCCACATACACTTGAGGAAAAGAAAACAGGAATATTCTCAGTATTTTCAATCATCCCTAACCAGACAGGATTTTTTGGTTTCTAATACTGAATTCAGTCATTCATTTCCTTGGGCCAGCTTCAAATTCAACTATAAAATCTAGATAAGAAAGTATTCCAAATAAGAAAACAAATAAAATGAAATTATAAAATACAATAAAACAAAATGTCCATTGATTGTTGAGCAGGTGATTTATTCCTGCCCTCTATCTCTATTTTTCTGTATTGTGCAAGTCACATTTATAAGGGAGAATTTGTAGTTAAATAGTAAATGCTCTAAAACACAATTATTTGAAGGTAGTTTATTAAATGTCAGTTAATTAATACAATGTTAAAAAATTAAAAGGAACATTAGTTAAAATAACCCCCAGCTTCTTTTTATCTCAAAGCTTCTTGAACAAAAGAATGATCTGGATCACTCTCTCACTTCTTCTTCATTGTCTGGAAATTGACAGTTTCACTGGAACTTGAAAGTTTTAATTTTTAACAATCAATCCCCATTTGATTTGCAAGCTCTAGTCCCAATTATTAAGACTTAAGACATTTGGAAAACATTGATATAGCCAGTTTCTTTAGCTCTACCGTTAAAGAAAACAAAAAATAACCAAATAAAGACCTGGATTTTATACTTCTTTAAGTGTTACTTACCTCATGTCTCTTTCTGTGTATTTTTTAGCGTGTTATTTCATTTGGTTCTCTATTCTTATAATGATTTACTTACAGCATTTTTATTCTTAAAATGTATGTTCTGTTTATAGGATCCATATAAAAAAAAATAGCCTTATTTTCAGGGGAGAAATTCTAAGTTCAGAGGCTGTTACATCCATTTTGAAAAACTGTATGAACCTTCTGAGAAATAATTTTCATTTAAAAATGTTCATCAAGCTTTAGTACTCCAAGAAGAGCTTCAGAATGTTTCAAAATGTTTATTTACAAGTGTTTTTGGGAAAAAAAAATTTCTTTGTCAAATATTTACACACACACACACACACACACATTCTGCCATCTAGAAATTAACATGGTAAATTTGGACATTAGGGCATTAAATGTTCTGAGAGGTCCTGAATGCCCGAAGCTCTGCTTTAGCCAAAACTTTTTGCATTTTTTTTCTTTTACTGGTTTTGGCACCCCACCAACTGCTGTTCACTGCTTACTCTGGACCAGAGTGTTCAGGGACCACTTCTGGTGGGGCTCTGGGAGCCATTTGTGGCATGCCTAAGATCAGACCCAGGATGGCTTTGTGCAAAAAAATACTTACCCCCTTGTACTCTTACTCTAGCTCATATTCTTTAAGTTCCCTTCCTTCCTTCCTTCCTTCCTTCCTTCCTTCCTTCCTCTCTCCCTCCATCCATTCCTCCTTTATCTCTCCTTTTTTCCTTCCTTCCTTCCTTCCTTCCTTCCTTCCTTCCTTCCTTCCTTCCTCTCTCCCTCCATCCATTCCTCCTTTCTCTCTCCTTCCTTCCTTCCTTCCTTCCTTCCTTCCTTCCTTCCTTCCTTCCTTCCTCTCTCCCTCCATCCATTCCTCCTTTATCTCTCCTTTTTTCCTTCCTTCCTTCCTTCCTTCCTTCCTTCCTTCCTTCCTTCCTTCCTCTCTCCCTCCATCCATTCCTCCTTTCTCTCTCCTTCCTTCCTTCCTTCCTTCCTTTCCTTTCCTTTTCCTTCTCTTTTTTCTTTCTCTTTTTTCCTTTCTTTCTTTTACTTTCTTTCTTTCTTCTTTCTTTTTCTTTCTCTTTCTCTCTCTCTTTCTTTCTTTCTTTCTTTCTTTCTTTTCTATGACAGAAACTATATCCTGAAGAGTTCATATTTAAGGGGAACTTATTTAAGAAATAAATCTCTAAACAAAATTGTCTTCCATAGATAGAGTTGAACACTTTATGTTTGATTTTAAAATGCTCATTAGAAATTTTTAAACTTAAAAAACAGAACAGAATGTGGTTTCTTAATATAGGCCTTGATTAAAAGTAGTATGCAGATACATTACAATGGGAAGTACCATTTACTGCCTTAATTTAATGTATTCCACTTAGATGTATTTTCTAAGTATGTACCCAATATAAAATTCAGCTCAAAGAAACTGTAGAAAATTCCACTTATATTTCCAATTCTGCTTTAAATACCATCTATATTTTTGTTTATATTTTAAATATATGCATGACAGTTGCACCTGTATATTGAAGACTTCTTTAGAATTAACTTGAGTAGAAGAAGGGGAAATATGGGATACAGGATAATGAAAAAGACAAAAATGTTGAGAGATGTGGGGCCAAGCAATCTAAATATGCTGCTGGGTCATAACCCCAAAAATGCACATAGTAAATTAAACAGAGACTCCTGGATAGGGCTCTGCTTAGAAAGTTCACTAGATAATTCACTCAGCAACTCCAGGAGAGTCTGTGCTAAAGAACAAGGAATAGCTGTCAAGTTGAAGACTAAGGACTATGAACCCTTTCAGATTGGATTTGGTGTGGAACGAAAACTTTTAATACATGGAGCTTGGCCCTCAGAAAATGAAAAGATGTCATACATTTAAATCTTGATCACCGGATTACTTGACTTCCCGTTACTCATCGATTTGCTCGAGTGGGCGCGGGTAACGTCTTCATTCATCCCTGTCACGTGCTACTGTAGCCCAGTGGCGTCTGTTCGTTCTAGGAACACAAAGAGCCTCAAACTAATCATTTAGGGTCTTGATGAAGAAATCTAACCATCTTGTTGGTGGGCAGCCACACGGTCTTTTTATATCCCGCGGAATCCAGTCGCTAACGGCTCTAGCCCAGCAGTCATCTCCAAATCTCATTACATGTCCAGCCCATCTGATTTTCGACACCTTGGCAAACAAGACAGCGTCCATGATTCTTGATCATCAATGGAAGTTGGAACTCTGGATTCTTTCTCTCATTTGAGTGAAGGGTGATACTCCAAGCATAGCTCTTTCGATTTCTCTTTGGGAGACCCAAATAGCATTCTCATGCCATTTGCGTAGGACCCAAGTCTCTGAGGCATATGTTAATGCAGGAAGAACAGTGGAATCAAAGAGATGTGCCTGGAGCCGGATGTTCTTCATCCTCTTAGCTACTTCTTGGATGCTCTTGAAGGCGTTCCAAGCCTCTCTCTTCCTCCTGCGCAACTTAGGTGCCAGGTCATTCATCATGTTGACTTCTCGACCTAGGTACGCATAACTGTTGCATTCAGAACTATTGCATTCAGAGATGGTCGTTCTGTTGAGAGCAAATGGAACGTTAGAAATGAGACTGTTTCTCATAAACATTGTCTTCATGAGATTCTAGAAAACCCTATCTGGTTGCTAGTGTTAAACCAGGCAATACACTCAGAATTTGCATTTGTAATAGACACTCATCATCAGCTGCATATGCTAGCCAGCAGGAAACCCCAAAGTCTGAACTCTTTCAGAGTAGTGTGGAAGTAAATTTCATCACCTCTGTCGCAAGATGTTCCCAGGAGAGCTGCCCTACAAGTCTCAATGTTATTGCTTACTGTGTCCATACAAAAGTAACTAGAATTAAGATGTTGATAGTTCTTGGACTGAGGAAAGGAGAAAAATTTACCATAGGAGGTATTTTGCCTGGGGCAGTTGGGAAGGGCTTTAGAATACCTATTAGATGGGCCCTCAGGAAGGGCTTTCTTATGTTAATTTTGCTACTTTACTCGGTCCACTGTCAGCCCACAGTGTGAGGGAGTTTGAGACAAGAGAGAGGAGAGAGCGGGAGAGCATGATGGACCTTGGAGAGGCTAGCAAGGGGAACAGAGAGAGAAGAATGTAGAATATTGGAGCAAGCTCATGGAGAGAGGGAAAGAGAGAGAGAGACAGAGACAGAGACAGAGAGACGGACAGAGACAGAGAGACAGACAGAGACAGAGACAGAGAGATGAGCGGAGAGATGAGCGGGAGCGACAGGAGGAGACAGAAATGAAGATCAGGGGAGACTAGAATGGGAGGCTCAGAGAGACTGGGGCAGGCACGTGGGGAGAATGGAATAAATGGCATCTGATCAATCAACCGGCTTGGCCTTCCCTTCCTCTGCTGTCTGCCCCATGGCCCGGGCTGCCCTGCTTGGGGGAGCAGCCTGGGCCCACCCTGAATCGCGGGCAGCTAGGGCAAGAGCCGTCAGGGTCTCTTATTTCTCTTTTTCTAATTTGGCAGAAAATTATTAAAAAAAATTTGTTATTAGTCTAGTTGCTGATCTAGTTGATTTTTCTCACATTTGAGATACAGTCAAATTAGCAAATTCTCATACCATTATTAGAAACACAGCATTAATTTTCAGATCATGAGAACATCACTACATGAAACTGAGTCAGAGGATAAAGGGCAAAAAAAAAATGAATGCAATAAAAATGTTGTAGTGCTGAGTTTTGTGTTTATTTGTTTGTTCTTGACTGGTAGCTGTCAATTTCGTTATACATTCCTATTTCAGATGATGACCTTCCATTTGTAAATTATGATCATAGTGATATCTATTACTCATGAGTACATATTGGAAAATAATGATTGCACTTTCTTATATATTTCTGTCTGTAGATACTCGAATTACTTTTAAAATTACCGTTACATCTCATAACCTCTCATTTATTTCCTACTATCATAGGATCCTAACAGCCCACTTTATGCTTCCAGTGAAGAAATATTTCTCCTCTCCCTAGATTTCTTTCCATAGAAATGAATGAATCAATCCTAGATTTCTTTCCATAGAAATGAATGAATCAATCCTAAAGAACAGAGCTCCTTAGTTCTAGTAAACAGACTATTGTTAGTTTTCAATTTATTTTCCAAGTATTGAAGTTCCTTCTACATGACCTATTTCACAAAAGCAAGTAAAAACTGAAGTGTGAACTGCATTGAAAGAGAACCATGAAAGAGAACAATTGTCACAATGAAGACATTACTGGGCCCACTCAAGCAAATCGATGAACAACGGGAGGACAGTGACAGTGACAGTTTCTTACACAGACTTCCTCAAATTTCTCTGCATTATAAAACCAAGTTACACCTTTGAATCAGTAAATTAGAAAAGAAGAAACAATTAGTGAACAGAAAAGTTGATGGAATCTTTCCTTGGAGGCATTGCCATTCCAACCTGAATTCTCAACCCCTTCATTCTTTAAAAAACAAGGAAGATAACAAAAGTATAGATTCCTTGTTATTTCATTTCTATGTGGTGCTCTCCACTATATCAAACTGACCACCCAAATGATCGGTGGTTTTATGGATCAGTTCATATTTATTATCCTGATCACTGAAGTCTCTGGTTTTCTTCCCTCCTCCTTCTTCCCTCCTTTTATTGTTAGTGATTATACACATGAAACCCATGTTCATGCATATTACATAAGCTTTGGTGATTACTAGGATTTTTACTCTGTAGTTGTGATTGTTAGCACTATTTTCTAGTCCTACTACTTGCAAGGGGGTTGTTATAATGTTAGGGTCCTAGGAAGGGGATATCTGGGTGACACAGAATTTACTATTATAATTTGAACTTGCAAGGCAGGAGATTTTTACCACTAGGCCATACACATACCCTTCTTTGATTTGCTTGACATATTATTACTACTAAATTTTAAAGAAATTTTATGTAATAGAGAAATGTAGTAATAGAGAAAAATTGTACTAGGTTACTTTTGAGGAAATCTTTACAAACTGTCTAAATTGAATTGCTCTGACAGTTTTGAAACTCACTCTCCTTCAAGCACTAGGTGCCTATAAGCAGAATGAAAACCATAAGGAACAAAATCCTGTAACCTTCAAACCAAACCCAGTTTCAGTCAAACTGGAAGATAATTTTTATTTTCATTTTGTCCTAAAGTTGTGTGTGTGTGTGTGTGTGTGTGTGTCTGTATGTGATCTGAAAAGGGTGAAAGAATCGGTCCCTATGCAAATAGTGGTTGAAGTCTATTATTTACTTTGTGCTTTCATTTATCAAAACTGCTTAGAATTTTTTGTTGATTCTGATCCTTAGGTTCCAACATGTATTGAGAATTTTGAATTAAATGAATTATTCAATTTATCACAATTTTGGGGGGAGGGTCACACCTGGCAATGCACAGCGGTTTCTCCTGGCTCTACACTCAGGAATTACTCCTGGTGGTGCTCAGGGGACCATATGAGATACTGGGAATCAAACCCGGGTTGGCTGCGTGCAAGGCAAACACCCTACCAGCTGTGCTATCACTCCAGCCCCATCACGAATTCTTAGCAACATCATTTTAAACTAAAGTGCAGAGTTTCCATTCACACTGCCACTCCAGAGCAGGGTTGTTTTTATTCCATTGCCTTCTCTTTTTCATCTAATAGTCTCAGAATTCCATAAACCACATAGTCCCACTCCAATCCAGTATTCTTCCCTACAAGATAAATGGTCCACAAAGTTCAGATAGAATTGCTAGTAAAAAAAATTGCCATAACGAGGTAAAACCAAGTAATCCAAAAAGTCATTTTTTGAAAATTGAATATTTTACTGTCTGCCACCAAAATAGAACAAAAAATAAACTTTGGAGAAAGTAAACATCTCTTTTTTTTTTTAACAGTCACTGAAATTTATATCACTATTACTGATTTCTTCTGAGAACATTCTCAGAAGAATTGAATTCTGTGTGCCAGTAGGTTCAAATGTAAAATTGATATTAATTCTATGAGAAGATAAACAGTATTTATAAACATAAAAAAACAAAGAAAACAGTGAACTTTTGCACCTTGGAAAATTATTTTTGTTCTTGAAAAATAAGATAACTAAACATTACCAGAAATATCAATTCCACATTGTAGAATTCCTCTTTTATTTTGTGTAAAATAAAATTCAACATCAAAATACCATGTAGTAAAATACAAAAATGCATGCTTCTGGGTGATAGCAAAATCAGTAAAGTTGATTTAACCCCATTGCCTGTTCTGAAAATTTTCTTAAAATAAAATTTCAAAATAATTGGTAATGGTAAAAATTTTCTATGGTAAAAAACTTTAATATATATTTGTATATTTAACATAAAATATATTTCCAACACATTGAAATATTAAATTAATTATTTTAAATTTCATGAACTAAATTTAAACAAGAAACACTTTCATAAAATCAGAAATCTGCTTTTTCAGATTTTACCTTTCCTCCAATACCTTATGAAGAGATTATTTCTCATTTTGAGTTCTTTTCCATGCTCAATTCTTGAGAATAGACCTAATACACAGCTACTAGTATAAAGCATTTCCAGGAATTTTGAGTTATGTGAAAATTAATCCGATACTGTTGGGATCGGGAGTCCCCTGGCCCTGGGAGGTGTGGAGAGACCAGACAGACACAATTCCTGCAGGAGTAAAAACGGGGTTTATTTAGACCAGCATGCTGGGGCTCCACAGCATACCTCAGAGTGGGCAGCAGCTGAGAGAGCCCCGAGCTTCTTCAAAGGGGATCTTATATAGGCCTTCATCAACCGTTACAACAAAGCCCGTGCATTTCATAGCCAATAGATTTGTAACAACATATACTTTCTTGACCAATCCATTTAAAATTACATCACTCCTTAGCCTATAGATTCAAAGATCAGCCTTTACGTACATTGATTGTCAGCACAAGCAAGGTTATAGCCGGAATCATTAAGCCTTAGGTCATATCCCGCATTTTGAGTTATCCATTACCCACGACATTTACAGGGGTCTTAGCTAAGACAATACATTCCTGGAGAATGGGCAGTCTGCAGGCATCCTAAATTATCCTTTACCCAAGATGTCGACAGGGGTCTTTGCTGAGACAATACATCCCTGGGATGGTAAATACACCTGAAGCCTGCCATTCTTGGGTTTACAAGAAGTTATGCCCAGTTCACATTCCAGGTTCCCTCCTTTCCCCCAAGTGCAAAGCAGCCAAGCAGTTTTACAAAAAGCAATGTAGCAGGTTAGCTGAAGCATAGAAGAATTTAATGCCTTAATATGGATTCTTAATAGTTGGGAATGTTTTTTAAATTAATTTATTTTTTAATTGAATAAAAGGGAGATACACAATTACAAAGTTGGTCATGATTGGTTTTCGGTCATATAATATTTCAACACCCATCCCATCACCAGAGTACATTTCCAACTACCAATATCCCCATCCCACTTTCCCTCCTGCCCCTCCCCCACTTCTATGGCTGACACTCCCCCCTTCCCCTATCTCCCTTTCTCTCTCTTCTATTCCTTTGGGAATTATGATTTGCAAAACAGATACTGAAAAGTTTTCAGGTGTATCTCTTCACCTACTTTCAACACTCAATTCCTGTCCAAAGTGATCATTTCCAACTATTATTGTTATACTATCCTTTCTCTATCCGAACTGCCCTTTACCCCAACATACACCTGTGGAAAGCTTCCAAGCATTGACCAATCCTCCTGGAACCTGTTTTCCCTAGACTCGGATATTAGTCTCATACTATTTTTTTAATATCCCACAAATGAATGTAGTCATTCTATATCTGTCCCTTTCCTTCTGACTCATTTCACTCAGAATGATATTCTCCATGTCTATCCATTTGGAAGCAAATTTCATGACTTCATTTTTCCTAACATCTGCATAGTATTCTATTGTGTAGATGTGCCATGGTTACTTTGTTCAGTCATCTGTTCTGGGAGTTTTGCAGATTCTGGCTATTGTGAATAGTGCTGCAATGAACATAGATGTGTGGATGGCATTTCAGCAGTGCATTTTTTGGCCCCCAGGTATATTCCCAGAAGTGATGTTGCTGGGTCAAATGGGAGTTCAATTTCTAGTTTTAGGAACTTCCATGTTGTTTTCCCAAAAGGCTGGAGCAGTGAGCATTCCCACCAGCAATGAATGAGAGTAACTTTCTCCCTGCATTGAAGAAATTCAAATGCCCAAAAGTCACATGGAAAAATGCTCTACATCACTATTCATCAGGGACATCACTGTCACTGTCCTCCCGTTGTTCATCGATTTGCTCTTGCTCGAGTGGGCCTAGTAACATTGTGAGACTTGTTACTGTGTTTGGTATATTGAATACGTCACGGGTAGCTTGCCAAGCTTTGCCATGTGGCTGAGATACTCTCAGTAGCTTACTGGGCTCTCTGAGAAGGGCAGAGGAATCGAACTCGGGTCAGCCATGTTGGCTGCGTGCAATGCAGACGCCCTACCCGCTGTGCTATCGCTCCAGCCCCATCAGGGACATGCAAATCTAAATAACAATAAGATATTGTCACAGACCACAGAGACTGGCACACATCAAAAAAAAAAGAGAACTAGTCGGAATATTATTATATTATACTAGTTGGCCCTTGACATTCAATTATGGTGGCTATAACTTTGGTTTGGGAACTATAACCAGCAGTGCCGTGCTCAGAGATTAGTCCTGACTCTGTGCTCCAAAGACCATTTGTGGTGTCAGGGATAAAATTGGGGTTGACTTCATGTAAGGCAAGCACCTAAACCCCTATAAAATCTCTTCATAGTTTTCTGGTTTTGTTTCAGAAAGCATCTACAATAGATATTGAAGTTTTTAGAGAAACATTTATTTCAGTTTAGTTTTTCTGTAGAAGAGAGGAATCCTGTTTAATCTATTAAATGTGAGAAAAACCTGTCTCTGCAGCAGTTTCCATTTCCCAAGATTCTGTAGCTGTAGAAACAGACATCAATAAAATTCTCTTCTCTTGCATTCACCTAATGCTTAATTTGAAAGCCCTATTGCACATCTTGATTTTTATTTAGCCTGTGAGTTTAATTTGCTATATAAATGTACTTACATTGTTTGAAACAGATATTCCCAACACCTAAAGAACTTAAAAATCTTTGTAATTTGTATAGGTGAATTTATTTTTCACTGTCACTATAAACTTGCATGTGCCTCCTCTTTATAAATACATACAAACAGGAAAACAACACATATACACACATTCTGCAAAAACAGCTAATGTTTACTCTCCCCAAGCATTAAAATTTTGTGTGCTTTTCCCATTCCTGTCAGTTGCATTCTCATTCCCCGTTTATACTGCTCTGTAGAAGTCTTAAACCTCTCCCATTCCATTGAGAGCAAGACCTTGCAAACACTCTAGCTGCACTTCCTATACTCCCAATATTGCATCCTCTTCTCTGTAAAAGAAATTCACCATTTCCGAGATCCTTATAATCTCTAAGTAAATTTTTCAAGCACATCTGCTTCCATTGTTGTCCTCCATTCTTATACTCTTAAGGATATCTTAGCTATTTTCACATAACTAAACAATTTCCTTCTGTTATGCATTATATCTTATATGTGCATTTGTACTATGTGTTACAAATTTTTCAATCTTCCTAACTCTAAGAAACAATAACATCCTTTTATTTTTTTCATATGTTTTAAGGCTTTGCATTGGTTGTTGTTGTTGTTGTTGTTGTTGTTGTTGTTTTTAATCATCATGAGATGAATAGTACAGAGCTGTTCCTGATCAGGATTTCAGTCATAAAATGTTCCAACACCATCCTTCCACCAATGTACATTTCCCACCACCACTGTCCTCTGTTTCCCTACCACCCCACCTCCCCAGCCTGCTTCTATGGCAGGTATTTTCCTCTCTCTCTCTCTCTCTCTCTCTCTCTCTCTCTCTCTCTCTCTCTCTCTCTCTCTCTCTCTCTCTTTCTCTCTCTCTCTCTGATTTGGGCATTATGATTTGCAATACAGATACAGGTACTGAAAGGCTGTCCTATTTGTTCCTTTACCGACTTTCAGCATTACCTACTTTTACCTTATCTAGAGTGATGATTTACAGCTATCATTTCCATAGTGGCTTCTTCTTATCCTAACTGCCTCCACCCTTTGCCTCAGAGGCAGAATCATGGACCAGTCCTTCTGGCCTGATAACATCCTTTTAAAGTGTGCATCAAATAAATAGGCAGAGTGCTTTACTGTTAGTAATTAGGCTAAATATAACACCATCACATATAATATTTCTTGGTACTCACCCCAAATTTTACCTTATAATACTTTTTCAATAAGAAGACTAATGCCTTCATATATTCCCATATCTGATCTTTTTGAAGTTCCTTATAAAAGCCAGGCAAGTCAAATAAGAAATAGGAAAATATTTGATGGGGGATACTGTCCTGGATAGAGTACCTTGGAGAGGTCCGGCTGAACAAAATGATAAAAAGCTGAAACTTAAATTAGTTTCAGAATGGAAAGTACTCAATGTAATTAGGATTCAAATTGCTTTCCCATTACTTAATATTGCCAATAACCTCAGCTACAAATTCTGATCTTTATTCATCCTAGATCACTGATTAGGATCTAAGTAAGGGCATTATAAGACAAAATTGCACTCTTATTCTACAGGTAGGTTTGGAGAATTTACTGGAAAAGTAAACTGATAAAAAGTCTGGATACATTCAGTTGCTATTTGAAAATCAGTTTGTACTTAAGAAAACATCAAGAATAGACTTTGAAGTTTGTCGAGAAAACTTTCTTTTGGTATAATTAAACAGTTGAAAATACGAAGAATGGAAATATATTACTTGCCATCTTGTCAAGAGGGTCAAAGATAAAAAGCAAGGATGAAACCCTCCAAAAAACAAAAATAGGACCTGAAGCAATAGGTAGTACAACTGGTTGGTCATTTTTCTTGCACACTGCTGATCCCAATTTGATTACTGGCATCCCATATGTTCCCCCTGAAACTGCCAGAAGTGATCCCTGAGGACAGAAACAGGAGTAAGCGCTGAGTACTGCTGGGTGTGGCCAAAACACAAAAGAAGAGAAAAGAAAGAAAGAAAGAAAGAAAGAAAGAAAGAAAGAAAGAAAGAAAGAAAGAAAGAAAGAAAGAAAGAAAGAAAGAAAGAGAGAGAAAGAAAGGAGGGAGAGAGGGAGGGAGGGAGGGAGGCAGGGAAGGAGGGAGGGAGGGAAGGAGGGAGAGAGGGAGGAAGGAAGGAAGGAAGGAAGGAAGGAAGGAAGGAAGGAAGGAAGGAAGGAAGGAAGGAAGGAAGAAGACAGAGTGAACCCATATTAAAGTGTGATCAAAGATTATACTGTAGAGTGAGAGGTTTCCACTGAGCAGGGAAATAATATCTAACCTACGCTGAAGAGTCAGAGGCAATGCATACACAGAAGTGAGAGAAGAGAAGCGTGAGAGAAAAGAGAAAGTAGAGAGTGTTTGTCAACTAAGATTATGGTCATTAAAAGGGAGCAAATATAAAAAATATATTATCACTTGTTGACAAACGGCTAGATGTTTATATGTTTTGGGGATGCACCATGCCCACAACAAGAAACCATCTACCAAAGATCAGTACACACTTTCAACCCATTCCTCCTCCCTTCAGTGATCTCATTTCTATATTCAAAGTATGGTTTTATTAGACAATTGTTATTAGACAATGTCTATTGACTTCTTGTTTTGTTTCTTGATATAATATGTGTTACATATTTTGGGGGTTGTCTTTCTTATTTAGATTTATTTCACTTAACATAATACCCTCCAATTTTATCTATATTATAGCAAAAGAAAAGTACTGGGGAGAAACTGTTTTTAGTACCAAGTAAAATCTACATTTTTAGACCAAATAGCTTCTTTATACATATAGCAGTTTATTCCATATTTATTTCATTTTAATCCCCCTATAAATTATGATTATACTATCCAAATGTTCTAAAGTAATATACAAAATTTAGTCTATTTAAAAGTAAATTCCTTTAGTTCTTCCCATAGTAATAAAAACCCATGTTTCTAAATGCTGATAATTTGATTAGAGTATTTTCTATAAAAACTGCAGGAGAAACTGGGAAATGTGTTCACACTGGGATATATTTGCATCTTGAAGGATAAACTCATTAACTCAAATGAATCTTTTATTGATAGAAACATGCAGGAGGGCAGATTAGGAATGTCAGACAAAATAAAAGATTTTTTCTGGAAACAGTTACTCTAGTTCTATTTGTATCTTTCTAAATCCTCCACAACACCACAGTTCTCAAATGCCCCCCACCCTTTCACATAACTTGTTCCATTTTTTTTCAGGTTTGGGGCTCAGGGGTCCATAAAACAAACCTCTCTTGAAGACGAATTGTTAGTGGTGATTCAAAATAAATTTTTGTTTGTAATTGGTTTCATTTGTTAACTGTAGGCAAAGTAGAAACTAATAATACATTAATATTAGGTACATATTTAAAAATAAAAATATTTTTGTAAAACCTAGACTTTTTTAAACAGAACTAATCAGAACTCCATTTTATATTTTAAGCAAATATTGCCTTCAACTAGAGATTTTTCTTCCCCTTAAAATATTACATAATTAGAGAATATTCTTCAGAGCTGTGTTTAATATTAGAGTAATGTGAATAAGACAGAATGTATTTGCAATTAGCATTCAGATCATTAGTAGAAAATTCAATAACATAGAGAATTTGCTCTGGTTCTTGCATAGTGAACAGATTTAGAATATTAGAGAGCATGATAAGATGTAAGAATAAGGTCCAGTAGTAGAACTGAGGAGGGAGTAGTTGAGAACAATGATGTTTTATCATAAAGGTTGATGTTATGACCTGATATTTTTCCTCTAGACCAAATTATCATGGGCCTTTCTGAGTTTCCTCAGATGAATTTTCCTGACTTATTGTTTATCCAATAGCTTACACATAAATTGTATATGTGATCTGTAAAAACTGATTCAAAGGCAAGATATTACATCTTGATTTATTACTAAATTCTGGAAGCTAATTGCTCTTTCGGATGAATTTGGAGTTCTGCTTTGGCACTAATTATTTTCTCTCATAAATAAACAAATGGGCTTCTTTGAAATATAAAATATATAGTTTTTTTTTTTTTGGTTCACACCCAGCGATGCTCAGGGGTTACTCCTGGCTCATGCACTCAGGAATTGCTCCTGGCGGTGCTCGGGGGACCATATGGGATGCTGGGAATTGAACCTGTGTTGGCCATGTTGGCTGCGTGCAAGGCAAACGCCCTACCCGCTGTGCTGTCACTCCAGCCCCAAAATATATAGTTTTTAAGAACATAAAAAGTGAAAAAACCCAAGTTTTGACAGTGATGTAACATTAAAATGTTGATCAAAGGGCTAAAGTTTGGCATTGGTTTTAACTTATAAAATTTAGATTTAAGTTATCAATAAATGTAAAAATTCTGGGTACTGAATTATCTTTTATATAATAAAAGAAGTATTTTAAATCCTGATCTTCCCCATTCTTATTAGAGAAAGTTAACATTTTTCAGTTATTGAGTCATCCTCACTTCCCTAAATTTAGAGTGCATTACCTCTCTCCCCTCCCATGTGGTTTCTGTGAACAGATCAAAAGCGTTCAAAAGGAAAATTCTCCACATGTTTTATTTCTATCAGTTTTGTTTTTTTCTCAAATCACCAGGAAAGCCCAGGAAGCTACAATGATGAATCACCTGTTCTAGAGTTTAACCTGCTCTATAAAATATACCACATTCCAGAGCATGAAAGAAACTCTGAAGTAGGTCAGGAGCTTAAAATGCCCAAGTGCCTACCTAAGACAAAACCTAGCAGGTTTGAAATGAAATTAATGCCAGAAATGTCAATGCCTCCAAGTTCTGTAGCCTTATACTGGACTGGATGGTGAGTAACTGTAATATGAAATAAAACATTAAAATGTAGTTAATTCATTTTTTTTTGTAAAAGAAAATATTGAGGGGCTGGAGCAATAGTACAGTGGGAAGAATTTTTGCCTTCCATGCAACCAACCTGGGTTCAATCTCTGATGTCCCATATGACCCCACACACACCATCAGGCATAGTTCCTGAGTGCAAAACCAGAAGTAATCCTTGAGAATTGCCAGCTGTGCCCCCCACGTCAAAATTAACTTTCATTAATTGAGAACACCTTATTCTAGATGTTTTTAAGTTGTACATTCTTGAAGTAGACTGAATAGGGTATAGGAGAAAATTTTTAAATTAATAAAAAATATTAAGTATATTAAATCACAATATAGCAAAATATTTCCAAGGATTATTTTTGAATACACAGAATGGGGGCTGAAGAGATAGTAAAATGGGTAGGGCATTTGTATTGCATGTGGCTGACCCAGGATCAATCCCATAAAGTCTCCTTATCACCACAAGAAATAGCCTTTAGCACAGAACCAAGAGTAAAGCCTAAGCACTGCTAAAAATTCCAAACAAAAAAAAGTCATATTAACTATGATAATTATAAGTAACTGTTACTAAACTTAAAGCTATTTATAGGGGTCTGAACTATAGTACAGAAGGTAAGGCACTCGCCTTCCTGTGACCAACCTGAATTGTATGAATGGAACCATACATGGTCCACTTGAGCACAGAGTCAGGAATAGACCATAAGCACCACTGGCTGTGTCCAAAAAAAAAGAGAGAGACCACAAATGCTGGTTGTACCATTCATGGTTCACTTCCATCCCCAATAGTCTATAATCCACATGTGAAAACTGCATCTTGGATGGATGGATGGATGGATGGATGGATGGTGGATGGATGACCATGTAAGAAGACTAAGCATATTTGAGGAGTCAGGGTAGTTTCAGAGTTCTACTAATGCACCTCCAAAATCTAATTTGGTATTGGACTATCAAGAACTGAACAGTATTTTAGTCAGTAATATTAAGGAAGCACTCAGATATATTTTTGTGTGTTTATATTTTTGCTTCACAAGTACATCAGTATTCCCTTTGAAGACAAAAATAACATTTTTATATAGGTTGTTCCTCCTGGGAAAATAGCAGGGGATCAAACATTTCTCCTTTGGGGGAAGACCTTATTGTCTTTTCTTCTCAAATCTGCTTGTCAAGGAAAATAAAGATCAAAATAAAAGTCAAAGGACAAGGGACTGGAGCGATAGCACAGTAGGTAGGGTGTTTACCTTGCACACGGCTCACCTGGGTTCGATTCCTAGCATCCCATGTGGTCCTTCAAGCACTACCAGGAGTAATTCCTGAGTGCAGGAGTAATTCCTGAGTGCATGGGCTAGGAGTAATCCCTCTGCATCACCAGGTGTGACCTAAAAAGAAAAAAAAAGGTTAAAGTACAAGAATTATATGAAACTAGATCAGTAAATGGTCTGGAGAGATAGCTCAGTGGAGTGTTGTCAGTATTACGTGCTGGAGATTCGGGTTTGGTTCTTGGCACCATCTGATCCTTTGAATACTGCCAAAAGCAGCTCCCAAGCACCCAGAGTATGACCTAACAACCTCTCCACCAGAAAGCAGAAAAAATTATTGGGCCATTGAAACTGTCACGACCCCTAGGTCTTTTCTTTTCCTCTTATGCCCCTATTCCTTTATTTATTTCTGTACTTTTTGTTTATTTGTGTTTTGACCATACATGATTGTGTTCAGAACTTACTCTGGCTCTATGCTCAAAGATCACTCCTATTGGTACTGAGGAGAATGAACCAATATCGGCTACAGAACAAACTATGGTCAACTTCACGCAAATCCTACACATTTTATCCTACACACTGTACTATCCCTCTGGCCCGGCCCCAGTCCCACTCCTTTATATCTGCAAAGGCATATTGGGCTCTGAACACTTGTAATTCCTGAGGGATATTAGTCTCCTATTGGACTAGTACAAGCTAGAAAATTAGAACTTTTAACCCAGAATATATCATGGCAGAAAATAGTTTTCAGGTCTGAAGTAAGATTTCACATTCTTCCTTTTCTTCTCTTTGCAGTTAGGAAATTTATCTTTAAACTCTGTTTTAATAGTTTTTGGCAAAGATTCCATGTGGCTAACCTGTCTTTGATGCCCTACTCCCTAAATCACAAGGTTTAGTACACAAGATTTTAGACATTAATGCTTAACTTTGGAAATATTCTCTAGAAAGGTATTATTTCCTCAATTTAAAAGGCAATCATACATGACATTTGCTGCCATTATTAATTATTTCAAATACTAGAGGGCTAACCTGTATGTCACCAACTATGTCAAGATTAGCTGTACTTAAAGTTGTTTTTAAATATCTTGATAACAAGTACTGATGAATCTATAATTTTAAAGAGCCAAAGCAAATGATATATATCCTGGAAGTAATTTAAATTGAACAAGTAAAAATACTTTATTAGTTTAAGATTCATTTCCTAATTTTAGCTATGTATTACATTAAAATATAAAATCTGCTCTAAAAGAAATCACCTCACTTCAGCATCTGTCTTTATAACAAGGTAAATGATAGTTTCAAGATAATGAGTTTTTCTGAATTGCTGAATCTATCAAGGTACTCTGAGGTATTCTTATCTGACAGTAATCTGGGGAAAATATTAATATTTTGATAGTCTGGTATAATGAATATATCTGGGAAGATTAACACTAAAACATTGTTCTGTGTATAAAAACTTCAGTGTAATTTTCATTAGAAAATTTAAGAACAATTTTACAGCAGGTCACAGTGAGAAAGCCAAAGACTAATAGATTGAATTTTATTAATGAGCAAGAGCTCCTTTAACGAGATGCCAAGCTTTAGGAGTTTCATCCAGGTTTTAAATGTTCATAACATGTCTTGCTGGTTTGTGTTGCTGAAGGCAGAATGTCCCCACAAAAAAGGGTCTCTCCAGTTGCAGCTTTCTGGGTTAATGTATTCTAGGCAGAATTATCTCACTCATTGATTGCTGCCCTGGGAATTTCAGTGTTCATACATACTAACAACTGTCCACCAGACGAGCACCAGCAATGCCCAGCTGGCTCTTTGTCCCCCCTGGGAAATTTTCTCAGTCAGAGCCTGGTAATTGTTTAGTGCAGCTGCTGCAGTTTGGAGGGTGCCAGCTCATCTGAGCCAACTGTATGCACACAGCCCATGACTCATGAGGCTGAGAAAATACACATTGCGGGTGGGTGGGGGCCTTCAAGGACTCCATTTTAAATTTGCTCTCCTCTTTGTCAACTATTGGGGGGATGTGTAGTGAAAGGCGGTTATTTAAGGTTATAAATATCTTATATAGTCATGAAATTTTGCAATAAGAGTACATAACAATCTCATTTTTATGAAAAAGCATTAGTTGTATATCCTCACCACCACTTCCTTAACTTACTACAAGAGTTACAATAACAACTACATTATATGACCTGTGCCTTCTTCCATACAGACAGATGTGGGATAAGGAGTTGCCATGTATTAGAGTGAGAAGACTGGGTGAAGGTTGCTAATACAGGACCCCTTATCTGATTTCATGCCATTCAAGCCTGCATGAGAGTTCACTATCATATCTTCCAGAATTATGCTATAACTCCAAAATTCTATTTTTTGAGATAAGTGGACTCAACCAGATTATTACAAGGCAAATGTATCCATCGGGGTTTCACTGTCAATTAGAATTAATCATGATATCTTCCTGGAAAAATGCTTTGACACAGTAGTCTATACCACATAATGACATTCAGCAGTGTCAGCCTGCACTATATATGTGTACGTGTATATATATATACATATATACATGCATATATACATATATATGACACTGCTGAGTATATATATGTAGATGGATATTGATATAAATGATATATTTTTTCTCTAAATATATACTATATATGTGTATATATGTATATATATATTTGGGCTGGAGCTATAGCACAGAGGGTAGGGCATTTGCCTTGCACGCAGCCAACATGGTCGACCTGAGTTCGATTTCTCTGCCCCTCTTGGAGAGCCCAGCAAACTATCGAGAGTATCTCACCCACATGGCAAAGTCTGGCAAGCTACCTGTGACGTATCCGATATGCCTAACACAGTAACAACAACGTCTCACAAACTGGGCCCGCTCGAGAAAATTGATGAACAACAGGAGGACGGTGACAGTGACAGTGATATATATATATATATATATATATATATATATATATATATATATACACACACACAAATCACAAATGTCTCTAGGGGTATGTGATATAAATGATAATTAGGTGAGAGTTTTTTGTTAACGAAACAAATCTCTCCAAATATGTGTGACTAAAACACTTCAAAATATTTTGCTTTGTTATTTTGTTTTAATTATGTCATGGAGTCAGTGGGTCAGCAATTGAGGAGAGGTTTAGCTGGATGATCTTGGCTCACTGTTTTTCACAAGATGCTAGAAGGGCATAGCTGCAGCAATTCAAGGCTAGGTTAGGTAAGGATCTTTCCCCACTATTTCCAATCTCATTCACAATGCTTGTGGTTGATGTTAGAGGATCCTCTCCATGATGCTGCCTCCTGTGAGAATTGGCTTCTGAGATGAAAGAAGGAAGTCAAACAGTATGCATTAGACTGATGCCACGGTCATTTTATGAGTGTACCTTTTTCTTGTAGAGGCGAGTTAATATTCATTCAGCCTTATACTCAAGGGAAGAGAAAGGTATTGAATACCAGGAAGCAGAAATCATTGGAGGCCACCATCTGGCTGTCAGCCACACTGAGGGACTCTCTTATCTCAAGCTTTAGCATGTCCCTCTGGTATTATAACAACCTTCTCTAATTAGTCTCAGAGCCTTATTTTGATCCTTTCCAATCAGACTATCTCTGAGATGGCAAAGTAATATTTAAATACTGCAAACCTGATTGTCTCATTTAACAACTTCTAATTATGCTCAGGAAAATGTTTAAGCTGGATAATGTGTCAGACAATTTTTTTATGCACAGTAAACAGAGCAATCAGATATTTCTAAGACCTTGATCTCTATGACCAGGCTATCTTACTTCTAGTACCAACTCTAAAATTTATCAGTTTTTTGTCCTTGGGCAAGTTTGTTAAGGTTTATTAAACTTATTGGCTTCAGTTTCCTTGTTGAAAGCTACAATAATAACGCTTATAGAATTATTTGAAGCATAGTAAGACAGATCTTGTATAGCACTTGACATAGGGTCTAGGACATCAGTGAACATATGCATATTTAGTAATCATCCAAAAGTTATCTAGAGCTCTTAAATACATATAGTTTAAATACACCAACCTACAGCACAGAGGCAATTTTGACTTCTCACAACGTTACTTCCTTTAAATTGGGTAACCCTCCTATTTATTTTTATCTAAATAATATCTACTTGTGCATAAAAAAATCAGAGAGTTTAGTTTTCCTCCAGAAAACTTGTGTGTGAACACACGTGTACACACACACACACACACACACACACACACACACACACTTCTAGATTAGTGACCTTCAGTACTCTTCAACTCACATGCCTAACTCTATTACTCTACTGATTCTAATACACTCTATAGTTTGCTTATTTTTCTAAGGCTTATTAAATGCATGCTCCTCTAAACAAAAAAAATGAATCTTATATTTCTGCAGTTACAAAGCATCATTCAGTGTTAGGAACATAGTACGTTCTCAACATAGTGAGATGTTTTTGAGAATTTTCTGCTGCAGACTTTCCCTACTATACATATCATGACACTATTTCTTAAACATACTTAAACATCCATTCTTCCAGGTACTATTTCCATGAGAGTATTTTCACTATAGCTTAGAACAAGAGTCATTTAGATCAAAGAACTTGTTTCCTCCGTTTGCAGTTCTTAAAACAAAGTAAAGATAAAAATAAATATTCCTTTTACTGACTTCTTCCTCGGATTTTGGTATTTATATGAAGTGAAGATCACAATACAATAACAGCCTTTAGTTCACAAGTCAAACTTCACTCTAAGGGATCTTGATACTTGGGTGGAGTGCATGTATAACACTATTGCAAGTATAAAACCATAATAATACTATTGTAAGCTATGATAATTCAATGAAAATTGATTTAGAAGAAAAAGTAAAGCTTCACATGATTTATTCTGTACACACCCTGCACTCCTTTCTCTTTTTGCCAACTCTCAAGCACACATATTCACATACAAATCTCTTACATACACAAATGCAAGTATCTCAAAACACAATAGCATACACAAAGAATAACTAATTTGGATTCACTTAGATGTATGCTAAAATTCGCAGTCCTGAACCTCAGTTGGACTCAGGTATCAAAATAAGCCTTTTGATAAACTTCTTACATTACCCTAGTGCATAAAAGTCTTAAGGACCACAATCCTCATGAGCAAATCTCTAAGCTTTCCTAGTGTTCTGAACTCTTGCTGAAAAGCATTTCATTTCCAACTGAAAAAAAAAAAAAGAAAATCCCACTTACCATTTAAGATTTACTCAGATAGCTCTCTTCTCAAACGTCTGTTGATGACCTCAGAGCAGTTGATAGATTTTTCTTGCCTGGCCTTTGTCACATTTTGTGAAAATTATTAGCTTGCACACTCATTTGCCAGGTCAGTTCAAGAACAATTTGAGTGAAGGGACTAGCTCTGATAGCCCTCCTACATAGGTCAAAACAGTCCAGTGTTCATTACATGTTTCTTGAAGATTTTGCTGTTATTTTAAATTATATATTTCCCCTGAAATTCATTACCTTTTGTGAATGTATAAAGCTTTACTTTCCAATATAAAATAAAACATAACTGAATTTAGCAACTATGCACCACCTTACATTTATAAATATTTTTATAATCAAGAATAGCTTGCCCAAGTTTTATAAGTAGGGCAGATTTAATTCCTCCACTCAACTATTTTTAATAAACTTGCATAATTCAGGGTAGCTAGCAAAAAACTAGACAATGTACAAATTTTAGTTTTGGGACTTAATAAATTGAAATTTCTTAGTGCAAAAGCATAAAATTAGATTTGGTATTTTCATGTATACTTTGGTTCAAATTATTTTAATGCTTCAAAATTGCTGCAGAATTTTTGTCAGGTTGGCACCTAGAGAGTATCAAAGTAAGTAATAAGCCTCCTTTAAGTTATAAGAAACATTTGCAAAGATGCTTACCGAAACACATGAAATAGAGTTCCTGCTGAGCCTGCCATGGCCAAAGTGACTCCTTCAAGATAGAGAGGGCAAGAGATCTATAGGCATCAAAACACATAAGCAGTTGACAGTGTTGGTACCTGGCACATAAAAGTGCAAGTTCACCAGCTGATCATATGTGATGGATTAGATTATTAATTCAATTGACATATTGATTTCTCAACCTTTGCTAAGGTGTTCCTCCCAGATTCTCTATAACATGATATCATCTTATAACTAAATTTCCTTAAAGAGGTGCATAACTTTCTAGCTCTCAGTCAGTAGGGGATCCTTTAGGATAGATGAGTTTCACTTCATATTTTGTGAATTCCCAGAACAAAACTCCACATTGCTGTAGGAAGCAATTAGATTATTAATGTTGAAGTTGAACAGACTTATCTGAAAACGAGGCCTTGTTTACGGAAATCCATCTCTTTCCCTCAAAAACAGCCATAAAGTGAAGGTTGATAAAACAACATCACATTTTATTTACAAGTGACTTCTCTCTTTTAAATAATACACTATTAATCTGTTCAACATTTTAACTATTAGTAGTCACTTGCCTTCATTCCAACAATAAATTATTTAAGTTAGAGTCAAATTGTCTCAAAATCTACTGGAGTTAGATAATTTTGAGTAATCTGGCCGAACAGCAATCCCCAGTCTCAACAGAAACTGAATTAAATGAAAAATATTTCTTGGCAGAAATCTTATCACATAATGATCCGCACTGCTGTAGTAAATACCTAAGTATAAAAGTAGCATCCTTACCCACTCATTTTTTCATTTGCATATTGGTATTTTCACTTTAATGTGTTTAAACTCAAAATGACCAACACAGTTATCATCTTTGACTTAATTTGCATTACAAAAAATTCATCAACGGTTAAGTAAAACTCCAGAGTATGTAATAACTGGAAAGGATTCTCTGCTTCACTAAATTCAGTTCATATATTTCATAATTTGTTGATTAGCATGGTAACTTTTCCAAACCCTGGTCAAAGAACAGCTTGACACTGACAAAGTTTGTACAGTCCACATAAAAATGGTAGATATTAAAATGATATAATAAGATTTGCATAAAGCTGAATTTACTCACTTAAACTGATTGCCCTTTTTTTTTTTTTGCTTTTTGAATCATACCCGGCGATGCACAGAAGTTACTCCTGGTTTATGCACTCAGGAATTACTCTTGGCAGTGCTCGGGGACCATATGGAATGCTGGGAATCGAACCTAGGTTGGCTGCGTGCAAGGCAAATGCCCTACCCGCTGTGCTATTGCTCCAGCCCAGATTGCCTTTTTTTTTGGAGTTTGTCACTCTAGATATTTTATATTAACATGATTTTAGAAAATGATGCATTTAAAGAGAGTTTTTCCTAGTAGTCATAATTAAATAAATTAAAATTTGACAACCCTATTCTGCCTTCCTTTCCTATAAAGTTATCAGACTATAAAATGCAAGATTTGGGGAATTATTGATAGAGATGCTGCTGCAGTGCTGAGTCCATTGACTTTTTTATACATGATAGGCTTAAAAAATGTACCATAAGGCAAAATTGTTAATATTGGGTTATTTATGAAATTAGTTAAAGAATATTGCTTGTTTATCAAATAAAATTAATAAAATTTCTCATAGAAAATAAATATTACCTGTCTTCTACTATTTAAATATGATTCTGAGAAGAGAGTAAATGCAAACTTTAGCTTTATTCATGAAACATGCTATATCTGTTTTTTTTCTGTCAATAAGATATAAAACTGCAAGGATAAAGAAATCAAGGAAATTGAAATATGGACATAATCATACTGTTACACATTTATCAGGCAAGAGATTAGAGAGATGTGATACTTATCATCAGGAAGCTTCAGCTGGCTTGATTTTCATTTGTTCTGTGTCACTGGCATAACACTTTTTGTTTCAGATAGGCATTATCACATGCATGCTTCCCTGTAGGAGACATAGAAGAGAAGTACTCCAAATTATGAGATTTTTTTGGTTCAAAACTGTCAAAGTAAAAAATTCTAATGAGATATAACATTAGCCAAAATGAAATTTGAGACTATTTAAAATCAAGAGAAGTAACCTCCTAGGAAGTTATCTGCCAGTTGATGCACAAAAGTCAAGACTTAACAGAGCTCTAGTATAAAAGTTTGCTTCAGTTTCAAGTCTGCCAAAAAAAGCAGGAACACCATATTTAAACCATTTGTTTCAGGTGATTCATATGCCGACTTCTTAAAAAGATATTTGAAAGATAAAAAGCATTGTTTTTGAATTAACTATTAAAGATTTTTCTGCATAAATCTGAAATAGTTGGTTACCAAAGAAAATAATTCTATTGGCATATATGCTTCCCAAGCCCATGAGCTGCTTGTACTCACGTGACCAAGCACATGTGTAGTCTGGGCACATGTGTTGCCTGAGCACATGTGTCACCCTCATCTCTCCTCTTGCGATTTGTACTTTCATGCTTTCCTGTCTAATGCTGGGGTGTGTATAGGGGCTCTCTCTATACTTGGCGAAGCCTGTGTTCTCCCTTGAGCAAGTTACTCTCTCTGTCTCTCTCTCCCTCCCCACACCTTCAATAACCTTTTAAATAAAATCTGTTTTACTTTAAAAAGAGAGAGAGAGAATTCTATTAAAATCTGTAGTCATTGCTCAAGTATAATATTCTTTATATAAGGGCCTCAATAGTAGCTGAGGGTATCCCAGGGACCACTCTTAGCAATATTTACCCCAGAAATGGGAGCCTCCAGTTGACTGCTTGGGTGGGTGATGCCATGCCGCTGGGGCCCAGCAGTTCTGGAGAGCAGCAGAATTACACCTGTTGGTGCTTCTGTCACAGAAGAGCAGAAAATATATCATAGTTAAAATGCAATACTTTTAATGTTGATTTTTTTTCTGCAAGCTTATTGATTTTAATACTTTTTCATTTGTTATTCTCAGTGGTAGGGCATTTGCCTTGCGCGCAGCCAGCCTGGCCGAGCCGGGTTCGATTCCTCCGCCTCCCTTGGAGAGCCTGGCAAGTTACCAAGAGTATTCAATATGCCAAACACAGTAACAAGAAGTCTCACAATGGAGACGTTACTGGGCCCGCTTGAGCAAATCGATGAACAATGGGAGGGCAGTTTGTTTGTTTGTTTGTTTGTTATTATTTGAATATAGAATAGATAGTTGTGTTTCCAATCATGAGGTTGCCCCTACCGTATTTATAAAAAGCTATTTCTAAGATCTAGCAAGGTATTTTTCACGAGATCTTTTGAATCTGAAACAACCAAAAATAATTAATCTCAAAACAAACCTTCTTCTTATGTATTTTAGACCACTAATGTCGCAGGTTAGTCATCCAGTGAAAAATGAAAGTGTTAATTACTTTCTTTGTGGGTAGTGCTGGACATGGTGTGTTTTGAAATGCAAACAACCAGCAAACGTGATTAAGACAGATCAGAATCTCATAAAGATTTCTAAGACCTAATTTGTAACTGTTGGTTACTGAAATTTGATTTCTGTTAAACTTTTTCCTTTTGGAAGAAAAGAAGGAGGGAAGAAAAGAAGGAGGGGTGGAGGTAAAAATGGATAATGGAACACATATTTACAAATTATTTACACATGGCTGGACCAAGTAAAACTCTTCAACTACAAAAATAACAACAAACCTCTTCAACTACAAATTTGGTTAAGAATGCCACATTTGCTGAAGTAGTTAAAACTGAATCTGCTCAATTCTTGACAGGAAGACATTTTTCAGTTGGAATTTTAGCAGGAATGAGAAAATGTCCTTGAGGCTAAATTACTTAAAAACAAAGAGTAGGCGTGAGAAATCGCAGGCCATTTACCTTGTAAATACTTAGAAAATCTCTTTCAGTAATGGATAAATAGCTAACCTGTGCTTCTTCAATCAAGATTCCACAAAGATTTTACTGTTATTTTAAGTGCATTTCTTATTCCTGCTAGCCATATTATTTGGTGCTTCATCTTCTTGCTAAACATTGCCTGTTCTTACTTCTTTGCCCTACTCTCACTATCTCATCTGATGATTATAGATGAGTTTATTATGCTAAAAAAATTCAAAACTTATGAAAGTCCATCCTCTAAGTCACATATTTTAACAACTTGTGGGTTATAGATAACCTTGCCTGATCAAGGAAATAAACAGGTATTGCCTGAGAAAGAAACACTTCTATTAAACTGAAGTTCTCTTAGAAAATTTCAGTGAGTTCACAAAAAGCCTGCTCATATGTTCCAGGATAATATCTGTGTCAGATAATTTTCTGTATGTTCAAAAATATGCACACAGGTTAACATTTCTATGATGCTGGAATTTTCATAGGAAATACTTCAGATTTCTTCTTAAAAGGACATTCTTCCCTTAAAAATGACTTATAGATGATTTGAACACATTCAAATAATGCTAATTTAGAATAATTGAGTAAATACTCTGCATGAAATAAGACAAATAATATAATTAAGGAATCACAGAGATTGTCTATGAACATTAATTTTGTTGCATCTATCATTTCTACAGGATCCTTGAAAAGTATACTAAATGTTTAAAACTGTGATTCCATAAATACTCACTGATTTGTTTTTAAATATAATTTTATTATTTGTGATGAAACAGAAATTCATACAATTCCAAAAGATTATTTAAAAGTAAATTTCTCTAGCTTTTCATCAGCTGTTCAATTCTCTTTGTAACATGATTTTCAACTAAACAAGACCAACTAAATATTCCTTTGTAAGTGGTGGGGTTTTTTGTTTGTTGTTTGTTTGTCTTGTTTTAATTGAATCACGTGAGATACAGTTGGGAAGTTTTTCATGGTCTGGTTTCAGTCAAACAGTGTTCTAAAAACCATACAACCCAAATCTCCACCCCTCTACCACTGTACATTTCCCACTCATGTCCCCAGTTTCCAGCCAACCTCCTCCCAGCCTGTCTCTGTCTCTGTGGCAGTCAGGCACTTCTCTCTCTCTCTCTCTCTCTCTCTCTCTCTCTCTCTCTCTCTCTCTCTCTCATTCTCTCTTCACTCTTGCTCTCATTCTCGCTCTCTCTCTGCATTATATCTCGTGATACAGATACTAAAAGTTTATCCTGTTTGTTCCTTCACAATTTTCAATACACAGTTCGTATCCAGAGTGTTAGTGATTATTTCCAACTATCTTTGTCATAGTGGTCCTTTCTCTGTCTCAACTGTCTTCTCCCCAAGACTTGAGGCAGACATCTAACCATGGATCAATCATCCTGGTCCATGTTTCTACTGTCCTTGGGTACTAGTCTCATATTATGTTTTTTTATATTCCACAAAAGTATCCAATTATGCTCCTTTGGACTCATTTCACTCAGCCTGATATTCTCCATGTCCATCAATTTAAAAGCGAATTTCATGGCTTCACTTTTCCTAACTGCTGCATAGTAGTCTATTGTGCAGATGTACCATGTTTCTTTAACCAGAATGACAAGTGTTTTTTTTAAGTAAATATCACTTGTTTGACTAGGTTCCTTCAAAATGTGAAATTTCAAAATAAATAGTTAATTCCCCAAATTATCACTACCTGGGTCCATGGGAAATATAATGTAACTGAGATGTTCATGAACAAAGAAAAAAATGTATCTTACCAACATATATACAGCCAAGACGACTAACTCATTTTTTGCATCTCTACCTTGGCATAATTGATTTTTTCTCCAAGAGACATAGTAAAGAACTGAGTTCAGTCAATAATTATAACACACTGAATATTATTTGTGATTATTTTCAAACTCTTAAATTTAAATATGTCTAAAGTAATATGCACATATTAGGTATTTATGGTGAGACAAGGTCTAAAATTAGAACTTAATTCAGTGCATTTTTTTGTCTCAGTGCAAAGTTGTCTGTAAGATACCTCTGTCCTCATCTTACCATTCAGAAAACTGATAATTAGGAATATTGGAATATTTTTAAATGTTCATAACACAGCAAAATATAAAATGAGCTATCTCAACCCATAGCCTAGTATATTCAGCAGTGTGTAACAGACACTTGTGGATGCTGGAATTTTAGGGTGTGGCTGTCATGGCATTTAATATACATTCTTTGTTTTCCTATGTTCTATACATGTGTGTTTATCTGAACAAGTATTATTTAGATTCTTGACAAGATGTGGTTTTACATAATTTTCTTTTTTCTCTATTTTTCCAGCAGTCATTATGATTTTATTAAAAATATTTTTTGTAACTGTGAGAGCATCACACTCTCCCTTACAGAATTTTTTTTCCTCTTAGAAACAGCAGAAAACACATACATTCCCAGTCAGGTACTGTTAGGCTCTTTGAAATTACTTACCCTTGAGATATTATCTAACCTTTTTTTTCATATCTGTAGACTTAAATAGTAATAGCACTATCTTGGTTTCCATGGATTCCAAAAGTGACCACAAACTAGGGAGTTAAAACAATAGATATTTATTCTCTCATAGTCCTGCAACCTGAACGTTAAAAATCAAGGTGTCAGCAAGGTTGTGCTCTGCCTGAAGGCTACATGTGGTGATATGTTCCAGACCTTCCTCAGCTTATGTTGCTGACAGCATTGGTAGACTTAAACACTGACTGCCTTCCCAAACTCTGCTTCCATGACCATGTGCAATTGCCCTTTTGTACATGTCTCTGTATCTCTCCTCCTCTTATTAGAATAAGTCCCAATGAATTAGTACCTACCTCAACTCAGTATGATCTCATGTTAACTGAACTTCATCTGCAAATATTATAGGCCAAAATAAAGCCACATTCACGGGTACTGGGAGTTAGGTTGAGTAGGTCTTTCTGTGAGATACAATTCAAACCGTAGTAAGAACTCACATTATAAATGTGGCCTTTAAATGAGATCATGTTCATTAAACCTTCAGTAGATAATAAACATCTAAGATCACAGATAATTACTTTGTTCTCCCAGTCAATTTCCTCATCTATAAAATGAAGATAAAACCACTAGACACACTTATTGGACACAGATGTAGTTCCATAGTAGAACACTTGTATTGCATGTGCGGGACCCTGGATGTGTGAAACATTGTATGTGTGTGATTCCACATTACCCCTGCCACATCCCCACCCCCCCCCCACAGTTTTGCTTATAAAAAGGAGTTTTGAAAGAATTGAATATTATAGTTTAGTACTGGACTCGGGTGTTTAAAAAATGTAAATGGCATTAGCTCACCATTTTATAGTCCATTATAAATGTTGAAGTATATAGCTTTATACCTCTGTCCATATATATGCCTAATCACACCACCAAAATTTGTTTTTGGGGGGTCATGCCCGGCGACGCTCAGGGGTTAATCCTGGCTCTGCACTCAGGAATTATTCCTGGAGGTGCTGAGGGACCCACCAAAATTTTAAGTCATTCCAATGATCATATTGAGTCCTTCCATTATTTATCATCATTTCTCAAACTGGTAATAATCATACAGGCAAGTCTAGGAGTTACTTGCTTGTAATTTGTAAGCTTGTTCAGAATTGGTTATTTATACCTCGTTATGAGGGAATCCATTCTCTAATTTTTCACTTTCTTAATTTACTTTGCAAATTACCTCAAGTTCTGTCTCTGTTCTTCAAATAGCAAGAATTTCACTTTTTTAATACTTAGTAATAATCCCTTGAGTATATTCACCATAGTTTCCTTGTTCAGCAATTTGGGGATGAAATTTAGATGCTTTCATTGCTTGGTTTCTATTAACAATGCTAATATAAACACAATAATTCATTTTTCATTATTTTTTTCTATTTTTTATTAGTGAAACACCATGAGGTACAGTTGTAGACTTACAAATGTTTGTGCTTGGGTTTCAATTATACAATGATTGAGTACCCATCCCTCCACTGGTGCCCATTCCCCACCTCCAATGCTCCCAGCATCCCTCCCACCCCCCACCCCCCATCCCACCCCACCCCTGTGGTAGGGCATTCCCTTTTGTTCTCTCTCTCCTTTTGGGTGCTGTGGTTTGAAAAAGAGGCATTGAGTGGCTATCATGTTTGGTCTATAGTCTATTTTCAGCATGCATCTCTCATCTTGGGAGGGTCCTCCCAACACCCTTTACTTGGTGCTCCCTTCTCTATCTAAGCTGCCTTCTCCCTCAGCATGTGCAGCTGGCCTCCAAGCCATGGAGTGAACCTCCTTGTACTTATCTCGGCTATTCTTGGGTGTTAGTCTCCCAATTTGTTACTTTATATCCCCCAGATGAATGCAGTCTTTCCATGTCTGTCCCTCTCTTTCTGACTCATTTCACTTAGCATGATACTTTCCATGTAGCATGATACTTTCCATGTAGTACCTCTTGTATATAAATTTCATGACTTCATCTTTTCTAACAGCTGCATATTACTCCATTGTTATCAAAGTTTCTTTAACCAGTCATCTGCTCTCGGGCACTCAGGTTTTTTCCAGATTTTGGCTATTGTGAATAGAGCAGCAATGAACATAGAAGTGCAGATGTCATTTCAACTGTACTTTTTTGCCTCTCTGGGATATATTCCCAGGAGTGGTATTGCTGGGTCAAATGGGAGCTCAATTTCTAATCTTTTGAGAATCGTCCATACTGTTTTCCAAAAGGGCAGAACCAGTCAGCATTCCCACTGGCAGTGAAGGAGAGTCCCTTTCTTGCCACATGCACGCCAACACCTGTTGCTTTTGTTCTTTTGGATGTGGGCCAGTCTCTGTGGTGTGAGATGATATCTCATTGTTGTTTTGATCTGCATCTCCCCCATGATTAGTGATGTAGAGCATTTTCTCATGTGCCTTTTAGCCATTCAGATTTCTTCTTTGGGAAAGTTTCTGTTCATTTCATCACCCCATTTTTTGATGGGATTAGATGTTTTCTTCTTGTAGAGTTCAACCAGTGCTTTGTATGTCCTTGATATCAACCCTTTATCAGATGCGTATTGGGTAAATATCCTTTCCCATTCTGTAGATTGTCTTTGTATCTGGTTATTGTATCTTTTGAGATGCAGAAGCTTCTTAATTTAAGATAGTCCCATTTGTTTATCTCTGTTTCCACTTGGTTGGTCAATGGAGTGTCATCTTTGAAGACACCATTAGCCTCAATATCCTAGAGGGTTTTACTGACCTTGTCTTCAATGTATCTTATGGATTTTCGCCTGATGTTGAGATCTTTAATCCATTTTGATCTGACTTTTGTGCATGGTGTCATTTTTCATTTTAAATCAGGAATTTTATATCATGTCTTTGAGACAAATACATAGTGGAATCTCTGCATATTATAATATGCACATATATGTGTACATATAGTTTTTTAAATTTTCATTAATACCCATTTTAGTTTTGGTATAGGCTCAACTAATTTATATTCCCACTAACAGTGTATGAGAGTTCCATTATCTATGCAACTTTGCCAACATATGCTATTTTCTTTCACTATAGAGCATTTCTTATAAGAGTAAGGTGGTATCTACTGTAGGTTTGATTTGTAATTTTCTAAAAATAATATAATATTTTCATTACATATCTTTTCATATTTTGGGGTTTTTTTGTTATTTTTCCTTGTTTGTTTGTTTTGAGAATTATCTGTTGAAATCTTTTGCCCACTTTTTTTGGGTTTGTTTTGTTTAGGTGCCACACTTTAAAAAAAGGTGCTGAGGATTCACTCCTGGCAGCCACAGGATACCATATGGGGTACCAAGGATAGAACCCAGGTTGACTCTGTGCAAGAAAACCCCCCTTACACAACCTCTTTCCCACTTGTAGATTGCGTTGTTTGTATTTGCTGTTGTTTGAATTCTGTAGAATTCATACATTGTAGACAAGGGAAGAGTAGGGCAGGAATCAGTTACTGTAGACAAGAGAGGAGTAGGGAGGGAGGCAGATACTGTAGATAACTGAGGAGTAGGAAGTTTCACCAACCTCTTTGGTCTACCACCTCATTGTGGAAAGAGACCGGCAATTGTGCAAACCATCACAGATTGTTACAACATGCCACCTGCACAGCAGAGCCTGGCAAGCTCTCCGTGGCGTAATTGATATGCCAAAAACAGTAACAAAAATGGGTCTCATTCCCCTGACCCTGGAAGAGCCCCCAATACAGCAACGTTGAGAAGAATGAACAAGGATGAGACTGCTAAAATCTGAACTAGGCTGCCAAAATGAAGAAGGATTAAAATGACTATTTGCATTTTTAACACACATACACTGACATCGGAAGCATCCATAGAGGACCTGATGGTGCAAGCACAGAAGACCCAGTACAGCATCACTGGATTGACTGAGCCGAGAAGGCATCAATCACATCACGCCGTTTTCAGCACTGGAGAAGAACTGTTTCTCAGAACATGAAACAGTAGAGGTGTCAGTGGTGTCAGTGTCCTCATCAATATGAAGTTGGTCATGAGCATTGATTCATTAGAATGCTTACCAACGTGAATCAGATGCTTACGTTTGGATAGATGTGGCTCGTTGCGGCAGTTTCTATCTTCATCGTCTACACACCAACATCCAACTACAACGAAGAAGAAATTGATAAGTTCTACATGGAGCTGGAGAAGTTCTATAAAAAAGACCTCACCTTCTACAAGGTCATTGCTAGTGATTTTAATGCCAAGATTGGACCGAGATTGTTGCCTGAAGAACTGCATATTGGGACCCATGGCCTAGAATGGAACGGACAGGGTGAGAGACTGTCTGAGTTCATTATGGCGACCCAAACCATCCATGGTAATTTTCAGTTCCAGAAGGCCGAATCTAAACAGTGGACATGGGAATCTCCCGGTGGACAGTTCCACAACAAAATTGATCACATCACATTCAATCAGTAGTTTTGCCTGATCAATGTCATTGTTGTCCCCAAATTCCAAATGGGATCAGACCACCATCTCCTACATGTGAAATTCTACTTCACAAAGCAGGGAGAGAGGGCTGTAAAGCTTAAGAAGAGAACTCCTAGAACGACCACACTGGGAACTCTTTTGTACTATTGCAGCAGTATGGGAAGATGCTATCATTGACAACATTAACAAAGAATACGATAAACTGGTTCAGCACCTCCATGATTGTGTGAGGAATGCTGAGAGAAAGCCAAAAACGACACCTGTCTTCAGAAACTCTCAACCTCATTTGCCAACGTGGTTTGGCGTGAGCCTCAGGCAATCACAAGCTAACATCTGAGATTGCAAAGCTGTGCAGAGGAGTGATAAAGGAAGACTTCAAAGAGAGAAGAGCAACAGTGTTGGCTGATGCAGCAGAATACAGGAAAAGTACTCGCAACGCCCTCTTGTCCTTCGCCAACTATAAGACCAAGATGACTGCACACTGACATCCTGATGGATCCATCACATCTTCCAGAAGGGCAATGGAAAAGGTTTTCCATGGCTTCTACTCCAATCTCTTCGATTGCTATGTCTAACTGCCCAGATACCATATTCCGCAGAATGGATATGTTGTTCCCAGCATTCTCCCTTCTGAAATCTGACATGCCAGAAATCTGACATACAGCACCTGGTCCAAACAAGGTCAGACCTGAACACCTGAAGAATCTGCCGCCAGTACTCATCAATACAATGGCTCAGCTCTACACACATTACCTGTCTGAATGCAAGGTTCCTTCCCAGTGGAAAACCAAGACGATCGTTCTGCTGTACAAGAAAAGAGACATCCATGACATCGGCAACTAACGCCCGATCTGCCTATTGTCTGTCGTCTACAAGTTGTTCACTCAAGTCATCCTTAATAGGATTGACAAAATACTAGGTGAAGGACAACCATGCGAGCAAGCTGGGTTCTGAGAAGGATTCAGCATAATTGACCATATTCACATGGTGACCAAGCTCATTGAGGTTTCTTGGGAGTTCAAGATGCTACTCTGTCTAACATACATCGATTTAAAGAAGGCCTTTGATTCTGTTGAGACTGAAGTGGTCATCGAAGCCATAGCCAAACAGGGCAATCAAACTCAGTACATCAGGATCCTCTGAGAGCTGTATTATGGATTCACATCAGGATCTCATCATTCTACAAAGAAGTTATCATCGATGTAAAGAGAGGGGTGAGACAGGGTGACACCATTTCACCGAAACTCTTCAGTGCCACCCTCCAGAACATCATGCAATGACTAGAGTGGGAAGGAATGGGAGTAAAAATAGACAGTTGGCAACTTCAGCACCTCCGCTTCACTGATGACATTGTTCTAATAATGCCAAATATCAGCCAAGTGGCACGAATACTGGCCGACTTCAAACGTGAATGTGGAAAGGTCGGACTGCAGCTGAATCTCACGAAGACAATGTTCATGAAAAACGAACTAGTTCCTGATGTTCCATTTGCCCTCAATGGTACGAACACCTCCAAATGCAGCAGTTACGTATGCCTTGGTTGAGAACTCAACATGACAAGGCACCTGACACCTGAACTGTGCAGGAGGAAGAGAGCAGCATGGAACGCCTTCAAGAGCACCAAAGAAGTGGTTAAGAGGACAAAGAAACTCTGGCTCTGGGCACATCTTTCCGACTCCACCATTCTTCCAGCACTAACATACACCTCAGGGACCTGGGCCCTATGAAAATGAGAACACTATTCAGGTATCCCAAAGAGGAATTGAAAGAGCTGTGCTTGGAATATCATGTTTCACTCAAGTGAGAAGGAATCTGGAATTCCGACCTCCATCAGTGATCAAGAATCAGGGACGCTGTCTTATTTGCCAAGACGTTGAAAATCAGATAGGCCGGACACGTAAGGCAATTTAAAGATGACCGCTGGACTAGAGCTGTCACTGACTGGATTCCCCAGGACGTCAAAAGAACTCCTGGCCACCCTCGTATGAGATGGTCAGACTTCTTCGTCAAAACCCTGAACAACAGTTTGAAGCTCTTCGTGATCGTGGAGCGAGCAGATGCCACTGAACTACACTAGCATGTGACAGAGACAAATGGAGATTTTACTGTCACCCACTCTAGCAAATTGACGAGCAACGCAATGACAAGTGATATAACTGATGAATTCTGCAAACATTGCATATCTTTTGTCTGATACTGTCCTTATACATTTCAGATGCATTGGCTGATATATAATGAGAAAATATCCCAATTTGCCTTTCAGTTTTTATAGTGATTTTTTTGGAATACAAAACTTTCTAGTTTGATATAGTCCAATTTACTTATTTTTTGTTCCTTTTCTGTAAGAATCAAGTTTCCAAAAGCATTCCTAAGTATATTACTTTGTTTTATCTATGAATTTTATGGCTTCTGGTATTTCTGATCCAAGTGTTTAATTCATCTTGAGGTAAATTTTGTTTTCTTTTCCCCTACTTGTTTATTTTTTATCAGACTTTTCTGGTTTACCAAATTTTAGAAAGGACTTTCTTTTCTTTTTCTATTGTGTGGTCTTAACATATTTGTTGTAAACTTACTTTCTATATATGAGGATGTTTTTCTGAACTCTCAATTTTTATTTTACTGTTCTCTGTGTCTTTTTAAATGCCATTCTATTTTGATCATTATTGCTTTATAGCATACTTTGATCTCAGGTAGTACCTCTTTTTCTTTTTACTCAGTTTTACTTTGACCCCTCAGTGTCTTTGGTTCCATACAAATTGTAGAATTGTTATTCTATTTCCTTAAAAATAACCCACTAGGATTTTAATTGGAGTTGTGTGTTTGATATGCAAAATGATTTTACTCATATAGAAATTTTAGCAATGTTTATTTTTCTGAGCATTAAACATGGATGCATTTCCAATACTTCATTCCTTTCATTTGTCATTTGTCACTTGGCATCCCATTGATCATCGATTTGCTCTAGGGAGCACCAGTAACAACTCCATTTGTCCCTGTTGCATGCTACAGTAGCCCAATGGCATATTGGGGGCTCTTTCAGGGTCAGGAGAATGAGGCCCATTATTGTTACTGTTTTTGGCATATCAAATACATCACAGGTAGCTTGCCAGGCTCTGCCGTGTGGGCGGGATACTCTCTGTAGCTTGCCGGGCTCTCTGAGAGGGAAGGAGGCTTTGGGGGCAGCCTCTAAACACTCTTACAGGCGTTGCTCTCTTCTGGGAGCTTTGCTTTATAGTCTCTGGATCTTGGCTGTTGATGAGATTACATGGCGCCAGGGCAGTTTGTGGGTGTGACTGCCAAGCTACTGGAAAATGGGGTATCTGGGTGGAGGAGGTCCAGTCCTGATCCGAGTGGGTTTGGAGATATGAGCCACGGGTCCCAACATACTTGGGTTCCACTGCCTCCAGAATCCAGTCACAGCCATGCTCAAGGCCACTCTCCACATGCTCGGACAAGCCTCACTCATGAAGGAATCAGCAGAGGTACCCAGGTCTTTAATTTAAGACCTTATAATTTTCAATGGTTCTTTCAGTTTACCTCTACTGCTTGTCATTGTACCTTACTGATGAGATTATATATGGACTTGTTTCCTTCTCTTTCTTCTGATTCAATATTTTTATAAAACTCCAATATTTTACATTGATTTTGTCTGGTACCACTTTACTATCCTAAAATATTTCAGTGTTATCTTTCCTAAACAATAAAAATTAGTTAAGTAGTTATACTTTCTGTCTTAAGTTACAGCGTCTTCCCATATGCCATTATAAAAATGAAGAATAAATCCAAACTAAATTAGACATGGAGAAGAATAACGCAGTTTCTTCCCCACATTCACTGTGGCAATGGCAGTGAATTCTGTGTTATTCTTCACAAGGAAGAAGTATTAAAGGAACTACATAAATCTCTAAAATCTCCTCTCACAACACTCCTTTGATTTGGTGGCAGTAATATGGGGTCTCCAGGTGGAGAGATATCTCAGTGAGCAAAGTGAGCATGAGAACATCTATTTTTGGTGTTTATTTATCCATGATCAGTTCACCCTTGAGAAAAGTCAACAAACTGATGGGTAAAAGGTTCATAGGAATATGTTTCACTTAGCTATGACTCTATTGGTCTTTTTCACACTGGTATGTTATTGTTAAATTATATACTTTTATTGAACATTTCATTCTCAAGAGAGCCATAAAATGCATTGGAAAAACTATTAACTTGATGTTTTAAATCTTTGTCAAATCAAAGGTCCAAGTCTTAGGATTATCTAATTGCAGCTAGCTGCTGAAATTTATATCAGCCCCATATCACTGTGACTAATCCTCATACTATATTTCTGACTAAAGTAATTTCAGAATGGTATACTCCTGTGCAAATCAGTGATTTGCCTTATTTTAAAGTAATTTGGCAAGCTGGGTTTCCTACACTGGAAGAACTTCTATCCCTTAAAATTTAAGAACCTAAGCCCTTGGAAGTGTTTGGTTTTATATGGCAGGGGAAAATGAAGAAAGCAGCAAAAAAACACACTTTCTGAAAAGTTTAGTCAATCAATTCTCTTGATTTGTATATGTAATCATATTTTTTTTTCAGATTAAGCTGTGTAATTTCCTTGGTCTGGCCAGGCAGACACATTCTAGCAATAACTCTATATCATGGAAGGACAAATAACATTCTGGTGCATACCATCTATTATAACTCTTTTTTGAATTTTCTGTCTTGTCAATTTGCACTATTTCTTTTTCTAACATATAAACTTGTTGTCTTGACAACCATATACTGTCTACGTCAGGTTCTCAGGAATACAGGTTATGAGGTTATGTCTTTTTTATTCCATTCCCACCGTTTGGTTGCTGCCAGTGCATGCCTTCTTGGCACATGAATTTGCTCTCCGAACTTCAGTTTTTTCCCCCAACAGGATGAAACCTTGAGCTCCATCTCCAGTGGATGCTCTACATTAGACCTTTGACCTGCCAGGAGCCTCTTTCTTTAAATTTTATTTGATTTTTGTAAAGTTCACAATATTTGATTACATTTAATATTCGAACACCAATCCCTCCACCATTACACCTTCCCATCACCATATTTCAGATGTTTTCATCCAGAACCCAAAATCCTGCCCCAAAGCAGAACCAGAATAATTTATTTTGTATGGCTTGTTATGAATAATCCACTAATAATGATCAAAAAAAGGTTTCTTAGAGAAAAGAGTATAAATATTGTTGTGTTTCACCCAGGAAATATGATCCAGAGACTCAATAAAAGTAAATCTCTTAGAAAAGAACACAGAATGATACACCAGGAGCCTCTTTCTAATGGGATCTAGCACCTCTACTCCAAATTGTCCTGGTTAAACCCTTCACTACCATTTCTCATTTGTAAGCTTCAGTCAACTGAACACTTGAAAAGCATTTATGAAAGACTTATGGTTTAGTGTGCTAAGTGCTCTGTGTCATGAATTCCTCTTTTCTTAAATTAGATCAGTTTTAAAACAAATACAAAGGAAATGGAGAGAAATATTCATGAGTACAGTTTACAGGAAAAATAGGAGAGAGGAGGCAAGCAAGCAAAGATTAGGCCTGAAAGCAACTGATACCAGCAATAATGTGATGTCTTCATTCTTCAGATCACAAGAATCCCATGGCAGAGAGGAAAAGCACAAAATTCAAAGGCACTATCTTTCTGCTATTGGTGTGAGAGTTAAGAATTGATGATCTGGAATAACCTGTAACTTTTAATAGGCATATGTCTGAAGTAATTTATAGATACTGTTTAAGATATTGCTTAATCATTTTCTCTCATATTCTGAGTCATGTCTTTTAAGGTGTAGATTTTTCACATCAAAAGATAGATATAGTACATACACACAAAAATTACTAAACCTAACATCTAGCTCAACCTAGATGCCTGATATTTACAAAATTATAAAATAATCTTTTAAAATTATTTTAATAGGATCACAGTTACAAAGTTGGTCATGATTGAGTTTCAGTCGTAGAATGTTCCAACATCCCTCCCTTGACCAGTTTTAACCACCAATGTCCCCAGTTTTTCTCCTGCCCCTTCTCTCTCTCACTCTTGCTCTCACATTCCTCTCTCTCTCCTTTTGAGTCTTATGGTTGGGATATACCTGAAAGGTTGTCAGGTATACCCCTTCCTTTACCTACTTTCAATTTTTGTCCCAAATTGCCATTTCCAAATATTATTGTTGTACTGGTCGCTTCTCTAACCTAACTGCCTTTCACCCACCAGACACTCTTGTGGCAAGCTTCCAACAATTGGCCAGTCCTCCTGTAGATGTTAGTCTCATACTATATATCACTACATCACTGGCATCCCATTGATCAGCGATTTGCTTAAGTGGGCACCAATAATGTCTCCATTCATCCCAGCCCTGATATTTTAGTAGTCTCTCCTTACTCATCTTTCTGGACGCTGCCATATTGGAGGTTCTTGAAGGGTCAGGGGAATGAGACCCGTTATTATTACCGTTTTTTGGCATGTCAAATACGTCACAGGTAGCTTGCCAGGCTCTGCTATTACGGGCAAGATACTCTCCATAGCTTGCCGGACTCTCTGAGAGGGACAGAGGCTTTGGGGCAACCTCTAATTGCTTTTATAGGTGTTCCCAGGTTACCGAATGCAAGCTTTTGATCAGCTGACTTGCTGTAATGATATGCACGCTGACAAGCATGCACCTGCCTGCCTCTTTTGGGCAGCACCTGGGACATCTGCGGTCTCAGGTTGATCATGAGGTCGATGGAGTGCACCGGAGGTTGTTGAGCTGCTGGCAGAGTAGGACCCCATCACAAAAGGACGGGCAGGCAGGCCGGCGGGTGGCAGTATGGGCACTGGCGGGCTGCAGGTGGTGGGGCCCCGGCTTGGGCTCCAGGCCGTGCAGACAAGATGGCGATGGCGCTCCAGAGACCGGTCCCCTCCTCTTCTCTACGGTCCCCTTCCACCTCCTCCTGCTCCTCTGCTTCCTCCTCTGCCTCCTGTTGCAGCCCTAGCAACCACCCGAATGCCTGCACTCTCTCCAGGGTCTGCAGAGGGGGCTAGAGCCAGGGCCAGACCCATGTTGGGACCAGGCCAGGGAGTGCGCTGCCATGGTCTCTCTGCTGCTCCACCTCCCCCCCCATACCTCTCTGTCCGAACCTTGCAAAGCAACTGGTGATGTCCATCAGGAAGCATGTGTACAGTTCCAGTAGAATTCCATGCCTGGCACGTGCTAAGTAGCACGCTGTCTAAGGCGAGATGGTGAGCCAGTTAGGGAGAGTTCGAGAGGGTTATATATAGTATGAGATAAACATTTAAATATATATAAAGAAAGATGAATATATATACATATATAAAAATTATATCTCACAAATTAATGCAGTCACATGAAATCATCTTGACTCAGTTAAACACTGGTTAGATGTCTAAATATCTACTTTAAGTCTTAGAAAGTGTTTGAATATAGAGTGCTGCAATGATTTATTCAACCTTAATTTTAAACTAGTTTGCTTAATAATAAAACTTTCTCTGAGAAATTTGATTTATTCTGTGATTATTCTCATCATTAATTTAAATATCTGCATAGCCATCAATGAGCTGTTATAAGAAAAATTATTCCAGTCTTACTGTATTTCTCAAATCATAGTGCTTAAGCCAGGAAGTTTAAATCTATCCTAAAGGTATATAAGCTATCTGGTTCATTTTGTTACTGACTGCTCTTCCTGATAGATAAAAATACAGCTAGCCTATTAGTTAACTGCAAGTCCTGAGTAAAGGATAAATAACAGATAAGCAGTCTCTACCAACACCTCAGCATGGCGTTTAACAGCTGCCAAAAGTACTGTATAATCTTTTGGAAGGCTTAATCGTTCCCTATTGCACTTTTAAAAAGAGAAGAGTAGTTATTAATCCTGGTGTTCTCACAAAATTTTCACAGTAGATCTTCATTGAATAAATAGTGCTATTTTGTACAAAGATTTGGGTTTTATATAACACTTAACTGCTAGAGGTTAAACAAATAGAAATGTGCTAGCAGGAAGAAAGACTGTATTTGGTAAAGAAAACCATATTTTAGGTTATATTAAACTGTGTGTTTAATTGGTGGTTTGAAGAAAGAGAAAATAGAAATGTCTTTCTGGAGAAACAGGGAGTTCCCATTATTTATATAGCAAGGTCCCCCATCCCCTTTCTTTTCTTTCCTTAAAGAAAGTTTTTATCATAGTTAAATTAATCATGTTTTTTCTTTCCAAAGTATGTTATTTTTCAATGTGTGGGAGAAGGTGCTTCTCTTAATAAAATGCAGTAGCACCATTTTTTTCTATTACTGTCTCCTTAGATATCTATTCATATTATTTTAAATAAATGTTTGCCTATCTGTATGTCACCTCACTTAATAGCCAAAGTATAATAAAACAATTTACATATATATGGATATACTTCAATACTAAGTAAGTTGGTTTAGCTGTAATCTAGAAATAACTTTGCGTATTTATTTTATTTTTATTGAATCACCGTGAGTTACAGTTACAAAGCTTTCCTGTTTGAGTTTCAGTCATACAATGATCAATCACCCAACCCTCCACCAGTGCACATTTTCCACCACCAGGGTCCCCAGTATCCACTCCGTCCCATCCCTCCCCCTACTTCTATGGCAGACAATCTCCAACCATACTCTCTTTTGTATTGCTTGTTATGAATAGCATAAGATGTTGCGCAGCCGCAAGAGCAGCTACGTGCTCCCGGAATTCTAAAATTTTAGATAACTAGAGTCTGGAGAATTCTCTGCAGCAAGCTGTTCAGTTCAGTGATTCTTTTGTGTGTCTCTGGATCATGGCCACTAAAAAGCTTAAGTGGAAGCCAGACATAGTTTGTGGGCATGACCTCCAGGGTTTCATGGAGGAAGGGAGAGGGTGAGAAGGACCGGCCCATCTGCTCCACCTTGAGACCTGGAATTTTTTGTCACTGAACCCATGTACCTGCACTTCTCATTGGGTTCAGAAAGTTGGCAGCTGCTGGGGGTTTGTACGGGGCAGGTGGAAGGACGATGCCAACCCAGGTCTGAGGCCTCCTGGTGAAGTCGGCCTGGAAGTTCGGAGGCATCTCTTCAGCAACCTGCTTAGTTCGAAGATTCTTCCGTGTGTCTCTGGATCATGGCCCTTGTCTCCATCTTTTCCAGAGAAAGAAACTATTGGCATATGTCCTGCAGAGTGAGCCCACTCGCCCGAAGTACCCTGCGCCGGCCTTAACTGCAGCTTTTGATCTCTTTCGAGATTTATGAGTCCCTGAAATAAGGCCAATAAATGAGCTTGTATAGCTAAGCCAGAGGTGATTTGTGGGTGTGACTCCCACATACCTAACTTTTCACTGTTTAATTTCTTGGTAAACTTGGCTCCAAGTTGTTGGGGTCCAGCCAAAGATACAGAGGCGATTTTGGGGTATCAGGAAGTCGGAAGGCTGCTGATGCACTCGCCCCACAATTACAGGTTGACCTGCTGGCAGCACCATACTCCCATAGCTTTGCATATTTAACCTTGAATCTCTTTTTTACATTAGACAAAATTGTTCCAAAGCACTTTCAGATTAATTTTAATTTACTTATGATTACCATTGATACATGTATCTTATTATCAAAGAAACATCAACTGACATTGTAAGAGAAATGGAAATAAAATAATCCTAACAATGTGAAGAAAAATAGAAACAATCATGCTGAACACTTAACTCTTGGTTTTCTATAGGAAAACAGATTGAAGAAGTAATTAAATAACTCATGTCACTATTTCTTAGTAAGAACATAAAGCCTTTAGATTATTTAATAAAGATCAGTTGTTAGAAATCAATTATAAATGATTAGATGACGCAAGTATTTGCAATAATAACCTTAAACATTATAAGCTATAAACATTATAACTATAAATATTGTAAGCATGGTAGCTAGTAATGTTAAGGTTCAATCTCTGGCGCCTCATAGCCTTGCTAGTAATTTGCAGAGCAAGGCGTAATCCCTAAGCACCATAAGCTGTGGCCCAAAATGAAAACTATGAAGAGAATGTGTAGATTAGCCTTTCCTTTTGTAGGAAATAAACACTCTATTGTGGTTATGGAGGGAGCTGGGGTCCTGGGAAGGTTGGAAGCTGGGGTCATGAGACAGTGGGGAAATGGGGTCTAGGGAAGGTAGGGTCCTGAGGAAGTGGGGAGCTGGTGTCATGGGAAGATGGGGGGATGGGATCTAAATATAGTCCCTATTCAATCTCGAACTAATTGATTCAAACCCCAAATCTTTCAGATTTCTTTGGTAAGTATTCCATTATGTGCTCATAACTTTAGGAAAGGACTGATTTGTTTAAGCCATAACTACAAGATTTTATCACAGTAGAAGAGTAATTCTCAATAATTTCGTGATAGTTGCCTCCAAATTGGTCATGAAGGCCAGAGAGATAGCACAGTGAAATCTCTGACACCACATATGATTCCCCAGAACCATCAGTCGTAAGCCCTGAAAATAGAGCCAAGAGTAAGCTCTTAACACTGCTGGTCCTGCAAGCATAAACAAAAACAAGATGGCCATAAAGATTATTCCTCACCTTCCACACACATGATTTTCCCTCACCAAACATAGACTATGGGCTGCTTTGACCAGTAGATTATGACATAAATGGTGCTGTATTCATTCCAGGCCTTGAATTTATGAAGTCTGAGTATTTTTACTTCTTTCTTCAGGAACAATATGGAGAAAATATATGTGTGTATATTGCGTGGGTATTAAGAAAATACATTTCAACCCGCTTGAGAAATCTTGTAGGAGCAAAATTTAAGATTAGAATTTTATTAAATTACTTTAAAAGATAAGCACTGTAGCATTGTTCTCCTGTTGTTCATCAAGTTGCTCCAACAGGCACCAGGAGTGATAACACAGCGGGTAGGGAGTTTGCCTTGCATGTGGCCGACCCAGGTTCAATTCTTCCATCCCTCTCAGAGAACCTGGAAAGCTACCAAGAGTATCTGGCCCACCTGGCAAGCTCCCCGTGGTATATGCCAAAAACAGTAACAACAAGTCTCACAATGGAGACGTTACTGGTGTCTGCTCGAGCAAATGGGAGGACAGTGCTACAATGCTACCTTAAAAGAATAAGAACTTTGAAATGCATATACTCTTTTAATAGCATGCTTTTTTACAGAAAAGTGTGTTCAAATTATTAGAGTAAATATCACTAAACAGCCAAAGTATAGTAAAATAAATTATACTTATGTAAATACATTTCAATACCAATCAAGATTGGTTTAGCTGTTATCTGAAAACAGCTTTGCCTATTTTAGCTGAACATTTTTGTTATATTTAAAAGTCATCGGCCTAAAAAAAAAAAGTCATAGGCCTAAGTGATAGTGGGTAAAGTGCTTGCCTAATACTCAGTCCACATAAGTTTGCTGCCAGGCATCACACACACCTCCTAGGCACTGCCAGGAGTGATCCTTGAGAACAGAGTCAGGAGAAATCTCTGAGCACATCCAGGTGTGGTCTCAAGTACCCCCCTAAAAATAAATGAATAATAAAAGTATGAAAGTCATTCATCTTACTTAGGGTTCTAATTTTACTTCTCAAGTTATTTTTTTAAATGGAAATGGTCACTATATGAAAATGGTAAACAAACAAAAAACCCTATCCTCCTGTTGTTCCTCGATTTGCTCAAGAGGACCCTGTAATGTCTCCATTTTGAGACTTATTGTTACTGTGTTTGGCATATGAATATGACACGGGTAGCTTGCCAAGCTTTGACGTGCGGGCGAGATACTCTCGGTAGCTTTCCAGGCTCTCCAAGAGGGGCAGAAGAATCGAACCCGGCTCAGCCGGGCTGGCTGCGCACAAGGCAATTGCCCTACCACTGTGCTATCATTCCAGCCCATGAAAATGGTACAAGATATTAAATTGAAAATGAGATTTATAACAGAAATTTTTAAACATATTTATTATTATAATACAGTAAAAACCTGTATGAATAGGTTCTCTAGAAGTTAAATACCAACTAACCCTCAGGGCACTACCTGAGATACACGTTGCAAAATTAATATTCATATTAACAATGTGTAGAGTATTCTAATCTTTGAAAATTTACTTAGTACAGTCCATATTCAATAAGACCATTGAAGACAGGGAGGCTTGTGAGATATTTGGAAAATATATTTCTAACTCTCCTTTTCCCAGAAAATGTCTCTGTATATTATTTGTGAACTCATCAACATTAAGAAAAAAATTAAACTCATATATGAAAGCTAATTACAATTCCTGAATACTGAGGTAACCTTTTAATTTTGATTCTTTTTCTTTAATCTTGATCTAAAACCACAAACTCAGGAACATTTCTAACTTACAGTATCAAATTTAGGGCTCATTTTTCAAATATACTAGGTCCTTAAAAGGCAATCTGGGGAGTCATCTGCTACAGTTTGAAAACAGTAAAGTATCCTCAGAGATGTGTCTGCTGCCTCCTTCATCTTGGGCTCCAGCCTCCAGAATTATGAGACAAGTCTTCTATCTTTATGTGGGGGGTAGGCAGGTTGGCACACACAGCCGTGCCAAAGGCTTACTCTTGGCCCTGTGTTCAAGGGCCATTCCAGGCAGGGCTCAGGGAATCATATGGTGCCAAAGATCAAACCCGGATCCTTCACATGCAAGAATTTCACCTGACCCAACCTACCATTGATCAGGCGGCTATGTGTTGCCAGAATCATCTAAGTGCCAGCACGTTCACTAGCCCTTGTGCTATTTCACCCTGGTCCCTGATTGTGCCATTTATAGCAATGTAATCTCTTGATCTTACATCTGCGTGTCCTTATTCCTAACCGCCCCCTTAAATCCTGGTTCTTAATAATATCAATATAATCACTTCATTTCACAGTACGTATACCTATCTCATAATAATACCAACATTCATATAAACATGCTTACATAAATATTTTTCATATGTATTATGTTATATGTTTTATAACAAGGATTATTTCCCACGTCTCCCTGCCACTTTCTGCTGGCTCTTTGTATATTTTCTTAATAAGTCAGGGTATATTTGCCTAACCTGGAAAAGCACTGTACCACCGTAGCACTATCCTCCCGTTGTTCATAGATTTGCTTCAGCGGGCACCAGTAACATCTCCATTGTGAGACTTGCTGTTTCTGTTTTTGGCATATCGAATACGCCATGGGAAGCTTACCAGGCTCTGCTGTGTGGGCGGGATATTCTCCATAGCTTGCCAGGCTCTCTGAGAGGGGTGGAGGAATCAACACTGGGTCGGCGTGTGCAAGGCAAACCCCCTACCCACTGTGCTATAGCTCCAGCCTCAACCTGGAAAAGAAATTAATATATTCCATCTTGCTAAATCTTTAAAAGTGATGTGGTTTTTATGCAGTGTTTTACATCAATGATTGGTAATACAACATCTTTCAGTGAGCTAGAGCTATTCCACTGTCCAGTTGTTCTGTACATCTTTATTATCTTTATTACTTTTTACTTTTTGCTATGTATAGTTCTGTTTCTAACCTGATATACTGCAATTCAACATTGTCAGTTTCCCTAAATACTTCTAAAATATTAAAAAATACTTTAGAAAAATATTGAAAAGTAAAGCTATTGAAAAATAACCCCCCAAAAGGTAAACTAGGGGCTAGAGAGATGTACAGTGGGTAGAGCTCTTGCCTTGCATTTGACCTACTCAGGTTGGATCCCCCGCACCTGATATGCTTCCCTAAGCTTTATCAAGAATGATCCCTAAGGGCTGGAACGATAGCACAGCAGGTAGGGCATTTGCCTTGCACACAGTCAACCCAGGTTCAATTTCCAGCATCCCATATGGTCCCCTGAGCACTGCCACAGGAGTAATTCCTGAGTGCAGAGCGAGGAGTAACTCCTGTGCATCGCCATCGCTAGGTATGACACAAAAGGCAAAAAACAAAATGATACCTAAATGCAGAGGCAGGAATAATCCCTAAGCATAGGTGGAAGTGATCCAAAAAAGTGACAAATATTAAAATGAAATTAAAATGTAAAGTAGGTGAGACCGCAAAATGCCTTGAGTAAGTAGAATAAATCTTAGAACTTGTTTATCTGTTGGTCAAGAATCTTGCATCGTTTCCAGATCAATATTCTCAACATCCCTCCACACTGTTCTCCCTTTACAATTCACTAAATGTAATGAAGGAGTTCTGGTGAAAGTATATTAGTTCCAGTATATAAAAAATATTTTCTGTATTTCAGGAAAATTGACTATTGTATTTATTTTAATTTTATGATTTTTCATTCTAAGGCTAAAAGCTGATTCCTGGATAGAAAGTTTTAATTAAATACTTGAATAATATTGAGTCTAATTCATCAAGGTTTTATTATAAATTAAATATATGAAAATAAAATACTACTAACTTCTGTTTATTAGTCGATCCTATCTTGGGTTTGAAAACTAAATTACTCATGTATAAAAATAATTTAATAATTTTCTTTAAAATGTCAGATGTTTGGGACTGGAGAGATATGGTTGTTTAGACTCTGGCCTTGCACATTACTCTCCCAGATTTATCTCCTGCACTATATATGGTCTCCTGAGCATTGCCAGGAATTAACCCTGAGTAAAGATCATGATGTAGCCCTGAACACAGCCAGATATAATCCAGTCCCTATCAAAACAAGAATTAATTAACAAATAAATGAAATACTTTTATTTCTAGTTAGTTGTTATAATAATGGTATGTTTCAAGGGAATCAGTAATGATTCCTAAATATTTCAATAAAATTATTCACTACTTTTTAGTGAAAGTCAGATCTATCACCAAATACCAATGTGATTTTTCTGTAAAATATATAAGGATTATAGGTATGGAGGTAAACTACTGGTATTCTTACATAGTTATGGTTTCCTTTTCTATTATTCAGGTTCTCTCTTTAGGAGCAGATGTCCTGCCAGAATATAAGCTGCAAACGCCACGCATCAACAAGTTTACAATACTGCACTATAGCCCTTTCAAGGCAGTCTGGGATTGGCTCATTCTGCTGCTGGTGATCTACACTGCTATATTTACCCCATACTCTGCAGCCTTTCTCCTCAATGACAGAGAAGAGCAGAAAAGGAGAGAGTGTGGTTATTCCTGCAGCCCTTTGAATGTGGTAGACTTGATTGTGGACATTATGTTTATTATAGACATTCTAATAAACTTTAGAACAACATATGTAAATCAGAATGAAGAAGTGGTAAGTGACCCAGCCAAAATAGCAATACACTACTTCAAAGGCTGGTTCCTGATAGATATGGTTGCTGCAATTCCTTTTGACCTGCTGATATTTGGATCAGGTTCTGATGAGGTAAGAGTTGCTTACAAATTTTATTTTCTGAAAGATTGAAATTGTAAAAGTGAGTCTATTTTTATGAGGGGAAAAGTGGTTACTTTGCAAACTTCCTATATCTCCCAGCTGAAATTCATTTGCAATCAGAAATGCTATAAAAATGAAATGGATGTCATTATAAATAATTCACAATTCTTTTTATTTTTGCTAAGAGATGCTGACTATTCATCCTTTGACTAACAAATTAAATGTTGAGACAAGTGTTTCATGGCACATATCACATGGCCAGGATATTAAATTCCTAGGTATAAAACTGTCAAGGATGAAAATGTCTCTTTCTTAACTCACAGTTGTGGTTTGAGATAACAGAGAGTTGTTTTTTGTTCAAATTATATAGAAGACACATCTTCTATATGAAATATCTTGCTCAAAACTCTTTCTCTTATGTCATATTTAGATTGGAGAGTGCTTCTTATGCCTTCCAAAATTCTAATAAGGTTGGATTCTGAAAACTCTATGCTTAATGTATTACCTGAAAAGAGAATCTATAACCTTAATTAGATTCTGAGAGCATTATTTAATCCAAAAGAAATTAATTTTTTCTAAAGACCCCTCTATTTAATTGTCACATAATTTTATTATAATTAAGTTTACTGAGTTCCACAATGATAAGATTTACAAAAAATGAAAAAGAAATTCTAAGGAAGTAGATTGAGAAAAATTACATCAATTTCTTGAATTTTAAAATTTTTATTTTTTTTCTACCCAAGAATCCCTGAGCTCTCTATATGGTATTTTTAATGTTTGTAAGAGGATATTAAATATAAAACTGCCCTCTGGGGATTATTAGTTAGTACAAGAGAATCCTTCTTTGCCAAGGGAACCCAATAGGTTTAAAAGTAAAATCTCTTGTACAGAATGTGCCTGTTATATTGTAGGTCAGTTAAGAACAGGGCAAACAACATATTCTTCTTTTATTCCACAAATTTAGCCAACATCTAAACTTGGAGTTCTTCATCTGTGAAGACAATAATATTGCCTGCTAATACCTTCCATCTTAATTTATTTAAAATTTTTTATTCTAAGAGACAAGATATGTAACTTAGCAAAAAAAAAAAAAACACTAAAAGAAATGGCTGCTGTTAAATATGTTAAGTATGTTAACTTTGGCTAATAACTTAAAATCAAGAAAATGAAATACTTTATCAATATTTATTATTTTTATTTGTTATGATATGGTGATCCATGTAATTACACAAGTTAATTATTAAAATTAAATAGTTTATTTTTTAAACCTCACTCTAAAACTTTTAAGGATAATGTATTAAATTAAATTATATTTCAGTTTAGAAAAATGATAGCATGGGTAGAAAAATAAACAAATGGCATTGTTAGGGAAATTAATTACCTTACACTATTTAATTAATAAAAATCAAACCAGCAAGAAATTAGATATGCTGATCATAATCAGTATGGTATAATTTCTAGGATAGAAAACTTGACTGGGCTAATTTGAATGACTATAGCTGTTGAAAAGAATAAAATTATTTTAATATGCAATCCAGATCATCACTATTTCAGACAGGACTGTAAATACACTGAAACAATGGGAAGCATATTATTTCTAGTAGAATAGAGTGAAGTATTCTCAGGAGAAATGGTGTCCTAGCCACCTTTCTTAGGTAAACAGGAAAAGTAAGTTATGCCTCAGAGACAACAGTGCCAATTTAGCACTCCCATGTGATTTTATGGACTTGCTCATGTTCACTACTTAATATGTGATGTGATATAGTAAGTGTAGTGACTTTGGAATCAGACAAACCTAGGTTTGCCATCATTGTCACTGTCATTGTCCTCCTGTTGTTCATTGATTTGCTCGAGTGGGCCCAGTAACATTGTGAGACTTGTTATTGTGTTTGGCATATCGAATACGTCAGGGGTAGCTTGCTAGGCTTTGCCCTGTGGGCGAGATACTCTCTGTAGGTTGCCAAGCTCTCTGAGAAGGGTGGAGGAATTGAACTTGGGTTGGCCATGTTGGCTGCATGCAAGGCAAATTCGCTACACGCTGTGCTATTGCTCCAGCCCAGGATTGTCATGCCACTTATTTTTTGAATTTAGGCAAAATAATTAACTAGTATAATAAGCATTCCTATTCTTTAAAACAATGAGTTGTAGGTTCTTGTGTGTTTTAGCAGCATCTATGAAACTATTATGAAACAATTACATTGACTTTTTCTTATCAAAGATTACTTATCTTTTTCCCCTTCTCTTTGGATTAAAATTCTTTTTTCTTAATGAAATCTTATTTGAAAGTTTACATGATACTACATTAGTCTATAAATACTTTAATTACTCATTAATTAAACAGATATATTGTTATCTACCGGTAGTTATTTGATTAACTAGCTGCAGCTTCTTTAGAAGTCCTAAAGACAATTCTTTTTTATGAAATACATTATGTAACTATGATCAGGTTTCTGAGGATATTTCAGGAATAATATTTTGCAAAAATTATGTATGTCATGTAACAAGAGTATGATAAATATTCAGCATGATGTTTTACTTTGTTCCTGTCAAAATATGCTCCTACTTAAAAGATATTATCCTATATGCAAGTAGATTATTTTGCATATGGGATTTTTAATATTGTAAGTATAGATTAAAACTTGAGATTTTTGAATCAAAATTAAACAGATCCTAAAATCATTAGGCCAGAGGCCTCTCTAATGAGAGATTCTCTAGTCCAGAGGTTCCCAAACTTGTATTGCCTACTGTCACTTTTCAAAGAAAATAAACTCACCACCCACCTGGAAATGCATCTTTCTTTAGTGAGGAAACAGTAAGTACCCCTCAAGGAATGATTGCTTTTTGGATCATTCCAGCACCCTTGAAAGGGCACTTTGAAAAATACTGCTCTAGTCCAATGTTTATCAAATTGGGGTTTCACAGAAAAGCTTTAGGATCTCAGGAGTAGTAAGGAATAAACAAAGCATTCCTGATCAGTATCCACCACCTCAAATCTGAGTCACTCAGTTTTAAAGGTTTTAGTGAAAATTTCAAGGAAGTTTCTATTTAAACATTAAGTACAACATTAATCTAAACGTATCTTTATATTTTTATATTTATACAGTGGTTGAATATTAAAGTAGAGATATAAATATATGAAGACATAGATATTTATATATTAACATTTATACATACCTAGAAACACTGACTGTGTTATGGCATGTTATATATCACACAAAATGCACATACCAGATCTGTTATCACTAAAGATGTAACTTTCTGAAACAGTCAGAAGCTTGGAGTGAATGTCCATACCAAATAAGTTAACTTTCTTTCAATTTACTTGGTAACTAAATTCCCGGAAAATATAATGGGGATTAATATGTGAAAAAATGGATTTCTGTTTTAATGTGTGACCCTAATATAGATAGATAGATAGATAGATAGATAGATAGATAGATAGATAGATAGATAGCACTGACCTCCTATTGTTCATCAGTTTGCTTGAGCGGGCACCAGTAACGTCTCACAACAAATTGTTAGACTGCTTTTACTGTGTTTGGCATATCAAATACGTCATGGGTAGCTTGCCAGGCTTTGCTGTGTGGGCAAGATACTCTTGGTAGCTTGCTGGGCTTTCCAAGTGGGACGAAAGAATCAAACCCAGGTAGTCTGCGTGGAAGGAAAATGCCTTACTCACTGTGCTATTGCTCCAGTCCATATACATATATGTATATATGTATGTATACATATATATGTTCTTTGCATATACAAATAGCTTTCAATGGTGGGATATTCAGAGATAATATTAAACAGAGGACAAGTATCTTGTTAGAAATTACTCTAGGAATTACCTAACTTCTACCTACCTTTTTCTACGAGGAAAATCCAAGAAGAAAATATCTAATTGCTATTAAGACACAAGGTAGGATAATACAGGGATTAAGGCACTTGCCTTGCACATGTCCAATCTAGGTTCCATCCCTGGCACGCCATTTGGTCCCCTGACCTCTGCCAGGAGTGAGAACTGAGCAGTGAGCTAGGAGTAACAATGTCTGTGCCCTATTTCCCCAACCCCCTTCACACACACACACACACACACACACACACACACACACATATACACACACAAAGACATAAGGCTTTATAAGTATTGAAAATAAATCACTAAGTGTGAAGGTAATTCTATACTAATATTAACTCAATCAAGAATTGGCCACAATGGCAAACTGATGTGACTTTAGAAATCAACAGGAAGCTAATAGATACCCTCTACCAGAATCTTTGTAATAAAATGAAAAGGTGATATTGAAGAGCTGCAAGATTATATTTGTATTTGTTGTCTTTTTTATATATTTTTAGAGAGACAATATGGAAAGTTGACAAGTAATTTTAAAGAAACTTTAGGAGCACTCTTCCTCTTACATAGGAAGAAAACTCCTAAGGGATGATATTTTTTTTAAATGTAGGAGTATTGCTATCTATTCAGCCATTGCTTAGGCTGATTGAATTGGGCATGAACTCCACCTTACTTATTTTTTTTCGTTTTTATAATTTTATTTATTGAATCACCATGAGAGCAGTTACAAAGCTTTTGAGTTTAAGTCTCTGTCATACAATGAAACATCCATCCCTTCATGAGTGCCCATTTTCTACCACAAAAACCCCAGTATACCCCAAAACCCCCACCCTTTCCCTACCTTTCGGGCAGATGATTTCTACATTACTCTCTCTCTACTTTGATTACATTCAATATTTCGACACCAGACTCACCATTATTATTTGGGATTTTACCCCAAAACTCAGATCTGCCGAAAAGGCAACTGTAGGCAATTTGTTTTCTATTGTCGATTATGAATAACATATAATGTCACGAGGCTGCAGTAGTGGCTGCCAGATTTTGGAATTCCAAAGTTTTAACAATTAAATCTGGAGGGATTTCTGCCAAAACCTGCTGGGTTTCGAGATTTGTTCCTGAGTCTCTTGGATCATGGCCGTTAAGCAGCTTGTTCAGGAGTCAGAGAGGCCATTCATGGGCTGCAAATCGAGATCTCATTGGGGTGGGGAGGAAAGGGCCGGCTCCACCCCCATCCCACAAGGCCCCATGTGTCTCATCACTGCGGGTCCATTCCTGACTGTCCAATGACCTCTGGAGGATGGTGGCCACTGAGCCGCTAAGGGGGAGCAGGCGGAGGGACAACACCCTTTCCCCCAGGATGGTCTGGCACCAGTAACCCATTGCAGGGACCAGACGCATCTCTGCCAAAAGCCGCTGGGTGCTGAGATTTGTCTCTGAGTCTCTGGGATCATGGCCATTAAGCAGTTCCATCAGGAACCAGAGAGGCCTTGCCTTCAATTATAAAGCTGAGCCAGAGATGGTTTGTGGGTGTGTCTCCCATATACCTAACTTTTGGCCGTTTCCTTTCTTGGTAAACTTTGCCTCAAGTTTTTGGGGTCTGACCAAAGGCACAGCAGCAATTTGGGGGTATCTGGAAGTCTGAAGGTGCCAAAAGGCGCTGATGCACTCGCCTCACAGGTAAAGGTTGACCTACTGGCGGCACCATACCCCAGGGATGGTATTTTTATGCAAAATTTACAGGTGGAAGAGAAAGAAACTGAAGAAGTTCCTATCTTTGACATGTTAAACTCTAAATGTTAAATACTTTGACAAAGTCTGACTATAAGCATTACCTTTGAATTTATACCTTGTACTAGAAGTCAAGATAGATCAGAAAACTATACTCATAAGAAGGAATTTGGTTCTGTATCAGAAGCCCAGATTCTTTGATGCTCAAGAAATTTAAGAAACAAGAAAACTTATTTGAAGGGGAGAGAACTCGTTTTTTCTTGGGAGGTGGAGCTGATGAGAAGGATTAGAGGAAAAGGGGGTGTAACTAAGGAAAAGGAAAGCAGCATAGGATAGTATCATCTGAAGGAGCCTGTTGAACTGTTTTAGACTCTCACATGGGGGATTTTAAAGCATCCACTCAAACAAATCCTTTACTACCCTGTCATTGCTAGGAAATATACAAATTACAGGAACTATAAGTAGCCAGCTGGTCTATGCATGCCTAACTAGAATCTGCCTAGGCACACAGTAAACACTACAGGTACCCATATGTATTAGGGATTGTCAACATTTGGTCTTAGACAGCAGAAATACACAGTGGTGCATAACAACTACTCTGGAAGGGTTATAAAGCACACAGGTTGTGATAACTAGAAAGGTAGAACTTCCCCTCTGTCTTCACTGGAGGAGATGTTTGAGGGTCAAAAAGCTTGATTAGATTATCCTGAAGAATTTTATTGGTTGTACAGTCTTGCTTTTAGGCACCATATGTTGAGAATTAACAGACTGAGCTTCTTGATTGGGGTGAAGGGCCAAATCCAGTTCTGATTCTATTTTAGTTCAGTTTCCTGCCTGGGAAGTTGAAGTATCATTATTTCCTGTTCACAGATAAAGCAATTGAGATCCAGCAATGCTAAACTAACAAGCAATTCTACTTTACACACTGTGCTATTTATCAATAAAGCACTCTGTTATTTCTGAAATACTTTTTCAATAATATAAAAGTGATCAGGTTTGGAGATTTAGAATTCAAAAGGAAAAGAAAACAGACTGATCTATTCTCTGTTATCTGAAATCTGGCATTCTAGGATTGGAGAAGAAAAGCTGGGGGGTGGGGCGGTGTCAGAAAGCAGATAATGGAGCATTATTGAGCAAGGATAATTCAGCAAAATTATTTCACAAAAGAATAAGTATTGTGATTTCAGAAATGGACAGTGTATAAAATGACTGACATGTGAAGGCAATTTGATTGGAAGATTAGGAAGGGTGGCCAAGGGTGTTTTTTGAGATGAAACTTAACCAGATTAAGTTAGCCTCATGAAACTACAGTTCAAACATTTCGAGCAAAAGAAAACACTAGTGAAAATTTTTCAATTTGGGGGTTTGCAGGGTTGGACTTACCTATCATGTTAAAGGAATTTTAAGATGTATTGGAAACCAAGCTGAAATATAAGGATAAGAGATGGAGTGCTAAAATATGGGGGAGGGAAAGTGATGGACCAAGTCTCTCATTTTTAGATTTTTATTCTGGGGCTGGAGCAATAGCACAGCGGGTAGGGAGTTTGCCTTGCAAGCAGCTGACCTGGGTTCAATTTCCAGCATCCCATATGGTCCCCCGAGCACCGCCAGGGGTAATTCCTGAGTGCATGAGCCAGGAGTAACCCCTGTGCATCACCGGGTGTGACCCAAAAGCAAAAAGAAAGAAAGAAAGAAAATAAAAAGCCTCTTATTCTGACTCTAATGGGATCCTCTGCATGAGAATTACCTGATCATGATCTGATCTGATTGAAGTTTGTTGCTGTTTTGGCATTTGGTTACACCAAGTGGTTCTAAGGGATTGTGGCTCTGTACTCACTCCTGGCTATGCTGGATTTTTTTTAAGGGATGGTGGTGAGTGAGGGGGAACTGAGCAGTGCTGAGAATCGAACAGCCTCCTGCAACACAACTGCCTTAACCACTGTACTATCTCTCCAGTCCTCTGATTGACACTTTGAAAGAACTTGTGGCTTTTATTTGTAGGCTTTTTTTTTTTTAGTCAGAATGGAAACAGGGGAACCACATTAGAGTCTTGGCTATAATGTAATAGGCACTAAATAGCATCAGTATGGACTATGTGGCGGCAATACAGGGAAAGATGTAAACACATTTGGAATATATTACATGGGGATATATTAGGATTTACTGATAGCTTTGGTAATGTTGGAGTTGTAGAGGAAAAGCAAGAGTTCAAATATTCTGTGGTCTTATTCAAAACATTTGGCAGAGGGGATTGAAAGGTGGTGAATCAACTTTTATATATGGCAGGACGTTTATTCAGGAAGCTAAAGCATAGAGAGAAAGTGTATTTCAAGAGAGAAATTCCTGCATTATAATAGGTAAATTTGCAATGCATATTAATCATCAGAGTATCCAACCTAGACATCATATGAACAACTAGACCTATATATGTAAGTATAAGAAAATTAAATAAGAGACATCAAATTGCAAATTAGATATAATCATGGCAAAGGCTAATTTGGGTCAGTATTCTACACAAGAATTATGCACTGAGTTACATGTGGATACTTAACAAGAGTCTGAAAAATTGCATTTAATAGGTCTGAAGTAAAGGAATAAATCTAGCAAACCATAATGCCCAAAAGTAGAGAGAGAGTATGGGGGAAATTATCTGTTACAGAGGCAGGGGGAGGTGTGGAAAGGGGGGTATACTGGGGACATTGATGATGGAGAATGTGCACTGGTGGAGGGATGGGTGTTTTATCATTGTATGACTGAAATTCAAACATGAAAGCTTTGTAACTGTATCTCATGGTGATTCAATACAAAAAAAAAAACCCTTAAGTTAAAAAAAAAAAAACCTACATTTTTTCTTATTTATTCACAAAAGTTTATTTAATGAATTATATGTACATCATTTTCCATTGTTAGATAAATATTATGAATATTTTCCCTATTTTAGCCTGCTTATTAACAGTGTTTTATGATAGGCAGAATCTTTTGTTAAAAGATAATTTGATAAAATCAAACTTTGCATAAAAGTTATTGTTACAAAGAAATTTTGTCTAGTCCACGTATATAAAAGTATTTTTTTCTCTAATTTTTTCATAGTTTTAGTGTCGGGCTGCAGCGATACCACAGTGGGTAGGGCGTTTGCCTTGCACCAAGCCAACATGGCCAACCCAAGTTCCATTCCTCCGCCCCTCTCAGAGACCCACGCAAGCTTCCGAGAGTATCTAACCCACACGGCAAAGCCTGGCAAGCTACTCGTGATGTATTCGATATGCCAAACACAGTAACAACAGAGTCTCCAAGTCTCCAATGGAGACGTTACTGGGCTCGCTCGAGAAAAATCGATGAACAACGGGAGGACAGTGACAGTAACAGCTTTTTGTTTAGATCTGTGTAGCCTATGATTTTTTTTTTTTTAGTGAAACACCATGGGGTACTGTTGTAGACTTACAAACTTCCATACTTGGGTTTCAGTTATACAATGATAGAGTCCCCATCCCTCCACCAGTGCCCATTCTCCACCACCAATAATCCCAGTAGTCCTCCCATCCCCCACCCCCAGCCCCCCCCTCCATCGCACCCTGCCTCTGTGGCAGGGCATTCCCTTTTGCTCACTCTTTCCTTTAGGGTGATGTAGTTTGCAATAGAGGCTTTGAGTGGCCATCGTGCTCTGTCTATAGTCTACTTTCAGCACACATCTTGCATCCTGAGTGAATCCTCCAAACATCTTGGTGTTCCCTTCTCTATCTGAGCTGCCTTTTCCCCCAGCATGTGAGGCTGACTTCCAAGCCCTGGAGCAGACCTCCTGGTACTTATCTCAGTTATTTTGGGTGTTCGACTCCCATTCTGTTACTTTATATTCCCTAGATGAGTGCAGTCTTTCTGGCTCATTTGACTTAGCGTGATACTTTCTATGTAGAACCACTTGTATGTAAATTTCATGACTTCATCTTTTCTAACTCTGCATAGTATTCCATTGTGTAGATGTACCAAAGTTTCTTTAACTAGTCATCTGTTCTCAGGCACTCAGGTTTTTTCCAAATTTTGGCTATTGTGAACAGTTCTACCAAGAAACTCCTAGAAACAATAGACTTGTATAGTAAAATTGCAGGCTATAAAATCAATACCCAAAAGTCTATGGCCTTCCTATACGCAAATAAATGAGAGAGAAAATGCTCTACATCACTAATCATCAGGGAGTTGCAGATCAAAACAACAATGAGATATCATCTCACACCACAGAGACTGGCCCACATCCAAAAGAACAAAAGCAACGGGTGTTGGCGTGCATGTGGCAAGAAAGGGACTCTCCTTCATTGCTGGTGGGAATGCCGACTGGTTCAGCCCTTTTGGAAAACAGTATGGGTGATTCTCAAAAAATTAGAAATTGAGCTCCCATCTGACCCAGCAATACTACTCCTGGGAATATATCCCAGAGAGGCAAAAAAGTACAGTTGAAATGACATCTGAACTTCTATGTTCATTGCTGCACTGTTCACAGTAGCCAAAATCTGAAAAAAAAAAAAAAAAAAAAACCAAGTGCCCAAGAAATCTGCATTTCTTAACATGACAGGAAAATTTCAATTCCTTATATATGCAAGATTCAGTGGCTTTCTCTGCAATAAAGATAAAGTTCAGAGGATGACTTTTCCTCACAAGCAAACCTTTCAACCAAATAAATACATAAATAAACAAATGAGGTAATTTTTCCACTAAATATAAGAATTGTTATGATTTCTTATTTTATTTTAAATGAATCATGAAAATGATTTTTCTATGCATCACTGCATCATAAATTAATTTTGAAAATATTGTCTCTGTCAGTTAAACATTGTATTCTTGCCAACTTCTTAAGTGGTAAGTTACTACAGCAATTTTGTCTTATTTACATTCAACTTTTAAGACAGAAAAAATTATTCAAATTTTTAATATTTATCATTTATTAACAAAATATTACCAGTGCTAAGTATAACTTGACATGTACATTTGTTACCAAAGTATCATTTAAGCAATTTAAACTTATTTAAATCACCTAATACCAAGATGATTTTTATAATGTTAAAAAAAGTATTAAACTACTGCTGATACTTTTGGACTTACCTTTCTCATTGATATTTTCCTAATATTAATACTATAGACAAGACCAAGAAAAATATTTTCTACTTCTTAAATAATCAAACAAAAATCATTTAAAAATAATTTTTGAATAAATCAAAAGATAATGCCTCTTGAGGAAGTTGCCCAAAAGGCATTAATACAAAGGAGCAACGTGAGTACATAATTGGCTGAATGTACAGAATGTCAACTTTTTTATCCTATCCTTCAAGTTTTTCAGTATTTTGCTAATCTATGGAAAAATTTACATTTAGAGCTATTAAAAATCAAAATCTAAAGCAATTTATTTAGTTATATACATTGATATTCTAATATTCTTTTTTTAAATACTTGCAATCTTGATCTCTTGCCTTTACTACTTTATTTTTTGTGAGTCTTGAAAACAGGCAAGAAAGATCATTGATTAAGCAAGTACATTGCTCTTTGAAGAGAAGTTATATTAGAAAATTTGACTTTCTGCCCACATTAATATGTTTGCTTCATTAAGCTTATAGATGAATCATGGTGTGGATTCAAGAAAAAGCTTAGCAAGCATCCATATAGAAACTCTAATCATCTTGTCAGCGTTCTTTCTGAATCAGATCATTCTAATGGCTGTCATTAGTTTGTGAAAGTGAGTTTCTGAAACATTAGACATACTCATGTTCAAATTTAATTAACCAAGTTCATTTTGAAGAACTATATATATACATTGTGTCTCCACACTTAACGTAACCTTATCTCTCTTTACATAGTTCTTGAGATTTAAGGCAAAAGTCTTCATTGACTTATATTTGGATTTAATAGGATATATAATAAGATAAAATAAGCTTTTTTAAATCAAATAATCATTGATCCAGAAATTGAGTTTTCTTGGGTAATAATCATTTACATTAAAATTCTACTTTTGACCATGGCTCCAAAATTCTATTTTAGCAGACAAAATATAGAATCTCTAAAAAAATTATTTTTAAACTATAGAAATCTACAACTATTTCATCAAAATTATTTTACATTAAGTTGACAATTTCTCATGTATAAGTATTATTGGCTAAAATTTACTAGAGGTAGCATCTGATGAATATTTGTGTCAAAAGATTTCTCAAAACAAGTAAAATTTTCATTTAAAAATACAGGGTTTTTTATTTACTTTATCCATGTTTATTACTGTAACATTTGCCTGAACCTATTTAGAATCATTTGAGCAAATTTCCATGTTACTATAACAGAAGGAGGTGACAATATAGAATGTCACTTATAAAACAAAATAAAAATAAAAGTAACTCAGTAGTAAAGGCTATTAAATATTGGAGTGAATTTCCCAGAAAAAGTAGTAAAATCCTCATTATACATCACAAAATAATTGTGAGATTTGAGTTTGATTAAAGGGGGATGCTAGGTGACCTCTCCTTCCACCATTTTTTATTGTGCTCATGAATAAGTTCTAAAGAGTATTGGAAATAGTAGCTCTCAAGTTCACTAAAATACTAGAAGCTAGTTTAAATACTATTGTGTTTTATTTGGTAAGTAATTCACTGGATGGTGAATTACTTTGAGTAAGTAATTACTTTAAGTAAATAAGCAAGTAATTATTTTAAGTCTGAGTTCAGAAGATATGAAAAGCACTCTGTTTCTAGAGTTCCCATTTACTTCTCACACCCAAATACTCCTTTAAAAAATAGAGAATGATGGACTAAATAGAAAGATTTATTGCAATGTACTCTTTCAACCCCATAGACAAGACCAAAAACCACACACTTATATTTCCTCATTTCTAAAAGAATAGTTCTGAACTGGAAAGATAGTACAGTGAGTAAGACACTTTCTTTGTATGCAGTCAACTTGGGTTTGATCCCCCTCATGGTATATGGTCCCCTGAGCACTGCCAATAGTGATCCCTCGAATAGAAGCAGGAGTGAAACCTGAGCATACCCTGCAGGGGTGATGGATCTGGGGAGGGGAAGGAAGGGGATTGGAGGGGAGGGGAGGAGACAACTTCCACCATATAACATGGCTGTTTTGAGAAAATAAATTTCTAAAATAAAGTGTTTTAAATATAGGATTGAAAATGTTTATTAAAAGGGAAGTAAATGTTTTCAAGACTAGTTTGAAAAATATTGAGCAAAAGATTTTATTTCATTGATTTAAAAGTATATTTTATCCTATTATTTATCCCATTAATTTTTCAGTTTAACTGTTAAAATTTATTTCTTTTAGGGAACCTTGTTTAATCAATTAATCATTGATATAGAAATTGAGTCTTCCTTGGGTAATAGTCATTTACATTAAAAGAATCCTGCCAAAGTACACTAGAAATAAAAGTCTTAACTAGTCTTCATTTTTGTTTTCCCTCACCTGAGGTCCTGAATCATGGCGCAGACAGGATAGGGTCAAAAAGCATATGTGGCAAGGGATTGAGGGGTGTGTGTGTGTGTGTGTGTGTGTGTGTGTGTGTGTGTGTGTGTGTTGGGGTGAAGGGGAGGTCAGGGTGGATTAAGCTCAGGTTTTCACACTTAGCCTAGTAACATCCTAAATCACCAAATCATCTTCTAGGCCCTTCTTCTCAGGAATTACATGCAACAATTGATTGTGCTAGTCAATCCAGTGCCTGGGGAAGGACCAATGTTTGAACTTATGATCTTGCACTTGCTATTTACCCATCTTCATGGGATATTTCCTTACAGTGACATTTAGGCATCACTATTAAGTTTTGAAGTTTTATTATCATTTAATTACAGTCAAGGAGTAGAATCCATGAAAACAAATCTTTTCTTGCTACTTGTACTAGTACTTCTTTGCTACTGAAAAATGATTCACAATTTTCTGTCTTCTAGTGAATGTGTAGTTTTTATTGAAGGGAATATAAATGTGGGGGGCAAAGTTCTTATTCCTGACTCTATTCTCAGAGGTCACTCATGGAAATACTGGGGATTTTATGTACTGCTAGGAATTGAACCAGTGCACTTTGTGTGCAAGGCAAGTGCCTTACTTTTTGTACTATCTCTCTCTGGATATTTTAGTATTTACCAAAGGTACCAATAAGCAGATAGCATTTTTCTAATATGATTAAAAATCTTAATAAAAATTTAATTTAAAAAATCTCAAGAAATAATACACTAAATATATTTATTATACTAATATAACTAAAGAAAAACTTTAACTTTTTAATTTTTTTCTAAAGGCCTAAACATAGTTTTATTTATGTTTTTAAAAATTAAAAAGAAAAGATAGAGCCAGAGAGATATTACCAGGCTTAAGGCAGTGTCCTTGTTGCAGCCAAATATTGCTTGATTCCTGGCAGTACATGGTTCCCCAAGCACAGCAGAATGCCACTTCCCATAAAAACAGAAAAGTATTTTTGCAATATTTCTGCATAACAATGAAATCAAATGTACAACAAAACACAAATGAATCCTGAAAACATTCTACTCAGCCTTAATTCTGATGTCAACACAATAACACTGATAGGTAGCTATTGGCCCCTTGTTCTACTTGTATAAAGTACAAATATAGCCAACTGAACTAAATAATGGGAACCCATAGTCCTCAACAAATTAGCAAGAGGAGATAGTAAGTCCATAGTCAGTACTCTCTGAGTGCAATTTTGGTGCAATTAGTCTATCTCACCTTGAATCTGGAACAAGGCACTTTAAATCTTTGAGATATTTAAAGAACAAGCATAGTGTATTGAAATACTAAACATCATCTGTAGATATGCTGTATGTAACTATAGGAATAGAAGAATGCCCAGATGTATTAGTAGCTTCTTAATAACAATTTCACTAAGATTAATTTACTTGTTAAATTTTCAAAATATTCTATATAATTGGACTGGAGCGATAGCACAGCGGGTAGGGCATTTGCCTTGCACGCAGCCAACAAGGGTGACCCGAGTTTGACTCCTCCGCCCCCCTTGGAGAGCTCCGCAAGCTACCGAGAGTATCTCACCCGCACAGCAAAGCCTGGTAAGCTACCTGTGACGTATTCAATATGCAAAACACAGTAACAATAAAAGTCTCACAATGGAGATGTTACTGGGCCCGCTTGAGAAAATCGATGAACAATGGGAAGACAGTGACAGTGACAGCCTATATAATTATGTTCACAGTACATGTTATAATAGTACATGTTATATAGTCACATGAAAATTAACCACTGTAGCAGTATAGTCAATGTTCACTAATTCTTTTACAAGTAAAAGATGAACATATATATATGTACATATATATATATAATATGGTTATTTCTTTTTTTAATCCCATTTCTCTCTCCCCCTCTTCTCCATGTTTGTGTGTCTTTGTGTGTGTGTCTCTATTAGGCCTTAAATTTCAGAGATTGTTTTGCAGTTATTTTGTATGAATAATGTTGGTTGGGTTAAAAGTGGTTCAATATTTCAAAACTTTATTTTTTCCAGAAAATATGTGATATGTGTTGTTACATGTTATATTTATTTGTTTACACAATTTACTGTGACCTAGATTTTACCTTTATTTTCATATAATTTATAATAAACACAGTAAGTTTATTTGAAGGGAGTACAAAAATGTAAGGAGTGGTATGAACAATTCATCCAGTTTATTTTCTATAAATAGCATTTATTTTTACTATTCTTGCAGCCAAGAGAGTCCATAGTCTTAGGAGAGATAGTACAGTGGATAAGGCACTTACCTGGCACACACCTTGGTTTAGTCCTTGGCATTCTTATGGTTCCTTGAGCGGCGCCAGGAGTAATTGCTGATTGCAGAACTAGAAGTAACACTGACTATCACTGGGTGTGACCCAGAAACTGAAAAAAAGAAAGATCATTTGTTCAAAGAATGTAATATCATTGAGTTAGTACCTAGTAATTTTCATTTTTTTTTGCAGGAGATAATTTGTTCCAAATATGTCTTGAAAATAATCCTCAAATATTACTGATTTCTCAGTACTAGTACATAGGTAACAAAGTGGGATGAAAAAAAACACACAGATTGATCTCTGGTACCAAATATATTCCACAAAGCACCACCAAGAGTGATCTCTAAGTACAGTCAGGACTAAGCCCAGAACACCACCATATATGACTCAAACCTCCCCCTTCCAAAGAAGTAAACACACAAATGTGTCATGTAGAAGTGGTCTATATTGAGCTATGATGATTTTTGTTACCCATATCTGAGCATTCATGTATATAGATAAAAGTTACAATCCTAAAAATGAATAATACATTTGGAAAGTAGCAAATATCAAGCCATTTTACTGTATAAAGTTTCTGACTACCACTTGAAACAAATACGTATGATGCCCCAATAAAAGTATGAAGGGCTCTCATTTACTCAGTATTCCCTATAACATAATTAGGCAGTATCAAACTCATTTTAGCTAATAAATTGGTGTGTAGGGAATAGATGAATATATTATTTTAGGTGATAAAGTGGCACAGATTCTTGAAGCAGGATTCAAGAATAAGTCTGTCCCAAAGTCCTAGATTATAATTGCTAAGTAAAGAATTTATAAATTGAAAACTATAAGGTTAACACCCTCCCCCAGTGAGAGCCAGTAATACTAATTTAAGCTCTTCATTTGTTCATTTGAAGAGTTATACTTTTTAATTTGTAAGAAAAAGACCATTATCTTTTTTGTACCTTGAAAATTAGGCAACATTAGACATAGAAGCCGACTCACCTAACTGCATATCATCAAATACTCTAAGCCAGAGTCAGAGCGTGATAAGCACATCTCTGCTGCATAACCTTCTATCACCTCTAGAGGGTTCTAATACTCACTGGAAAAAAATTTCTCCTTTTAAGACCAGTGAAGCACAGAAGAGGGGGAGGGGCATGACAACATTTATTATAGCATATTAAGAAAAGGAATTTTTTCATGCCCCTTGGGTGTTTATTTTCCACCAAATTAATATAAGTGAATATAGGGTAATATTTATGCCATGTGTTTTAATTCAAATATACATGTTTTTAACACAGTTGGATATACTTTGTAAAGTAAACACCAACAATGAGCAGATAAAATGACTCAATAATTGATTGGTAAACACCATGTAACTATGGAATAATTATATGCCATGAGAATTATATAGTACTTATAGTTGACATTATTTAGGAAACTTAAGAAATGAACTTGTAATTTGTACTTATCAGATTTCAAGTCCAGACAACCAGTTAAGTATCCTGTTATTATATAGAAGTGTCCTATTATTAGATACCTGGTCAGTAATAATCATGTAATTATACATATCAAATCCCAAATCAAAATATATATGGTCAGGATATCAAGAAGTGGTTTATCAATTTAGAAAGAACAAAATGAGCTGAAATATAGTGAAATGTAGCATGCAATCATCTAATGAGGGTTCCCAGTTATCTGTTTAGTTGGCTTCCTTTCTTTATGCAGGTCTTTCTCAACTTTATTCCTTTCTCAGTACAATCTTTCTCTGTTCTAAAGTGATGTTAGAATTAATGTCCCCAAGCAACCTCTAGTGTTTCCCTCTGTTTTATTTTCATAATCACATTTCACTCTCTGAAACAATTTTGTTCATTTAAAAAATACCCCCCTATTCTCAATGGAGAGTGGTCCTTGATCGCTTCATTAGAAAAGAAACGTCACCTACTACGTAACTGCACTGAAAAGGGAAATCCCTAACTGTTTAGCATCATTACTCCAAAGTGAAATACTTGCAAGGCATACCAGTGATACATTAGAGCATTTGCTCATGAACCAGTTTTAGTCAGTACCCAGTATGTGCAATTTGGTTAGTCCATAAAACAAATCAGCCATCCTCTGTTCTGAAATTCTCATATGCCAAGATAGTGAGTAACTGGACTATAGCTTTAAAATATTTTTCAAAGCACCAGTAATTTTTTAAAAGAAACCTAGTAATTAACATATATTGTGTTATCGTCAGTGTGCTACAATGTTGTTTTAACAATTTTCTACTGCTTTGCTTCAAATATTTACATAAGATTTTTATCAATTCGGTTGTTTCTAACCATGCATATTTATTCCCACAGACAACAACTTTAATTGGTCTTTTGAAAACAGCTCGACTTCTTCGTCTTGTGCGAGTGGCACGAAAACTTGATCGATACTCAGAATATGGCGCTGCTGTTCTAATGCTCTTAATGTGCATATTTGCCCTTATTGCTCACTGGCTGGCTTGCATCTGGTATGCAATTGGGAATGTAGAAAGGCCTTACCTGACTCATAAAATTGGATGGTTGGATTCCTTAGGAGAACAAATTGGGAAACTTTACAATGACAGTGACTCAAGTTCTGGACCATCTATTAAAGACAAATACGTCACAGCACTTTATTTTACCTTCAGCAGTTTAACCAGTGTAGGATTTGGGAATGTGTCTCCTAATACCAATTCGGAGAAAATCTTTTCAATCTGTGTCATGCTGATTGGCTGTAAGTAGATTTTTCTCTCTCTCTCTGTCTTTCTCTCTTTATCAATTAAGGATGAATCAATATCACAAAATTCCTTGCTCAAGAACATCTAGAAGCAAAGCAAAAAAGAATAAACAAATTATAGAGATATTAGGGTTACATACGTAAGTAATAGATTCTACCAAATCTGAAGCTCTGAGAAGAGGAGACACCTAAGGTCTTTCAGAACCTCAGAAAGACATTAGCAAAAATTTGAGTGACTGGCATTTAGGGTGCAGGAAATGAGACTTTACTTTTAACTTTGTAGAATCAGTGTCCATAGTTTACTGTTGATGGTTATTTTCTACTCAAGCTGAGGTCAAACAAGAATGGGAGAGTTTTGCTTATATTACAATATTAGATAAGTAAGAGTGGCAGATACTGTATATATGGCATATATTATCTAAGCATACTCTTTTTATGTGTGTGTACTTACAAATATATATATATATATATATACACAGATAGAAATATGTGTATTTCTCACGCCATAGACTAAAAACACCTTTCTCTGTGACTTTCTTTTGAGGTCTATATGATTGTCCTTTAACCTCTAACAGGATAATTCTATAAACATCATTTATATGGTGGTACATTCTTTGGAACAAGAAAAAATTCTGTGCTAAAGTAAAGGTGTTTCATTATTAGAAATGGGAATAGTAATGATACCTCGCTGACACTTCACAGCTATCGGCAAATGTAGAAAGTATTTTCAGAACTTCAAAAATGACATTCTTCTATTATATACATATTTGAAAATAGATCTGGAGTTTATTTTTAGTACCAACATATTTATTAATGAAATAAGCTGCTTTAATAAGCTTAACTTATGCATGCAACACCAATAGACTCACTCATTTTTATATATGTATATACATACATTTGTGGGCTGGAGCGGTAGCGCAGCGGGTAGGGCGTTTGCCTTGCACACAGCCAACATGGCCAACCAGAGTTTGATTCCTCCGCCCTTCTTGGGGAGCCCGGCAAGCTACCGAGAGTATCTTGCCCGCATGGCAAAGCCTGGCAAGCTACCCGTGACATATTCAATATGCCAAACACAGTAACAACAAAGTCTCATAATGGAGACGTTATTGGGCCCTCTCGAGAAAATCGGTGAACAACAGGAGGACAGTGACAGTGACAGTGATACATATATTTGTATGCATGTATGTACATTTAAGTAAGTAAGATTAAAATAGGTCAATAGTGTTATATTTAAACAACCTTTAAGATATTCTATAGCTCAGGTTAAGCCTTCGTTTTGAACACAGTAGTATTGCACCCAACGAATGAATCCACTCATTTCAGTGGGAAATGAGTCCCACTGAAAAAAGTTTAAAAATTCTTTTCCAAAGAGATTGATTCTATTAAATCAAGCATTCTACCAATCTATGTTTACAACTGCCAGAAAACACTTTATTCTGTCTATCAATTTTAGTAGCATGGAAAGCAAACAAAAAAAATTAATTTTATTAATAACATAAGCCCTGTGACTGGAGTAATAGTACAGCAGGTAGGGGGTTTGCCTTGCATGCAGCTCATCCAGATTCTATTTCCCCCAGCAATTCTTATGGTCCCCCAAGAACTGCCAGAAGTGATCCCTGAGTGCAAAACCAGGAGTAAACTACAGTATTACAGCATGTGACCCAAAAGAAAACAAAAGTAAATAATTACCTATGTAAGAAACATATGTGCATATATATGCACATTTATGTCTATCTATACTTTCATATAAACATATATTTTTTTAAAAAACATAAACAAATTTTTAGGAAAAAAATCTTAAGATGAACTGAGGTTTAACTTGTTCATCATTTAGAAATCCATGTCATTTATGAGTAACTGGGCTATAGTTTTCAAAATAATTTTCAAAGCACCAGCAAATATGAGGACTGTTAAATACATAATACTGTTTATGATCTGGAATCATTTTATATTTAAGAGGTAACAATACTTTGTTTTTGATATACCCAAATAGTAATCTCCCAATCAAAGAATTATTAAAATTTTTGACTGTTCCTTATTTTCTTCATTCTGCATGCTTTCCCTTTTTTTTTTCTTATTTCAAACACTTTAGTGGGGTATTTCAATTGATTCTTTAAGAATTGATTCTTTAAGAATTTCTACAGGTGACTTTTATCTTTTAAGAAAAAATTGTCACTGTCACTGTCAGTGTCCTCCCGTTGTTCATCGATTTGCTCAAGCAGGCCCAGTAACGTCTCCATCATGAAACTTTTTGTTACTGTGTTTGGCATATTGAATACGTCATGGGTAGCTTGCCAGGTTTTGCCGTGCAGGCGAGATACTCTATCGCTTCAGCCCTTAAGAAAATACATTATAATTAATTGAGTGAAGTCAGATATATTCACAGCCCTCATAACATCCTTTATTGGAACAACATACTTCATTTCAACATACTTCATTTCTAAATGGTGAACTGGTTAATACAAACTGGCATTATACACAGGTGTAGGAGAGACTGCTCAATAGACTGAACACATGCTTTGCATGCAGGAGTATTAGGCTCTGACCCAAGATCAGAGGGCATGGAAGTTGATATGCTAAAATTTAGATTCATTCAACCATAGAAGAGATAGTAATGGGGAAGGAAAAAGTCCAAAAACTTCATAGGTATCTGCTTTGAATCTTCTGATGAATGTTGATCACAAATGCATGAGATAAGACTCCAAGATTTAGAACAAAACGATTCTGGTTTTTTTTTGGGGGGGTGGGGTGGGGGGAGCACCCAGTGGTGCTCAGGACTCACTCCTGATTCTGTGCCTTAGGGATCACTCCTAGCAGTGCTAAGGGAACCATAAGTCTTGCCAGGATTGAGCCTGTGTCTGCCACCTGCAAACCAACCATGTCTCCTATCTGCTGTACTACAGCCAGAACAGAAAGATTTTAAACAGATTTCCAGAGCTGGTATAAGATATGGGAGATAGTCATGTTCCTGTCCACAGAAAGGGAGAGTTTTCATTGAATACTGATGGTATCCAATAGAAATCTCCGGGCGGCTTGGGAGGGCAGGGAATGGAAATGTTTCATAGTATTTGATCTGGTCAAAACCTGTAGCACTGTAGCACTGTCCTCCCACTGTTCATTAATTTGCTCGAGCGGCACCAGTAACATCTCACAACAAATTGTGAGACTTGTTAATGTTTTTAGCATATCGAATACGTCAGGGGTAGCTTATCAGGCTTTGCTGTGCAGGCGAGATACTCTTCGGTAGCTTGCTGGGCTCTCCAAGAGGGGCGGAGGAATAAAACCCTGGTCAGCTGAGTACAAAGCAAATGCCCTACACTCTGTGCTATCACTCCATCCCAAGTTTAAAGTATAAACTTCAGAAGGAACTACTTTACCTGCAGTTATTAGAACTGACTGCAAGAACAATGACCAAATTTCTAAAGAAAGAAAAATGAATAGCATTGAATGACGGTAAATCTAGAATGCCCATTATCCATTAAAAAATTAACAAACATTTAAAAAAATGCAACCTTCATTAATAAAAACTAAACTACAAGGCTAGAGCATAGAGTGTGCTTGCTTTGTATGTGGCTGGCCCAGGTTTGATCCTTGGCACTTCATTCGATACCACATATGTGGGTAAATTTACATTGTTTTTCCTCAGTTTTTAATTTTATCATAAAGTAATTAATTGTTTTAAGTGATGACAATAACTTTATTAATTTTGTTAATTTTATAAGATGTACAAATAAAATATATGACAGTCAGGGCACAAAATTGGAAGGGGAAGTTGAAGTATATTGTAATATTTGTATTTTAATGTATAAAGTAGTTTATAGTATGTAAGTTAGTGGTAAGTTCAAATGCATATTATAAATGTAAAACTATGGCTAACAAAGAAAATAGGTAAGACACAATTGAATAACAAATAATGAATACAAAGTATAGGAAGCAAAAAGAAAAAAGGGGAAGACATGTAGAAGACAAATTTCAGAATGGTAGGGGATGGAGCAATAGCACAGCGGGTAGGGCGTTTGCCTTGCACGCGGCCAACCAGGGTTGATTCCCAGCATCCCATGTGGTCCCCTGAGCATCACCTGGAGTGATTCCTGAGTGCAGAGCCAGGAGTAACTCCTGTGCATTGCCAGGTGTGACCCAAAAAGAAAAAAAATCAGAATGATAGATTTAAATCCAACCATATTAATAATCACATTAAATTGAAGTAAAATCATCTAAGCATTCTCACTGACCTTCCAAAATTATCAGACTTTACTAAAGTAATGCAGATTTCATCCCTATGCTATATAAAGAAAAAATATTCAAAACTTATAAAGACAAAGTAGAAGAAAAATATGTAAAAAAGATGTAAATATAAATTGTGAGAAAACGCTCTGGGAAGTAGCATTATTTTTAAAGTGGACTTCAAGAAAAAGCTATTAACAGAGATTAAATAAAGAACCAAGTCATGAATGTGCAATACCCCTAATTACAGAGCTTTAAATTACATTAAGCAAAAATTGACAGCACCTAAAAGAGTTATAGACAAATTCACCAAAAAATCCACTACTATAGTTGGCAATTTCAACACTCTTGTTTAATATTTTATGGAATAAGTAGACAGAAAATCAGTAAAGATATAGAGTACTTAAACAATATTATCAATTAACTTGACATAATGGCAATTATTAAACTCCTGTAGAATAAGCATTCCCATACTATTACAGTGTAGGTGGAACATTTACTCAAACAGACTATCTCCTGAACTACAAATAGGGACATCAAAGTTGATCATATTTTGGTGCCATAAGAGAAATCTAAATAGGAGCTCGAGTGATAGTACAGCAAATGAGGTGTTTGCATTGCACACAGTCAACCTGGGTTCAATCTCCGGCACTTCATACAACCTTCTCCTTCACAAGCCCACCAGGAGTGATCATTGAATACAGAGCCAGGAGTAAACCTTGAGACCACTGGGTGAGCACTGCTTTAAAAAAAAAAAACTAGCAAAAGAAATCTAAACAAATTTAACTGCATTACATTTATGCAGAGGATTTATCATACCACATGGAAACTAAAATTATTTTTTTAAATGAAAGTAGATGGACAGGTGGGCAGACAGACAGACAGACAGACAGACAGACAGACAGACAGATAGATAGATAGATAGATAGATGCCCCCAAATATCTGGAAATTAAGTAAAACACTTCTGAAGTTCCTATGATTCAAAGAACAAAACCACATAGTGAATTGGAAAGTAGCTTTAAATTTAAAATTTAAAAATGTAGAAGTGGTAGATAACCAATGTTTAGAAAGAAATAAGTAGCTTAATTAATATACTTTCAATAACATTGACGATGGTAAAGCTATATATGGTACAAGTGTCTTGAGCAAAGAAAATATATTATTAGGAATTCTAAAGACATTGAAAGGTAACAAAATAATATTACTCGGTTCACTATAATAAATGACAATGTGGATCAAATAGACAGATTCATTTGGGATTTTTCTTTTGTTTGTTGGGGGGGGGGGGGCGATCACAACCGGCAGTGCTTAGGAATTACTCCTGGCTCTGAGACCAAAGATCACTTCTGCAGGGACCTGGGGAACTACATGTGTGGTCAGGGATCCAACCCCAGTCAGCTGCTTGCAGGATAAGTGTGTGATGTCTACTGAACTCTCTTGGGCGTGGACATAGTTTTGAATGATACAAATTGCCTGTACTTAAGAAAACAATAGACCCCAAAATAATAAGACTCTGGCCTTACATGCAGTCCACCCAATTTGATCCCCAGAACCATAAATGATTCCCCAAGCACTACCAGATATAATCTCTGAACACAGAGCCAGGCAGGAGTAAACCCTTTACACTGATGATTGTGTCCTTCCTCTCCACCAGAAAAAGCTGATGCTAAACCATAAAGATTTATTCCTAGAAGCACTAAAAAGAAATAGTAACCAAAGTATTGAATATATAGCAAGGATTTTAAGAAAATTCATTCTTGCATAGAACAAAGAACAAACATACAGTCTATTTTTCTCTATAAAATTAAAATGAGCCTAATCTTCTAAATCAGAAATGTTTCTTGTGGATACCATGAAACTTAACTTTAAAAATTATGTAAAATGAATTCTGAGAAAGCTCTAAATCCCTTAAAATAATTTACCATTTTTGTATCAAATGTAAAGGCTCTTAAATGATAGTGACATATCAAATTTTCAATATTAAAAGATTATGTTTAGACTGAGAGATAGAAATAAAAATTTTTTAATTCTATATGTTAACTAGTAAAAATAATGGTTTTTAAATCCCTCAAAGTATTTTTTCCTTATGTAAGACCAGTTTTTCCTAGAAAACATATCTAGGTAAGTAATCATAAGACATACCATCTTATTACACTGCAAATACAATCTTCATTCTTAATGGATTTATCTTTAGCAATAAATACTTCAGATTATTGTTTGGCGTTATAAGCAATCTGAATTTTTACTTTAATTTAGAATGTGTGATAAACTTGGATACTTTCCCTCTATTGATATATCACCAGACTTTAAAAATTTACAACAATATCAGCTTATGTTATTTCCCCTTCTCCTAAGTAAGCAATGAATCTTCTCTGAGATAATAAAATGTCTCATAAAGTTGTGACAAAATATAATATGGCCAGTGTAGTCCTACCCCATAGCTTTGTTTTTTCTCCAATCCAGCATTAATGTATGCAAGTATATTTGGAAATGTGTCTGCAATTATCCAAAGACTGTACTCGGGAACTGCCAGGTACCACATGCAGATGCTTCGAGTGAAAGAATTCATTCGCTTTCACCAAATACCCAACCCTCTGAGGCAACGACTAGAAGAATATTTCCAACATGCATGGACTTATACCAATGGCATTGACATGAATATGGTATGTATTTCTGTTTTCCAAAACGTAAGCACTATAAACATATGGTTATAGCCAAAATAGAAAAAAATTTTTTTCCTTCAGCTTTGAACCCCTTGCTTTTGTTTTCCTCTCTTCAATGTTTATTTTCTCCCCTGGAGATAGTGTCTCATTCTCAACTCATGACATTGCATGGTGCTATATTTAGTTATATTGTGTGGCAAAGGCATTATAACATGATGCAAACTGATATAACTATGTGTAGTAGAGTTCCCACTTCAATTTAGAAAGAACATTACTATGCTGAAATTTGGACTTTCAACACATGGCTTAGCTGGCAACGTGAAACATTATTAGTTAGAACCCTGGTTATTAAGATTTGGCAAGTTAACAGTAACAACTATGACGCCCAAACTGAGAACCAAAGTAATCATTCTTTAAAAGAATAGCCATTTTGAGGACTTATAGAAGAGTTTAGAGGCCTTATTTTTGTCAAGTATTTTATAATACAACATTTCATATTTCCAGTAAAGACATTATTTCCTCTGAACAATTTACTTGAGCCTTTACATTGTTCCTGGTTTAATACATACTTACTTTTAAGGGGGAAATATGAATTCCTTTATAAACTTAAGTTTGACATGTAATTTCATAAGTTATTTTCCTAACGCTTACCCTTTCTTCCACTGCTCAAAAATAAACACAACTATAACTTTATTGAAGTTCAAAGAGTTCTTTTTTTACTAGAATAGGTATATTCATTATTTCAACCTTATTTATCTATAGAGAACTTGAGTAAAGACAAATCCAAATTTTAAGGCACATTACAGACTCACTACAAACTTTTAAAATATAGTTTATTCCATCAGTTACTCATTCCTCGGGAATGGGCCCTGTTTCTAATAATTCTTCAGAAAATATAGTTAAATTTCATTAACTTAATAGGATAATACATTATTTTTTCCTTAAGTAAACTTGGTGCAATTTAGATTCAGATTTTTTACTTGGCCAGTATTGGTCTAACGAAAAAGGCAAAAACTCAAAATTAGAAGGGAAAGTATAGAAAACTTTGCAATTATTATCCATTTTGAAAGATATTTATATATATGGCTAAGCTTATCAAGATATTTATGATTGATTTGACTGACAAAGCCATGTCATTATGTAAATTTTAATTGAAGTAACTTAATTAATTTCATTTTATGAAAAACTATAACTGAATTCCATGAGTTATTTTTAATTATTCCACTGTTACTTGTGAAAATTTATTTAATTTATTGATGTCACCCAAGTATAACCTTACTCTCAAAAGGAGACACCTACAATTTGATCAATTTATATATTTCCATCTATATTATTAAGAAAAATTTACATTCAGTAACTATTGGGAATTCTCTAATGCGTGGTTGGCTAAAGTCATTTCAAGAACTTTTAATGAAAACACTCGTCACTCAGTTTTTTCCATTCCATATTCAACATTACTTCATTGCCAGGAATAGAACAATTACTTATTGTACCTGCCCCACTCCATATAACTCAAGTTTTGTGAAAAAAAATTGTGGTAAAGTCTACTTTGTAAATATTTACCTTTCTTTGTTTAATTTTATTACCTATGAATATGGTTTATATACCAATTGCTTATTTGCAATGTACTTATGAAAGATTTATCTCTTTCCTGTCTGCTTCACACCTTAATACATGGAATCACAACACCCACCGGTAAGAACAGGAGGTATTTATATCCAATTTAATACTCGTGTAAATTGTGGAGAAGACCCTTGTTATCTGTCAGGTTTAGCGCTTGTTAAATAATTTCCAGTGTTAGCACTAATTTTTTTTTGCATGATATAGGAGAGGAAATACAAATCAAGATTCTGGGGAAGATTAAGTGGAAGAGGCCACGTTCAGAATAGAAATCCATAATTTAACAATGGCTTGACTTCCAATATTATACAGTTTCCCAATACCCATAGAAAGTTATTTTTTAGTCCTTAACTCCACTTTAATAAAGGTTATGGGTATACGGTTTGCATTAGATGATTGTCATTAAGAAAACGTCATTCTCTTTCATCATATTCTATTTTCATAATATAGAATCTTTACTTCCCTCTCATCTGCATGCCTGTTATAACATGATCCTGTAGTGTGTGAGCTCTAAACCATGTGCTGAATCTTGCATGTGGTTTTGAGAGCTTGACTTTGCACGAACTTCTCTGTAATACAGTGTTCAAATTTCTCATCTTGTGACTTAAAAGTGAGTGAAAAATATTAATGCAAGGTAACTCTGGAAATTCAGTAAATGGAAGATATTTACAAAATAAATAGAAAATGCAAAGCAAAGTCGATTGGAAAAAAGTCTATGATAGGTTAGAAATGAAATCTAGAACTGGAGAGATAGTACAGATGTTTAGGAGCTTGCCTTGCACACCACTTATCCCGGTTCAAATCTCTAGCATCAGGTATGGTTTCCTGAGCACTGTCAGGGATGATCCCTTAGCACAGAACCAGAAATAAGCCTTAGGCACTAACGGTTGTGCTCCGCCCCCATCCCCCAAAAAATATCTAAGTGGAATTTTTACATACAAACTACATTGTGAAAATCCATGACTCTTGTTAGATTATTGTAAATTAAATAATTTAAACTGATTTAAATTTATGAATTGTGGCACATAAAGTATATTAAACTGTTGTATTTCATATTAGCATTTCACATTATCTCATAATTTCTATGAAACATTTTTGATTGTCATTTTTGCTGCTCCCTAGTGTCCAAATGAGATTTAAGTTTTCAAATTTATTAATCTGAATTAATCCAAAATTACATTTTATAATTAAAAAATACTTGATTCCTTAATAAATCACAAAACACAGTAAATAACTGAGCTCAAACCTGCAGTCATACACCTGTTCTCTACATCTTGTGCTTTTGTGAAACGACTATTTCCGAAATGTTCCAGAACCAAAATTATCCTGGGAATACTAAGTACTCCCTTTTATCTAAAGTAAATCATTAAAGGGAAAGGATCAGAATGCGAAGCTTATGAAAGGAAGAGTCATTTTACGTTGGAAGTCAGGCTTAATAATAGTAAATATTATCTAGGCAAGTTCTGTGCTTCAGTTCTAAAATATCCTTTAATTTAGAAATTTGACTATTTGAAAGATGATAATTTGTTGGATTAGGACTAATGTCATCTCAGGGAAGCTTCCAAAATCAAAGCAATTTCTGACACAATTTGAAATTTTCTGACATTAGCCAAGGTTGATTTTAGCTAAAACATTGACAAGAACTAAGAATAATTTTGCAAGTCAGCATAAAATCAGGTTTTTCTCACATCACTTACAAGAGTGTATCTTGAAGGAAGAAGGTTCACAATAACAATAGGCTATACATTATTCTCGATGGAGAGAAATATAGAAAAAACTATAATTCAAAATTTTATTGACATGAAAGAAAAGTCTTAATGAGAATTCAAAGAAGGATTTCAATCCTTACCTAAATATGTTTCTTGTTAGTCTGGATAATAGAAAGAAAAAATTAGAACTCAGATGATCAAAGCACTTGGTGTCAATCAAATTGTCACTAATCTTGGGCTAGTCACTTTACCTCTCTGAAAGTTCATTGAATTTATTTTTAAATATTTTAAAGCATCAGAACTCAAAATATGTTAAATGTATAAAACAAATATTGTGGAAGGTTTTCTACTTGAAAAATGGAGATTCTAACTTATCTGCTGACCCATTTACTTTCTTGCTGTCTCTTGTTGACCTCTGATTCTCCTTTATGGAACATCTGCTTCTTCATAGAGTATTATTTAAAGACCACGTGAGTGTTAGAATTGTTAATGGAAGAGAACAGAAAAGGACCATTTCAGGTAAAGTCAAAGACATGAGTAAAGGCATATATTTGGGAAATTACAAGGCATTCAAATTAAGGTAACTAATCCAGAAACAACTGTGAATTTTATTTTAGGGAATAAAAGAGGAAGAGTCAAATGTATTTTTAGCTGGAGTCATTGAGAACATTTTGACAAGATGCAGAAAAGAGCTGGGATAAAAACTGGAAGAGAGAAGAATTCTTTAGCAGGTTAAATAGACAAATTTTCCTTAAATATTGGAAAGAAATGAGAAAAGGTGAAGCTTTGAGTACAGAGAAAACTTTGTGGCACTTCTGCTACATGATTCAGCCTCCTTGATCAAGCACAGTCTAGATGCAGTCTCAAAAAGAAGGAATTACAAAACCATAGTGAAAGGGAAGAAGATTTATATATTTAACTAATTAAAACTGTAGATTGAAAATGTTTAGAATCACAGTTGGACTTTAAGTGACAGGGCATACATTAATAATAGACCTGAAGAACAAACCCAAGAAAAGTTGGGAAAAAAAGTATAAATAATGAAATATTGTATAATAAAAATTCTTCTTGGGGGCTGATGTAATATTAATAAGCATGCAAATGTAAAATCTGATTTCCTTCGCTTCCATGACTCTTTTCCAACAGCACTGCTATTTTTAAGAGTAGCCTCTGCTATAACATTGGCTTTATATCTACATTGTCAATAAACTGTACTCCAATAGAGACTTTTTTGTCATGTTCATTCTCAATTCTTTTTTAATTAATACATCTGTACCAGATCTTTATAATCAAATCTGTTCTTATTGTGGACTGTTTTGATATACATAATGAAAAGTTTTTTTTCAGTTGTATAAAGTTCTTTCAGTTATATAAAGTTCTTTCAGTTACGTCTAAGTTAGCAATAAAGATTAAAAACTACCCTTATGACATTAAAATCTTTAAGATATAAAAATCACAATTTACAAAGTTTCCGGCTTTCCTGAACCATATTGTTTTTATTACTCCTTATATTTTATCAAATTATCCTTTATATATGGAAATTGGTAAATAAGGTCCATTAAAATATCATAAAGTTGCAATAAAATTATTTAAAATGTAAGTCTCACAATGTTACCGGGATGCTCGGGCAAATCAATGAACAATGGGAGGACAGTGACAGTGACTGTGACAGTGTTGCCCTCATATCAGACTATCATTTAACTGAGCTAAGATCCTATATCTAATCATTTTTCACAAAACAAAGAGTAATATTTAAAGACAGGGACAGTGGACAGGAAAGACAGTGTAGGGGTTAAGATATTTTCTTTGATGTGACTGGACCTGGTTCAATACCCCATACCGCATATGGTCTCCCTGAGCACCACCAGGAATGATTGCTGAGAACAGAACAAGAAGTAAACTCTGAACAGAATTTGGTGCGCCCCCCCCCCCAAATAAAAGCAAGATAGGAACATGATTTGAAAAGTTGATCTGTGTAATTGAGATTGATATTTTTTTTGTTTGAGCTGTAATGATCTAACAGAAAGAGAGTCAGAAGATTAGCAGTCTAGGTGTGGAAAGCATTGCAAATAATGTCTGATATGCAAGACTTGTGAACATACTCTAGACTTAAGTTCAGCAGTCTAACAAATCAGGTGAATTGGTACTTTAGAAAGGGTCAGGTCTAAGTCCATTATACTTTTCACTATCTGTTTTCCATAAAGCCTCAAAAATATAACAAATAGGGCCAGAGCAATAATACAATTGGTAGAGCATTGGTTGGGCATTTGACTTACATGCAGCCAGCCCTTGTTCAATCCCCAGAACCCTATATGTTTCCCTAAGTCCTCCAGGAGTAATTCCTGAGTGTAGAGTCAGGAATGAGCCCTGAGCACTGCCGCATGAGGCCCTGAAACAAAACAAAACAAGAAAATCACAGATACCAGACAAGATACTCTGGAGCTCCCTGACATGAATAGTATCAAAAATAAGACATATATTTTCAAGTATTTACATTATACATATACATGGTATGTGTTCATTTCTATTTCATGAATGGAAGAACTCTCATCCCGTTCTCCAACAATCATTAGAAAAGACGTATTTATAACCAAGACCATATTGTTTCTGAGAAAAACAATTTCAGTAGCAGTGGGATCTTTACAACTCCTGAGCCAAGAGAAAAAATAAATATAAGTTGTGGCTTTACATGTAAAAATAGTTCATTGCAAAGCTACCACGCTGAAGTAATGAAAACACTTCTTTGCTTCACTTCCCCTGCTTACTAATAAAGTTTATCTTGCTATAGAATAATATATATGTACATATATATAAACATATATACATATATAAATTAACTTTTCCCAATTTCCCCATAATTACAATTCTCTACAGCACTAAAGCACATCAGTAGTTAGAAATATCTGCATCCTTAACTAGAAGCAAGAGAGGCAGGGAAGAGAAGATGTATGTAACTCTGTGGTGTTTCTTTGTTTTTAGAACATGCTAACTTTGACTTGACCTCAACTGAATCATGAGCAAGGATGAATTAGAGAGCAATGATAATGATGTGCAAGTAGATTGTTATTGTTGTTTTTGTAAAAGATAATAGTTTTTCTCTATATTATCTCTCTATATGCAAAATAGAATCATGAATAGACTTTGAGGTGCAAAATAGAATCATGAATAGACTTTGAGATAATGTTCCCATCTTAGGAAAACTTATTAAGGCACCATCTTCCTCCCATTCATATATTGTGATTCACACTAAAGAACTAGATAATGGCTAGAGTTAAGCCTCTATGATTCAAACACAATAATATAATGTCTCTTTTTATGTATTTTCTACATTTTTCCTAAATAATATAACTATATAATAAATGTTGACAAGTTATACACAAATCTAATTTCAAGGTTTATAAAGGTCCCTATTTATAGATTCTGCAATATTCTGCTTTACCAACCATCTAGTCAGATATGATGACCTTACACATAGAATTATTCCCAGTTCCCATCAATCACAGCAAAGTAAAATAAGGAAGTAGCTTACAAAGGCAATTTTAACTTCAGCCTTGTTATTTGTATATTCAGAACTACTAACATTATCCACCTCTCTTAATCAGTAGTGTAGTCAACCACAAATGGTAACGTAGTAAATGAAACAATAAAAATGTCTCCTATTCCTTAGTGATCAATTGTAATGATAGAAGTAATATGATCTAAGACAATTTCAAAATCATAGATCCACTAAAAAAGAACATTGGTTTCTAGAAACAACAAAAAAGAAGTTTAGTATCTTATAAGTGCAAAATTTATCTAATGCTGAATACTCACATGACATACAAAATCAGAAAATGTTATAAAATACTAAGCCTATACTTTACTTCAGAATATTTTTATAATACTAGAATAATTTTCAGAATACTTTTTACCTGCATAATCTGTTTGATAGCCAGGCATGAGGTTTAGTGTTTCATAGGGAGCATTAATTTTCTTTTTATTAATCCTAATTTGTTCAGAATTAAGTGTATTCAATGACTCAGAGAATTTTCCCAGAAAATTTCCTATTGTCAGTCATCACCATTAGCAAAGTCATTCTGATAATTAACTTTCTATTTGGAAGAATCATTTGTCACATTCAAATTGTCTATAAATATGCCATTTGCTACCTGCCTTTATGACTATCTCCCTAAGCAGTTATACAAAGTGAAACAAATCAAAAGCCATCCATTGTAACATAAATTTCTAGTTCTTCGTAATCCTAAGTAGGGAATATCATAGAGAACATATTTTCATTCTTTGTGAAAGCAAATATAAAAGCTTAATCACCATGGAAGGAGTCTGGTAAAATATCTATTATTGATTAATTTTCAAACAAAATACTTAAAAGTATCCTCACCACAATGAGCAGTTTTTAAGCACAGCCAAGAAATAGCAAATATTGAGTCTTGTTTTTTAAGTTTAAGGAACTAATAAAGTTTATTATCAATAAGTTCTAACTGTGTTTTAAAATTCTTTTATAAAAGCAGCTGAGTAAAAGCTACATAAGATAATCAGTTTTTCTCAGCCCAAGTTGTTCATTCATCACTTGGTGGTGTGGCCAGGAGCATAAAAACAAAGAGAATCTGAGCTGATCACTGGAGAGGAGAATACAGATTTAATACTACTATAAAACTCATTTTGTAGCCACCAAATATTTTATTACTGTAAAAAAGAAAAAATCATATTGAAACTCTTTTATGAAAAACAGTTAACCCAGTGTAAATTTAATAACAAAACATATCTCACTGGAAGGTATAATGCATATAAATATGAAGAAAATAAAATACTGTCATATTAGAAATTTATACTAATGGGGATGCTCCTCTACTTAAAATTCACTGACAAAACTCCAGTGATATTTTTCAAATTATAGTTAATTATAGACCTTAAGTTTTTAACTTAAGACCCAATCCATAAGATAGATGACATTGTTCATTTAGTATAAATACATGAGCTTAAACTTAAGGATTTACTTATAAAACTAATGAAAATGATGTCATTTTATTGAGCATGTTTACCAAAACAAAATTTGCAGGCTTATGTTAACTTTGTCACCCATTCATTTAAGTTTCATTGTTTGATGTAGAGAAAACTTAAAGTTCTATTTAATCCTACCCCTTTTTCTTTTTTCATGTTTTCCTTAAGCTCTTTCACTATAGCTTTCTTTATAATTTTTCTTTTTTTTAATGTAGAAGTACTGCTATTTATTCAGCCAGTGATTAAGTTAACTGAATTGGACATGAAGTCCGCATTACTTTTTTTTTCTTTTATTGAATCACCATGTTGGCTGCGTGCAAGACAAACACCCTACCGCTGTGCTATCGCTCCAGCCCCAGTTCGATAAACCCGAGTTCGATTCCTCCGCCCCTCTCGGAGAGCCCAGCAAGCTACCGAGGGTACTCAATATGCCAAACACAGTAACAACAAAGTCTCCAATGGAGATGTTACTGGGCCCGCTCGAGCAAATCAACGATCAACGGGAGGGCCTTTACCTTTACCTTTACCTTTATTGAATCACCATGAGGTACAGTTACAAAGCTTTCATGTTTGAGATTCAGCCATATAATGATCGAACACTCATCCCTCCACTAGTGCACACTTTCCATCACCAGTGTCCCTGTCCCAGTCCTCACCTTGCCTCCTTGGCAGACAATTTCCCCAATACTCTCTCTCTACTTTTGGGCATTATATTTTTCTCAAATTTTCCCACCACCATTCAAGCCTGCCTGCTAGGAGTAGATGCTAGATCATTTATTGTTCATTGCTCATTTTGAATATCCTGGGTGCTGTGGCTTCAAGCTTCTGGAATCCTAGATTATAAATGGTTGGGTTCCAGGGACATTTCTGTAGGGCACTAATCCATTTTGGGATTCAATTGTGTATCTCTGGCCCAGGGCTGTTGGTGTGCCTAAGATGTCACCCAGAGGTACATTGTGGGTGTGACAGCCAGGCCGAAGAGCAGGTGGAGAACCAGGGAGGGATAGCCCCGCACCTCTGCCACCATGTGGCATAGAGATTTAGTCCTGGAATCTGCATTCCTGGGTCTTGCTTTTGGAAGCACTTGGTCACCGGGATTCCATCCAGAGTAGGCGGGGAGATTGCACCTGCTCCATCTGGGGTGTTCCAGTGAAATTGGCTTAGTTTGGGGTCCAGAGAGATCTCCATCTCTGTGGTGTCCTCAGGGACTCGCTGATATGCCTCTGGACCAGGGCTGTTGGTGCACTAAGATGGTGCCCAGAAGCACATTGTAAGTGTGACAGCCAGGGCATGAGCAGGTGGGGAATCTGGGAGGGAAAGCCCAGCACCTCTGCTGCGTTGCATCATGAAGATTTAGTCCTGGAACCCACATACCTGGGCCTTGCTTGTGGAAGCTTTTGGTCGCCAGGTTTCTATCTGGAGTAGGTGGGGAGAGTGTACCTGCTCCATCTGGGATGCACCAGTGATATTGGCTCAGTATGGGGCCCAGAGAGATCTCTGGCTCTGTGGTCTCTTCCGGTACTCGCTACTGTGTGTCTGGCTTTTGATCTCTTTCAAGATTTATTTATGGGGCTCTGAAGCATGGCCAGTAATTGAGTTTACAGGGTAGCACTAAAGTTGGTTCATGGGGGCGACTGCCAGAGCTTCCATGTGTATTGGGAAGTGGCAGAGGTAGCCCACTTCAACTTCGTGGAAGCCCGGAGATTTTAGTCACAAAACCCACAGACGTGAATTTTCAGCAGATTATATCTTGGTGAGGTCCATCCTGAGATGGTAGAGTCAGACCAAGGGTATGGAGCCAATTTTGGATTGTGGAAGCAACGGCTGCTGGGGGCTCTGCCTGAGCAGGCACAGGTCAACCTGCCCACTTCCGATTTACCCCAGTCATTCAGCCATGTGCTGGGTCTCTGAAATAAGGCCAATAAATGAGCTTGTATAGCTGAACCAAAGGTGGTTTGTGGGCATGGCTCCCACATATCTAACTTTCAGTCGTTTAACTTCTTGGTAAACTTGGTCCCAAGTTGTTGGGGTCTGACCTAAGGCACAGGGGCAATTTTGGAGTGTCAAGAATCCTGAAGGCACCATCAGACTGCTGATGCATTTGTCTCACAGGTACATATATTGGTGGCACCATATTCCCATTTAATTTTTCTTTTAAAATACCTTTACTTTAATAATAATCTGAAATGATCCAGAACTGCTGGTTTAAGCTTCTGAAACTTTTTGTTTTGTTTCATTTTGTTTTGGGGGCACACACTAGTGATGATCAAGGGTTGCTCCTAACATGACTCAGGAATTAATCCTGATTATGCTGGTGACCATAGGTGAAGCTGGAGATTGAATCTTTATTGCCCATCGTCAACCATACAGCACAAGCACCCTATCCTCTGTATTATCATTCCAGTGCCAGATTATTTTTTAAAGAGATTAACTTACTAAATACTAACTTCTGTTGCACTTACTTGAGTGATCTAGTTACTGACAAGAACAGTAAGAAAGCTAAATAAAAATCTAACACCATGGAAAAATTCTTTAAAGTAAATAAGAGACAAGTCCTTCTTTCCAGAATATCTAATTTCATCAGGTGCAAAGACTTCTCCATGGCACCCAAGACACCTCCAACTTCCTATTACTCTTTCTAGCACTTATTATTTTTAATAGGATGACCTTTGGGAGATGACTACAGTTAAGACACTTGAGAGGAGATAGATGTTGAAAATATTTTCCAAATTCACCAAAAGCTTTGTGAGTAAATCTATGCATACTGAAATTGCAAGAAAACGTAAATTGATTTAGTTAATGGCCTACTTTTAAAAAAGATGTAAGGCAACTCACAATGTAAACCTAAGTGCAAGTTAACCAAAGCATTTAGCAAAAGTCAGATTTAGAAAATAATTGTTAATAGAGATGAGCGGAAAATAGTTCTTAAACTCTACTGAAGTTATGAAGCACAATTACTTAAACCCTATGAAGGCAAAGAGACAAAAAACTTAGTGGTGAACTCTCTTTTCACCAATGACACCCAAGAGGTAATCACAATAGAAGTTACAGCTCTCAATAACTAGTTAAAGATAATATGCTGAATCTTTGAGAACAGAAAATGTATGTGGAAAACTAAAGACAAGGAAAGAAAAGTCATAATGAACTACTTATTGAATATCTCATGCATATAATTATTGACATAAATTACTAGATATAAAACTATACACATTCATGAGAAGTGACATTATTACTTATTTTTAAATAAAGGAGACTGACTTTCATAAAAAATTAAATGGTTTAACCAGAGTTCCAAATAGTAAGTAGTAAGTTATCTAATTTGGACTTCAATTCATTCCTAAAACTCATGCAGTACTTAAAAAAATGTGAAGCGCCTTTACATCTATCTCATCTGTCTATTCTAACTCAAAGTGTCTGTACATAGTTGTGCTTACAAACAAGGACCTAATTTTTCTTCTGTAATTATTTTCTTAGAGAATAAAAATGAGAAACTTAAAAGAAAATTTCAGCAATATCATATACACAATGTGTATTCTCATTCCAACTATATCAAAACACATGTGAATATAAAATGCATTTTGGTAACCAAAATTTAAGAAAGGTACTCCAAATCCCTTATTTGACGTAATTATGTTTATGTTTTTCTTGTGAGGACATGAGAAAGCTATGCTGAAGCCACAAAAATGAGCTTCATGGTAAAAATCAAATGAAAAGTTTTTCTACTATAGTGTCCCTAAATAAAGTGGTGCCATTGTTTCAGCAAATAGTGTCCAAACTGAGTTTAATTTCAATCTGGAATCACTTGCCAAATATACAGCATAAACATTTAAACTGATAGAATCAGAAAATCAGAAACCTAGAAGGTTTCCATGAGAAAGGCTTGGTATATAGGATCACTACCAAGAGATCAAAAAGACTCCAGCCTAATGGCAGAAACAGACAAAAGTAGAAAAGTAATCGTTTATCCAAGTTAAAAATCAGGCAGGAATTTAATCATGTAGATAAATCATAAATGTATAGTGAAGATTAGACATTTCAGCTGAGTGACTAGGAATCCATGAATTTCTCTTTTCTAAAAGAGAAGAGAGAAGGAGGAATGGGAGCAAACGGGGTGCAGTTGGGAGGACTCCCAAAGAAGGTAGAGTACAAGGGTACTAAGATATGGTGCTGATCAGGCCCTATGGTGCTACATTTTGCAATGCCCAAGCAACCATGTGTTGCTGGGGAATTAACCAAGGTTTGCTACATGCAAGACATATGCCTAAACCCCTGTACTGTCTCTCTGGACTCAAAGACTCATTTCCTTTGAGGATGATTTGGGTAATACCAAAATGTCAGGATAAAATTCTGAGTTCCTATAGCTGAATGAAGTTGGGTGAGTTTTATCTGACAATTGGAAGATTTAGTGTTTAACACGACAGTTTTCAATATTGAAAAGAAATACAGATGGATGAAGTGATTAGCACAAGTGTCAGCTTTTGGTATATTTATGACCAGAGACTCATACTATGTGGACTTTCTTCTAAACACTCTTTATTCTTTTCTGTGGGCGACTATACAATAATGGAAACAAGATGGGAAATAGTGGCTGTTGTGTGTCAGGTCTCTCATTGATCCCTTGATATTATTTCATTCATTCTTACCAATTACATCACAAAAATGGGCCTATAGAAGCAGGGTCACTATGGCTGCTTAATATTCAATATAGCAATAAATTCATTAACTTACATAATCTCATCTGACTTGTTACTATGGATCAGAGATATTTCAACTCTTTATACAAATGATTTATGTTTACCTTTAGCTGTGTTAGACAATAATTATAAAGAGTGATCCAAATGGTAGGAAATTCTAAACCTGAATTACTAGTCACTATTTAATACCCCCTTTATGTACCCCAAAATATATTAAAATGAATCTATTTTGACTGACAGGAGAAGCCAACATAAGAATGTAAAGTTATATGATACCTAAGCTAATATTCCTAAAGTGAAGTAAGAATTTGGTGTCATTGACCTATAAGATAATAGGAATTTTATAAAGTAACATAAAGTTTTATTCAGTTTAAAATGAGTAGCAGTTGTCAGAAGCCATTGTTTAAGCATTTACATAGTTTTAAATTAGTTACTGAGTAATTGCCAAAATAACAATACTGTGAGTTTTATATGTGCGTTAAAAAAAAAATCTGTCACAACTTCCATTTCTGAAAGGTGAACTACACTTTAAAAATGTTTGATATTCTCTTTCTACTTCTCTATTTTCAATGCTTATCAAAATATTTAGTATTAATAATGTACATATGAAGCATAAATATTTCAAGTACTATGAGCAAATAACAATCTCTGGCATATGACATTTACAAACACCATGGCTATTTCAGAATTATCATTTATACTAATCATATTTATATGTATACCAGAGATAGCAATCCAAATTGAGATTCATTCAAAGGCTGACTGTCTTTCATTAATTATGTCTTATTTAATTGTTACATTGCATTATATCTTTGCACAGTATGATGCTACATAACATAATGCAGGGAATGAGCAGCAGTGCAAAACGTTGTAGGCATTACATTTTAATGAGAGCATTTGTGTTTAGTCTGAATGCCTGCAGTTAATTCAGGAAATGAGTATTTGAGTTAAAATTCTGACATGTTTAGCAAACCAAGTATTCATTACGGTAGGCAAGATAGAAGCATTAATAAGAACTCCTGTGTGACAATTGCTACACCTGCAGTTATGTGAGCAAGAAATATACTTTATTTCAGGTGGAAACACCCAGTGCACTGGTAGTATGAAATTCTTATTTTTTTCCCCTTCAGGTCCTAAAGGGTTTCCCTGAATGCTTACAAGCTGACATTTGTCTACATCTCAACCAGACTTTGCTGCAAAACTGCAAAGCCTTTCGGGGGGCAAGTAAAGGTTGCCTTAGAGCTCTGGCAATGAAGTTCAAAACCACCCATGCACCTCCAGGAGACACCCTGGTTCACTGTGGGGATGTCCTTACTGCACTTTATTTCTTATCCAGAGGCTCCATTGAAATCCTCAAAGATGACATTGTGGTAGCTATTCTGGGTGAGTGTTTTAGAACCTAAATAGTGAAAAATTCAGTAATAATCTCGTGAAATGCATAGTTTATGAAATGATACTTTATTTATTATTTTTTATTTATGAATACTATTTAAGATGGATGGGTAATTTGAAAGTTTAATTTAAAATTCAATTTAACTCAAATTAACCTTGCAAAAATATGTTTCTTGACTGTCTCACTTTTTCTCTGATGTGTAAACGTTTCCATAACTCTTCAGTTCTTGGCAGCCACGTAAGACTTTGAGGCCAATTATATAAAAATAGTCAGCATTTTCCTTCTCATTTTAGAAGATCTTGGATTCATGCTTGATTCTTTAACACCTTAAAATAAAATGTATACGTTGTAAGCATACTTGCTAGCATGTGCCAATGTCTTGTCATGAACTGGATTTACATTTTGACTAATTTCATCTATTTGTCATGCTCATTTACCACTAGACCCTATCAAATTATGAAGCCTTAATTGGGTAACATAAATAAAGCTAGGAAACAACACTAAGACTTGCAGGTGATGAGATTAAAATCAGTGCTATGTTAAATGGCTTGAATTCAAATGAAAGTTCATCTGGGAACTGGAGTGGTAGTGCAGGTTAAGGCACCTGCCTTGCATGCAGCTGACCTAGGTTTGATCCCCATCACTGCATATGTTCCTCCCAGAAATGATCACTGGGCTCAGAGTCAGGAGTAAGTTTAAACACCATTGGGTGTGGCCCAACACAAATCCTCCTGCTTACATAGAAAGTCCATCTGTCAAATCTGCTCTTCAAAATTAAGTTTAGTCACTACGAATTTGTAGTACTTCTTTGGAATACACACATTCTCGTGTCTCGATAAACATCCTAAATTGAAAATATCTTAAGTTGAAAACATATTTAATATATCTCGCATATTGAGCATTATAGCTTAGTCTAGCTTAGGTTAAATGTTCTCTAAATGCTTATATTAGCATATATTTGGGCAATGTCATTTAACACATATCTATTTTATAATAAATAATTAATATCTCATGTACCTTATTGAGTACTGCAGTCATGGTCACGGTCCTCCTGTTTTTCATCAATTTGCTCGAGCGGGCCCAGTAACGTCTCCATCGTGAGACTTGTTGTTACTGTGTTTGACATATCGAATATGTCACAGGTAGCTTGCCAGGCTTTGCCATGCGGGCGAGATACTCTTGATAGCTTTCCGGGCTCTCTGAGAGGGGCAGAGGAATTGAACCCAGCTTGGCCGGCCGGCTGTGCACAAGGCAAATGCCCTACCACTGTGCTATTGCTCCAGCCCAGGTACTGAAGTAAAAGTGAAAAATAAAATGTATGAGTTCTCACTATTGACCTACACTATTGAAAGCACCATCAGAATGGGAGACCATACCGCAGTTAGTATTCACAGTTGGCACCAACCCAGGATAGAATCTCAGCACTATATGGCCCCAAGGGCATTACTGAGCCAGTCCTGAATGCCCCAGAGCAATGCCAGAGGTAGCCTGGAGAACTTCAGTCCCTCCCTACCACATTACTCAGGTAGCCTCAACTCCAAAGATCCAGAGGAGTATCACTTCCTCTGGCCTTTGCATTGATGGCCTGGTTGGCTGAGTATTGCCCACAGCACCCTGAACCTTCTGAGGACTCCAAATAAGTAAAACCACAGCATCATAAGTCACAACCATCTGTAGAACAATGGGGAAGAACAAGGAAGTTGAGAAAAAGAAAGGTTAGTTCTTTACAAACAAGCAGGGATGGGGTCAAGCCTTAGATTTTTTTACCCCCTGAAATAAACATCCCTAGTATTTGTGAACATTTGTCCATTTATTTTTTTCTTCAAATTAAATTCAGGTTAGTTTAAACAAGAAATAGGTAAATTCATGATCTTCTTTTATCCAATTCTTGTTAATATTCACAAAGACAAGGAGATTGCTTCATTCACTTCTATACTGAACTCGAGTATGCTATCGCACAGAGAACTCAAACACATGAATAAAGATGTTTGAATGATTCCTATGTTTTGATCAATTATTACCATGACCTCTTAGAAAACCTCAAAATTCACAAGACACAGTTTGGTTTATAATCTAATAAGCAAAGGGAAATAAATACATCCTAATTACTTATAAGCTAGCTATACAATAAAGTATAATTTTCATTCAATTTGAGATTGACCATTGGTTCCAGTATGTTATCGGAAGGACTGTGCTTTCTTGCACTTCAGATCTTCAGTTTAACCAATCTACAAATTAACAGATGGCTATACCCTTCTCATTTTACAAAGGAGTAATTGCAGAGTGCTGATTAGTTATAAGTACTAGTGGCTTACTCTGCTGACTTACAGGCATGTAAGCTAACTCAAAAACAAAACCAATGAAAAGTCTTTAAAATAATTTGTTTAGTCCTGGAATCATAGTACAGTGATAGCATAGTATGTTGCCTTGCACACAGCTGAACCAGTTTCGATGCCATTTACCACACATAGTCCCCAGAGCCCCATCTGGAGTCCCTGAGTGCAGAACCAGAAATAAACCCTGAGTACTGCCAGATGAGGCCCCAAACCTAAAGAATAAATTGTTATTTGGAGGGAAGGGGAGAACATTTCACACCTAGGGGTGCTCAGGGTTTACTCCTGGCTCTGCATTTAGGGATCACTCCTTTTGGTGTTGGGGGACCACATGAGGCCAGAGACTGAACCCAGGTTGACTACTTGCAAGGCAAAAGCCCTACCCACTGTACTATACCTCTGGCCTTAATTTGCTAAACTGCAAAACAATTTTAAGAGGTCCTCCTTTACAGTTCCAATGTCCATAGAAATGAGTACCTAAAATTCTTATAAGTAATGATTATCTGTTCTATATTAAAAATAATTTTTAAGTTATATTTTATTCAATATCAATTTTAATAAAATATTTCTACCCACTAAGTTAATTTAAAAGAAATTCCACTGTCTATAATAAATTCATTAACTTTTTAAACAAATACCTAAAACATTATTGTTTAAAAGACTTTCGTCACTGTCACTGTATCATTGTCCTCCCGTTGTTCATCAATTTGCTCTAGCGGGCCCAGTAACGTCTCCATTGTAACAATTGTTACTGTGTTTGGCATATCGAATACGTCACTGGTAGCTTGTCAGGCTTTGCCTTGTTGGCGAGATACTCTCGGTAGCTTGCCAGGCTCTCCGAGAGGGGAGGAGGAATCGAACTCGGAACAGCCATGTTGGCTGCGTGCAAGGCAAAGGCTCTACCCACTGTGCTATCACTCCAGTCCATTTAAAGTATATATGTTATTTTGTTGTTGTTCTTGTTTTGTTTATTTGTTTGGGGGATAAACCTGACAGTTCTCAGAGATTATTCCTGTTTCTGAGCTCAGGGACCACTCCTGGTAGGATTGGGAGAGCATATATGGTATTGAGGATCAAACCCAGATTGCTGTATGCAAGGCAAGCTCCCTACCCACTGTACTGTATTGCTCCAGCACCTTTAAAGTTTGTATGAACTTAATTACCTAAGCTAAAGAAAGTGACTTTTTCTTTATCTGAAATAAAGCTTCAGAATTTATATTCATATATATGTGTAAGTATATATGTATGTATGTGTATATATGTATAAAATGATATATGTTAATATATAATATATATCAGCCATAAACAGTTTTTAAAATAGAAATATAATTGTCACAAATCGTGCATTCCATACTTAATATTTTTTAATTCTTAATGCTTAGAGATAGAAATATTTGAGTGACCTTGGTAGTCAGGTAAAATACTGGAAGGAGGTTAAATCCCATCAAGTGTGTCAAGATTCTTATTGGTATCAGAATGCCCAAAAATTAATCCTAGTTATTTCCTCTCTCCTTCCACTTCATCCAAATAAGAAGATGACCTTGACATAACCAGTCTACCTCTTAATCCTCTTTTCATATTAATAAAAATTTGAAAAATAATTATTAATTTATTTCTGAGATTATTTTGAGAATTAAAAGAGATAATGGCCTAAGTATTTTTACACAGTGCCTGGATCCTACTTAGTTCTCTGTAAACATTTGCTGTTGCTACTATCGCTATCACTGTCATCTAACAAGACCTGGAAAAGTTGGTGGCATGTGACTACAAAGGGTGGGAAGTTCTATCAAAAGTCAGACACTGAAATAACACCCAGTATTGGCAGGAAAGCAAGGATAACACACTTTTAGAACCAAGGTAATATGACAAAAAAAGCTTGACTATATGTGTCAAGAAAATATAACTAAATGCATTATACAGTTAGACAAATTCATTAAAGGTAGTGTCAAACATGGTGATAAAATAAAGCAGTTCTATGCAATTTGAACTCCGAGTCCTCTGAGTTTTTGTTATAAAACACATTTACCTAGCAGTGGATCCCCTCCAGAGACTCATCCAAAGAAAGATCATGACTAAGCCACAATGATCTTCCTCACTTACCTGAGTTGATAAAAGTAAACCACACCTTTTTCTAGTAATGTGCCTTTACCAGATTGAAGACATGTTTGCAGCGCTATAGGTGCTTAACAAATAACCGAAACAAGGAAAGAATAGAGATTATAATAGGATCAGTACGCTTCTTCTGAAAATAAATATGACTGAGCACTCAGTAGCAGATGCTGAAATACTGTTGCCCTAAGTGTCTGTTGATTATGGGATCTTATTTTAAAATCTTTGGTTCCAGGATTGGCCAGTGGTGTCCCAGTTTCTTCTAAAATTAAGAACATTAATTTCAGATTCCTTTATCTCCCTTATTTTTTCTTTTCTATTTTTTTAGGGAAAAATGACATATTTGGAGAAATGGTCCATCTTTATGCCAAACCTGGAAAATCTAATGCAGATGTACGAGCTCTCACATACTGTGACTTGCATAAAATCCAGAGAGAAGACTTGTTAGAGGTTTTAGATATGTATCCAGAGTTTTCCGATCACTTTCTAACGAATCTAGAATTGACGTTTAACCTCAGGCATGAGAGTGCAAAGGTATATGTTAAACTGCTTATTTTTGTACTCCTGACATTTTACTTTATTCTTAGAACGTCCAAATATCTCTGAAAGATAAAGGTAAATACAAGGCAAAACTTTACCAGTTCTTAATATTTGGAATGATAAAACAACTAAATATTGGAATTTCAAATATATTGACTAGATTTAAGCTGGTCAATTGAATTTGATATTGTAGGAAACCTTAGATGATAAACTTAATTTAAAACAACCTTGAGAGGCCAGAACAACAGTACGTTAGGTAGGGTATTTGCCTCGCAATAAGCCAACCCGGTTCAATCCACTCTATCCCATATAGTTCCTTGAACCTACCTATAGTGATGCCTGAGTGCAGAGCCAGGAATAAATCCTAAGCACTGCCAGATATGAATCCCTGCCCCCCCCATTTTTTTGTTTAAAAAACAAAACTTTTATATCCAGGAATATGACTCAAATTATAAAGCACATGTCTAGCATGTGTAAGGTTCTGAATTTGACCTCCAACACCAAATTCACCCCCTGCAAATACTGTCAGGTGCATATATAGCCCTGATGCCCCCCGCACCAAGATGCTGACCAGCACTGATAAGGTCACTAGACCAACAACCTCAAACTGCTGAGAATAACTCTGACTCCCCAAATTCTGGCTCCATGTAGTTCTGTAAGACGGGAAGGAAGGAAGGAAGGAAGGAAGGAAGGAAGGAAGGAAGGAAGGAAGGAAGGAAGGAAGGAAGGAAGGGAGGGAGGGAGGGAGGGAGGGAGGGAGGGAGGGAGGGAGGGAGGGAGGGAGGGAGAGAGGGAGAGGGAGGAAGGGAGGAAGGGAGAAAGAAAGAAAGTTTTTCTTTTTTTTTTTTTGTTCATGTCCACAGTTCTCATGAGTCACTACTCCCAGGAGTGCTAAGGAGACCAAGCAATAATTGGGGACTGTATCCAGGGCTCACGCATACAGTGCATGTACTCCAACTCTCTGAGTCCTTTCCTCCACTACCCTTCAAGTATTTTAATAACAAATTTAACTAGTTAAGGCTTTCTGCATTAAACTAATCTATACTTTGGGAAGTAACTGAACCTGCACACATTTGAAACATTGTATAACAAAGGACATGTTATGTGAAAACAAGGACTAAGATTGAAGTTCATAGAAAACCAACCTTTAATAAAATTATATAAAGCTATAGAAAAGATGGAGGTCAGATAGTTAGTATGCCCTTGCTTTGCTAAATCGGTAGGACACTTGCCTTATATATGGTTGACCGGGATTCAATCCCTGGCATCCCTGAGCAGCGCCAGGTGTGATTCCTGAGTACAGAGCCAGGAATAACACCTGAACCTTGTTGTTATGGTCCAAAAGATTTTTAAAAACTACAGGAAAGATGTAGAACCAAGCTAGACTTTATGATGACATGAAATTGACCATGTTCCTTTAATTCGAGGATCTATTAATTATGACCTGCTTTTGCAGGTTTCTATTAAACTTGTAAATTATTTGTAATAAAATGAATGTTACTGAATGTTACTAAAACGCTAGACTATTGTAAAAATCCTTTATGAGAGTTTATTTTAAACAAATATTAAAATAATCTCCCTGATATTATTTATACCATACATTGATTATGATTATCTGTTCAGTAATAATATGAAATTGATATCATTCAAATTTAGGTACATAGCACAATTTCTGTGTAATCAAAGTAGCCATTAGTCAAGCTTTTGTCTGAGTAAGATTAGTCTTACAAAATGAATAATATATTCATTAATAGAAAAGGTATTTTAAGTGTAGCACTGAAGCACTGTCCTCCCATTGTTCATCGATTTGCTCGAGCAGGCCCGGTAATGTCTTCATCGTGAGACTTGTTGCTACTGTGTTTGACATATAGAATATGTCACGGGTAGTTTGCCAGGCTTTGCGGTGTGGGCGAGATACTCTTAGTAGCTTTCCAGGCTCTCTGACATGGGCGGAGGAATTGAGCCCCGCTCGGCCAGGCCGGCGGCTTACAAGGCATATGTCCTACCGCTGTGCTATAGCTCCAGCATTTTAAGTGATTCACCTATAAGTTAGTCTAGATTTTGTAAGCATAGAACTTTCCTATGAAAATGTCTTGAGGACAACCTACCTCTCTATGAATACACCACTTATCTTGTAACCCATGAAATGAAATGTTGAACTTTTGATACTTGACATTTAGTATTAAAATACTAATATATTCTCTGGGATAAAAGTAATATACAAGTTAATAGTTAAATAAAATATAAGAAATGCATCTCTCCCTGGAAAAATGTGGTTCCCAGGCTTTGTGAAAAGCTTAGAGAAAGATGTTTATGATCACCAAGGCATTATTAAACTAACTGAAAAAATGTTATGATTATTACTTCTTTGCAAAAATTTAAAAATATGTAGGTGGTAAAAGTTTCAAGTTAACAAGGCATATGATTTTTAAACTGTCTAACTTTATCAAATTTGACAGTTATATAAAATCCTGTTTTAATGTCATGAACTTCAATTTCATTAATCTTGCAAAAACAACACCTATTTCAAATATGCTATACATAAAAAAATTAGATGGATCTATCTAAAATAAAATGGAGCTACATATGTTTTATTTAATAAGAAATTCATTTTTATTAATAACATTGATTATATTTTTGAGAATAAATCATACAAGGAGAAAGACAGAACTAAGAAAAATGTAAATAAATGGAGATTTCAATAGGTACAAGGACAGAGTTCATTGACTACCATCTGATGTTAATACTCGTAAAAGTTTACCATGTTATATTATTATGTAATTCATTCATAGCTAAGTAAAACTGGTTTCCATAATTTTCTTTGCACATTTTAATTCTGCAGCTTTTTAAAATAATTTTAAACTTACCAAGTCACATAGATGACATTTCACAGAAAACAGTATGCTGCCTCAAACACTGACAATTATTATCCAAAATATTTTTATTAATAGCTTCTATAACTATGAATTACCTAACCAGATGATTAAACTACTAGAATTACTCTATCAGTCTATATTATAACATAATGACAACCATTATGAAAAATGTTTTAGCTCTTTGCTTACATAACAATTAAGTCTCAAAATGTTTGAAGATAGGGTAAAAGTAAAGTTTACTGATAATACATTCTGTTAAAATTGAATAATTTTCCAATTTAACTCCTTATTCCATTTACAAAGGCTGATCTCTTATTACGTTCACAATCCATGAATGATTCTGAAGATGACAACTGTAAACTGCGAAGGAGGAAATTGTCATTTGATAGTGAAGTTGAAAAAGGTAATTTCTATTTCTAAAGTTTAAATACAGAGCATGTGGTTATTACTCTTTTTACTTAAATGTTCATTGTTTTTCTGATTTCAAGAGTTGAACTTCATTAAAGATTTCAGGGGGAATTTTTTTTTTTTTTTGCTTTTTCTGAAGTGACTCATATGGTTTCTATTGATACTATCAATATGATTCAGCAAAGCTCTCTGGTATCTACAAGCACCTCAAAGATAGAGAAATAAAGCAGGTTGGTTTAAAAAGAGAGATCAGTTAATAACTGCTAAATAACTATGCCTCAGTCCTGAGCAAAGTATTCTTGAAAGGGAACTCATTACAACATAAGTAGTCAAGTCTCTCATATACTTTTATGGCAAATATGATGGCGGTATATGTTATTCATCTTTGTTCCCAAACTTGCAGCAGTACTTGGCTCCTGCTTCTTTGGGGTTCTTTGGTCTCTTTAGTTATTATTTTAATTTTATTCATATACTCAATGCAGTTCATGTACTAAAAAAGCTACCCTCTTTCTAAGGAACAAATGAAGAAAAATAGACCTTCCGTTCTTGAATAACATGCCCTCAGTTTCAGATACAAATTTTGTTATGAGAAAAATACAAAAATTTCAATGGGACTTAAGATGAATAATTCACTTGTTTGGAGTAAAGTTATGACTCTTTGGAAGAAACTTCTACTTTTGCCCTCAGGCAGATTCAACACACATTTTAACCTACCATATTTGACTTCTTAGAAGAATCTGAGACTGAACCAATCCCTTTGGGTTTTTTTTTTTTTTGGTACAATCTTCTTAGCATCAGACATCGTACCCTGTTATCCTACTACTCTAATTCACCTGTAGAGAACTCTGAGAATCATTATCTTCTTAATGAGACGATTATTTATTAGAGCTCTTCACAGCATAGTACTGTGAGGAGTCCCCTTCTCTTTATTCTGCTCATACTTTCCCCCTTATCTTCCTTAGAAGCATAGTTTAATTCTATTCTCACAGAGGAGAATATAATTCGCAACTTAGTCCCAGGTTAACTTGTCAGAGCGTGGGAGCATATTCTAACCATATATACAAGCACCTCTGAAAATACCTATTTCTTGGGAACCAGAGATATAGCATAATGCATAATGCACTTTCCTTGCCAGCAGCCAACGTGGGTTCAATCTCCAGCATCCATATGGTCCAGAGGCAATCACCGTACCTCTTGTGAGTAGTCCAGAAATTCACTGTCACTGTCACAATCCTCTCATTGTTCATCGATTCGCTCGAGCGGGCTTAGTAACGTCTCCATTATAAGACTTGTTGTTACTGTGTTTGGCATATCGAATACATCACAGGTAGCTTGCAAGGCTTTGCCAAGTGGGCAAAGACACTCTAAGTAGATTGCCAGGCTCTCTGAGAGGGGCGGAGGAATCGAACCCAGGTCGGACCAGGGCATGCAAGGTAAACGCCCTACTGCTGTGCTATCGCTCCAGCCCAGTCCAGAAAGTAATAATAATAATTAATATATATTTCATAGTTCAAACTCATTGCTTCCTATATTTAATTCATGGTGTCCCCCTGAAACTTATCTCCCCAGCTAACTTCATCTCCAGATGACCCCACAATCAAGAAATTACACAAATAAGATGTCTAAGAGCCAGCCACCTTCAAACCTCTCCATCATCTTTGGCAATAAGTATTTATTATTGCTAAATCTAATACATATCCATTTACTCTTCAAACTAGTCAAAATTTGGTTCACTTATCTCCATCTTTATAACCACAACTGAGGTCAAAATATTATAATCTATTTACAGGGCCTCCCAAATCACCATGTTGTATCCAGTTGTCCATCTCATCTGTCTTCCACACAGGACAACTAATTATTTTTTCCTTCTAATGCATTTATACTTAATTGCTCGTATATTTAAAGCCCAAAAACTTTTATTTCATTAAATTCTTATTAGGGTGAATATATACTTACTAGTCTTATCCCAGATTACCCATTACTTTACTGTCCTAATTTGGACTCCCCACATAAATAAGTCTTCTTTGCAGCATTTATGTCAGTAGTCCTATGTTTATTTGCATGATTATTTGCACAAAGTTGTCTGCCTTTACTCCATAAGACCCATGGAGGTGGGAAATATTTTATTATTCAAATATTAGTGATTTTTCACATTGCAGATGTTCAGCAAATATTTATTGGAAGCATAAATGAATTAACAAAATAGAACTCAAGCATATTTATTTGAATTTTCCTTCTTTTAACTTCTTTATCCATTTTTCCCTCAGTCCTCTGGATACTCTGTTTAGGAAGCTCATCTAATAATGTCAATTTACTCCACATTTCAAATCAATAAAATAGCCCTGTCTTTAATGTAAATTGGTCTGTTTCCGTTCATACAGTGCCTTAATTGAATATCCTCCTAATACTCAAACTCACATACCAACAACTATATCACACTCTTTTTTGACATACTGAAGTTATATTTATTCTATTGTGTTTAATAGACAATGATACATTCAATATGAATTACTTATCAATTCCCTTAAATATAGAATATTGTTTCTTTTTATAGGTGCCAGAGATTTGACCCACGAAAAGCATGTGCTCTAACACTGAGTTCACATCTCCAAATACATCCTAACCACGTTCCCCTTGCAGTAGTGTAAAATCATGTACAATACACTATAATTATGATAAATCTGTACTTTTTATTTAACAATGCAAAAGTTTCTTTAGAAATAATGATAAATAAATCACAATAAATTAGAGTAATAGTATTTATTTCCTAAAAGTGTGACTGATTATAGAACAATACATCATTTGTATATAGTGATCATTTATTTCTGCAAGATCTTTTATTATCAGCTAGGTGAATTTTATTGAAGTCAATTGTATTATTACATCACTTAAGTTTTAATTGTGCATCATTAAAACATATATATATATTCACTTTTTTCCATTAATAGTTCAATTCAGATCTTTGGCATACTGATCCATGTCCCTTCTTTCTATTAACTAATTAATCTTATAATTTAATTTTTTTTCTTTGCAAATCCAAAGCCTTGCATATGTGAGACATGGATCTTACTCATGAGTCATATCCCCTGCCTAAAAATTTACTTTTGTTTTATCTAGTTCATCCCTGTGTTTGTCTCTTGGTGACTTTTTCTAATATCCAAACCGTTATAGTCAAGCTGTTCTTCCGTAGACTTAATCTAAATCCCTTATCCTGAAGTTAATCTCTTATTTTGATCTCACTAGAAGTGAAAAACAGCTTGACAATGTCATCTATATAATAATGTTTCCCATACAGTTGAAGATTTATTAAATCTCCTTTCAATCATGTTTAGCTTTGTCATCCTCAAGCTAAATAATCTAATATTTTTATCTCCTGGTAAATGCTGAAAGCATGTCACAATTTATATTGTGTGCATGCAACTAGACATAACTATTGATTCTAAAAACTTTTTCTTTAGTTTCAGACTCAGTCTACAAGATCCATTTTTTTGGGTCAGCCCCGGCGATGCTCAGGGATTACTCCTGGCTCATGCACTCAGGAATTGCTCCTGGCGGTACTCAGGGGACCATATGGGGTGCTGGGAATCGAACCTGTGTCGGCCATGTTGGCTGTGTGCAAGGCAAACGCCCTACCCACTGTGCTATTGCTCCAGCCCCATTTTTATATAAAATGTACATGGAACAGGATTTGACTACCTACTCGCAGCTCTTGGAAGCTTTCTTGCTCGAGCGGGCCCAGTAACGTCTCCATTGGAGACCTTGTTGTTACTGTGTCTGGCATATCGAATACTCTCGGTAGCTTGCCGGGCTCTCCGAGAGGGGCGGAGGAATCGAACTCGGGTCGGCCATGTTGGCCACTTGTAAGGCGAACACCCTACCCGCTGTGCTATCGCTCCAGCCCTAGCTTTCTTGAATATTAGTAAATAAGCATGATTTGTTAAAGTGAAAACACAAAGGAATGCATTAGTCAGAACCTAAGTACATACCTAGTCTTCAAGATTCCTGTGCTAGCTAGGTAGAAAATTTGCTTAAGTCAATTTATTTCCCATCACCCAAGATTAATGATCTGAAGGTGACTACTCATTCTGGACTAGTTGATATAAAATCCTCACTTATATTATAGTATAAAAATACATAAATTCTAAAAGACAATTGTTGCTAAATGATATGGAGAAAGCTAAAATTATTAAATTAAACTTTCACAAAGGTCAGAGAATTGATCCATATAGGAAGCCTGACTCAAGTGCTGGGGGACGAGGGCAGTTGGGATACAAAGGGGACCATTATGACAATGATGGTTGGAAGGGATCCCTCTGGATGGGAGATGTGTGCTGAAGGTAGGTAAAGAACCAAACATGATGGCCTCTTGGTATCTGTATTGCAAACTGTAATGGCCAAAAGTAGAAAGAGAGAGCCAAAGGAGAAAATTGCCTACCATAGACACAGTCTGGGGGCAAGGGGGTGGTGGTGGGAGGAATACTGGAGATGTTGGTGGTAGGAAGTATACACTGGTAGAGGGATGGATGTTGGAACATTGTATAACTGAAATCCCGTTGTGAAAGCTTTGTAACTTTTTAAATAACTTTTTGTAACTTTCTTTTAATGTCATGGTGATTCAATAAAATGTAATCGATAAGCTTTCAAATACACTGATATTATACTTCGGTATCTCTAAGAACTCTTCTCCAATAACTAACCATTAGTTTTTGTTATCTATTTTATTGGTATATAATCATGCCTTTAGATTATTAAGATAACTGATATTTTGAAATTGTATTTGTATAGAAAAATGTTGTCTTCCCCCTTTCTTATTCTTAAAACTAGAGACTAAGGTACTTGATTTAAAACAAATTATATTTTAGATTGCAATTTTCTTCAACATAATTTTTGATGCATGTAGCAGGAAAATATTTAACCTATCTCAAAGTTTTAACAGTAGGAAAGTGGAAACTTAAATGATGAGAGACATATTAAGTACCTCTTTTTGACCAAAAGTTGTATCTTCCTGCTCAATCTGACAAATAAAAATGCTAATTAACCTATCAACTCCACAAAAGATGGATTGAGCACAAGTGTTTGTTCCCAAATATTCATAAATAGGTACATTTTATTAGCAGTCTTGAGAAGAATGGATCATGACACTTATTATATACTCGTGTTCATTCTGGTTTTGGTTTTAGTTTTTGCGAGATAGCACACGTGGAGGTGCTCTGGGGCCACTATTAGTTTGGTGATAAGGATTTGATCCTGGTGGTATTCAAAGGATCATGCTCTGCCATGGTTAAAACTTAGCATCCCACATGCAAAGCATGTACTCCGGTGATTGAGCTTTCTCTTCATTCCTCCAATATTCACCCTGTTCCTAGATAGAAAAACTGAAAGGTGAATAACAAATGCTATAGAATAACATCCTGTGTGAAAAAAAGGTAGAGATGGACTGTCAGCCTGAAGCAGAGAGATGAAATGGTATTTATCAACTAAATCTAAAGGCAAAATCTAGACCAAATTAAACAAGCAAAATTTTCCTTTGTAAAACAATAAGTAGCAAAGAGGAAAATGTAAAACTCCCTTCAATTACTGTCCTCAAAATACTTTTTGTACATGGAATATGAATAGAATTCAGAAAAATTACATCTGTACTATTTGATGTCTATTCATTGTCACTGTCACTGTCCTCCCATTGTTCATTGATTTTCTCGAGTGGGCCCAGTAACGTCTCCATTCTGAGACTTTGTTGTTACTGTGTTTGGCATATAGAATACATCACGGGTAACTTGCCAGGCTTTGCTATGTGGGCAAGATACTCTTGGTAGCTTGCCGGGCTCTCCTAGACAGGCGGAGGAATCGAACTCGGGTTGGCCATGTTGGCTGCACGCAAGACAAACACCCTACCCGCTGTGCTATCGCTCCAGCTCTATTAAATGATCAAATTTAAGTTGCAAAAGTCAGAAATGGAAGAGTCATCAAAATCTGGAAGTACCTGGCAGCTAATTGCAATGCATTTCAACCCAATTTAATGTATTCCACCAGCAACCTATAGCCTAAGCCTGAGAAGTTTTCATTTTTAATCCACAAATAGACTGGCATTTCTAATTTTATTTTAAGTTATAGAATACAAGCTTTGTTTTAACTAGTAAGGAATAGAAAGATGCTATTAACAGTAGTGCTACTTTAAAGAAATTCATGTGACTGAATTTCAGGAAGCAGCTGGCTGCTGATCCAATGGCAACGAACATGAAATGAATGTTGTTTCTTCTTCATAAATTTTTTAAAAAATCAAATATTTAATTTCTTTTTTTAATGACTCTTACTTTTACCTTTAATGTTTGCTAAAAGTTTTAGATATCACATATATTAAGTACTTGGTTCAATTTTAATGTGAAACTAATACTTCTTCATTCTATGAATACTTTTCCTGAGTTAAAATCAACTCAGTGAATTGAATGAATTTCATTTTTAATAATATATGTTAAGCAATAACTTTATTTCTAAGCATCAAAAATCAAGCTGTGAGTTGTTAAACTAAGACCAAGGCCTATGTAGTAGGTGGCGTCACTTCCATCTTATGTTAGTTTACAAATCTGTGGCAAATTTCTATAATCTATCTAGCCAAAGAGACAAAGTGCTATAAAAATGTATTATGTGCCTTAATTACAAAAGTCCACATTAGTATGATACATAATTAGATTGGGAGCACTCTAAGAATGACTTAATGTTAAACTCAGTTTATATTTGATTCCGTGAAAAAGATTCCTTAAATGTACTTAAAAGAAAAGCATTTTCAAAAAGGTAAGTCTGAGATCTGATTCAGATTCCATGGGTGTGAAAATAATACAAAGGTTTACTTAGGAGCACCAAACCAATGCAATTCACTATGTAGGCACAGGAATAAATTAGAAAAGTGAAGGTTTTTTTTCCAACAATTTACTATGATAAAATTATTTTTAGGAATGAAGTAATATATTCATAGAGTGGGGAATACTCATCAAATGTTCAAAGGAAGAAAAAATAAAATCAAAGGAAATTGAGGAAGAGAAGAATGAAGTACAGAGCTTTAAGGAGAGCCTATGTCAATAAAAGTAGGAGAAAGGAGGTTGCATAGAAATAGATGATCAAAATTTTCACAACCAAGAAGATCATGTTTAAGTGGAAATACATCAATGACATTGACTAATCAATAATTTCTAGGGTGTGGGAGACTGGAAATGTTTATGGCCTTCTCACCAATGATTAAATAAGTAAGGAAATGTGAAATCTTTAAGAACCTGAGTTAAACAATTCATTTTGCTACATTTACTGCAGTTGATTTTCAGATTCCATCCTTTTGTCCTTGGGCTAATTTCTAGTCTTCATATTTTAAATTATGATTTTTGTTTGTTTCGGGGGGCTGGAGCAATAGCACAGCAGGTAGGGTGTTTGCCTTGTAAGACGCCAACATGGCCGATCCGAGTTCGATTCCTCTGCCCCTTTTGAAAAGCCTGGCAAGCTACCGAGAGTATCTCGCCCTCACCACAAAGCCTGGCAAGCTACTTGTGACGTATACGATATGCCAAACACAGTAACAATTGTCACAATGGAGATATGTTATTGGGCCCGCTCGAGCAAATTGATGAACAATGGGAGGACAGTGACGGTGACAGTGTTTGGTGGCCATACCCAACAGGTTTCAGGGCTTACTCCTGGCTCTGTGCTCAAGGGTCACTTCTGGCAGTATTCAGGGTACTTTGTGAGGTGCCGGAGATCAAAACCAGTTTGTCCCTTACAAGTCAAACATCATGTGCTATACTATCTCCTTGGCTTTTGAATGATTTATTAATAAATGAAAAAATCTAATTTCTAGGCCAAATGAGAATTTTAAGAGACAATTGGAAGTGCCACTGGAATGACCTTAAATCAATTCATTTGGTCTTCTATAAACAACAAAGTAAGCCCAACAGACAGTGAAAATGGGGGCTCTCTCTTAATCATTTCTCTAGAAAATGATATACCTTCTGGAGTTTTATTGGTTAGTTATTAGCAGTAACCAGATGGAGAATTACTCTCTCTCCCCAGGACACTAATGGAAACAAGTTTGTCTCTTAGAGTTTTCTCTGCTGAAATATGTTATAACATAACCTTCAGGGCTGAAATTATCCTGACATTTCAGTTTAAAACACCCAACATACACTACTGGCTTTAATGTTATTAGATAGGTCACTTTAATTACATATTTAGCATTATCTTTATACCTATATGCTTCCAAACCAAGTCTCCTGGGAAGTCATGGCTGTTACATGCACAGTATCAGGGTTGAAATTCAGCCTGCCAGCCTTCACTGCAAGGCTTCCAGCTTTTAACCTTTACAGTATGTGAATGGCCACCGCAGGTGAGGAAGCTTGAAGGTTTAAAAAAAAAAAACATAGTGGAATAGTGGAGATATTTTTGAATTGAGACACATTCTTTTTTTCTCTTTTTTATTGCCATAAAAAGAATGATATTACAAAGAAAAATGATTGTTGAGTATTTGTAAGGTTGTAAATTAACATTTTGTAATTTTTTTCTGAGACAAATGCTATTACTGTTGCAGATATTCTTTTAATTTTTAAATGAATTATTAATTTCCTTAAGAGAATCTAATTGCTCCTGTAATTAAATAGAGAGGCCTCCCAGCCTATCTACATTTTTAATAGGAAAAACAAGTGACAGAAAGCATTTTAGGGTGGTTTTATAGGAAAGTCTATGTTAAAGATATTCAAATATGTTACCAGTAGTTTTTAACACATCTCTTAATATATTATACAGTTTCATATTTGATTATTTTCTATAATTTTTCTTTAGATTTTGGCAAAGGAAACAGTTCAAATGATCCTGAAGACTCTGTGGATACCATAAGACATTATCAGAGTTCCAAGAAACATTTTGAAGAGAAAAAAAGCAGGTCTTCGTCTTTTATTTCCTCCATAGATGATGAACAAAAGCCTCTCTTCTCAGGAATAGCCGATTCCCCAATAGGAATAGGAAAAGCAACTGAACTCAGTTATGAAGAAACTGTTCCCATCTCAGGAAGAATTCACACAGATAAAAGAAGTCACTCCTGCAAAGGTAATCAAATTTCTCAGAAATCAAATTCTCTTCAGTGCTGATCATAAAATGGTGACTACTTACAAAGTAGACCTGACATATCTTAACCTAATCTTTTGCAACACTATCATGAAATATTTACATAATTCAAACCAGATTATCTATAAACCATTGACTTGATTCTAGAACAGTTGTATTTCTTATTTGCTAAGTGGCAGCATAAGGACTTCAATAGCGCATTATACATAATGTAATGGCACGTGAACTATTCTGGGATTATTGTAGTTATTTGAACAGGAAAGGGGCCTAATGAGGGTTTTGAGGACTAAGTCAGTTAATTTATATAGTTATATATGGGTGTGTAAATACAAGTATATATCATTATATAACATATGTATGTATATTTATTATATTTATTTCCCATCCATCATTCCCAAACACGGTAATTCTATTAAACAAAGTGTTAATGCATAATGCTGTACTAAGTACTAAAAAAAGTTTACTGGTAATTATGAAAAAATGAAGAGATATACACTGTATTCTTAAGCCAACTCATTTCAACATCCTTATTAACTCTACAAAAAGGAATATACAAATGTATGAGTTTTGTTATAGAAAATGCACATGAAATAGAAAATAATACTTCATTAATGTCTGAAAATTTAATGATGAGGATATATATGATGCTCAAGAAAATAGAATCACTTTGAAAAAAAAGTAACTTAGCATTACAGAGCTAGGTCTACCGATGAAGTTAGAGCTAGCAGTTAAGTGACTGCAAAAAACAGATGTAGTTTACACTTCTTAGCTCCAAGCCTAGCTCTACCACTTGCTTTCATTTTGACTGCTGGGAAGTGACTTGACAGAGCCAATCAAAACTTAGTTTGCGCATATTTGTTATTATATATTTTTATTTGGTTTGGAGCCATACCCAGCAGTTGCAATCAGAAGCTGTTCTCAGTTTGTTTCTTAGGAATCACTCCTGGTGGTGCTGTGCTAGGGTTCAAGCATAGTACTTCTGCATTTTATGTACTCTAGCCCATGAAACTATCTCTGTTCCAATTTGCATATCTTTAAAATAGGAATAATATTTTCTAGCCAACTGGTTTGTTGTGACTATTAAAATAAACATGAAAATAACTCTCTTAAAATAAGATTGTAGTTTGGTTTATTATTCTCTCACAGATTTCATTTTTGACCCATTAATAATTTTGCATATCTCTGAAAATATAAAAATGTAGAGATAAAGTAACTACAAAAAAATAATATAAATGAGATAATTGAGAGATAGCACAGAGCACCTACTTTGCATGCAGCCAACCTTGGCTCAATCCCTGGCGCTACATGTTCCCCTGACACTGCTGGGTGATCCGGTTGCTTAGAGCTTGGAGAAGCTCCTGTGTACCAGTGAGTGTTGTCCAAAACCTCTTGCAAAAGATCATAAAAGAAATGAAGGAAAAATAGGAGTTCTTGGCCTGACTAGAAATAAAATTATGAGACCCAGTAAACAAATGCCTATTATTAACACCATAATATAAGTGGACTATATCTGGGAATATATATGACAATGAAGGTTTTATTAATCTAAATCTGTTCTTGAATCTATGAATTTATGAAAATTTACTGACTTTATTATTCTATGTTTAGGCTTTTAGGTTTTACATTTTCTCAGTAACTTGCCTTATCAAATCTTTTATCATGGCCCCATGCTAAAGCTAAGAATATAAGCCAAGTTCTCTAGACAACGTAAAATCTTGATGAAGTGAATGAAAATAGTACCTCATTTATCACAATGGAAGAATGGAATATTAAATGTGATTACCAAATGTCCCGTTTTAGTTATTTATGAAAGAGGATCCTGAGAAATGTTAAAAATAGAAACAGGTTGCGTTATGAAAGTCAGAAGTTCGTGAAGAGCTTGCTGAATCCTCTCTCTACAATCTCCAAAAGTTAGCATATCATGAGCCTGGTTTTTTATTTTTTAGTTACTCATTTGCTGTGCTCAGCTTGAGTTTTAAAATCTAAAGTGACAAGTCATTAAATATATATTTGAGGAACTTTGTGACTCTCACTGACTGAATTCTACACCTTTCATCTTATAAATTTTTCCTGTCACTTTTTCTAATTATTTTTAGTTAGCTATTCTACATATACAGAGCATTGTAACAATAACTTTAGAATCTACAAACTTTTCACTTCCAAATATGCACAATGCAATTATTACTCAATCATTAATAATTACCTTGAAAACGCCTAGCTGAATATGCATGTCAATTGAATAAACATAATTGATTTATATATCATCAATCAGTGTGGCACATGATTAACCTGGTTAATTAAGATAGTCAACCAATGGAAAATTCCAAAATTCCATTCAATGAAAATTTCATTCCCTAATGAGTTTAAGGTGAAGTACTGTGGAATGTTCAAGAATTTAAATAATATACAGGGTATAGTTATAATTGCTATTTTTCAAAGTACTAAACCTGACTAAATTTTAATTTTATTATCAATAGAAATTTTTACTCACTCACATTCTTGGCATTTGTTGTCCTGAATCCAGAGAAGAGCACCTTTGGGCAAAACTAAAGAGAAAGAAACAATTAGATGGACTCTGATCCTACTTAAATTGAGGTCAAAAGTTGACTGTAGGAAAATTGTGTGCCCAGAGCAAAGAAAAAGTTTACTTTCTGTAAATCCACTTCCAGAAATGTGTTTTGCAACTATAGCAACATTTTCCAAGGCAACCAAGTGCAGATTCTTTCTGAGCTATATTTAGAAAGTGCCTACAAAGATGCTCATTTTAATTAAGACCACTAACCAGGATTTTTCCTTTGAATTTTTTTTGTATCACTGTTAGAACAAGCTAACAATGTATCTCTAAATTTTAATGTAGCACTATAGCAACATCCTCCCATTGTTCATCGATTTGCTCAAGTGGGCCGAGTAAAGTTTCCATTATGAGACTGTTACTGTGTTTGGCATATTGAATAGGTCATGGGTAGCTTACCAGGCTTTGCCATGTGGGTGAGATACTCTTGGTAGCTTGCCAGGCACTCCTAGAGGGGCGGAGGAATCAAACTCGGTTCAGCCGGGTTGGCCGCGTACAAGGCAAACGCCCTAGAGAATAAATTATAACCAAGAACATTCTAATAGTTTACATTTTATTCATCTTTTGGAAATAAAAAACAACTCATTTTATTTGAGCACTATAAAAATGTATTTATGCTTAACATGCTGCACTTGATATTCAAAAAAATTATTCTTTGTAACTCAAAAACATATTCATGTGAAAAATGCAGACCAGCTAGATATTTTTTCTCTTACCTGTACTTCCATTAGGGAAAAGATATTGCCCACTTTTTCTTTTCCTTTAAAATTAGCTCCAAATTCCTCTGCTACATTTTCCTTGGATTTATTTCCCTTCAATTATTTAAAAGCTCTTCCCTGGATATATGAAATTAGAAAGTAAGAAAGCAGATAAAATGCCCTATAAAAAAAAGTAAGATCAAGTCATGGATGTAGCTCAGTCATAATATAGGATAGAGCATATGTCCTGCATGTGTGAGGTCTAGGTTTGATCTTCTGCACCATATATATACTCTGAGCACTGATGTGTGTGGTCCTGTGATCCCTTCCCAGCATGGGATCCCAGCAATAAAAGCAATAATAGTTATAACAATACAAAACCAAAATACATGACAAAAATGAGAGGAAAAGTAAGATATTTATCTTCAAATATTGACAACTTGAAAATATAGAATATAGGAGAAACAGTAAATTGGAAGGTCAGAAATGAACCAATGAAAAATTATCCAAACGTTGATGAACTGAACTCTTTCTTTCTTTATTTATTTTTTGTCACACCCAGTGATGTTCAGGGGTTACTCCTGGCTCTGCACTCAGGAATTACTCCTGAGGATGCTTGGGAAACCATATGGGATACGGGGATTGAACTCTGGTCGGCCTCCTGCAAGGCAAATGCCCTATGCACTCTACTATCGCTCTGGCCCCAATGAACAGAATTCTTAAAGTGGAACAACTGCCTTTTTCTCCACTGCCTCCACATTCAGTAGTGGTTGAGCATGTAAGGGTACTCAAAACACTTAAAAAACAGACATTAAGACAAACAATGTTTTAAGGTTTTGTTTTTTTTAAAGATAGTGACATGAAGTACCAATTCTAAATAATAGAGCACCAAAACCCCCCAGAAATTATTAATGTGTTCTATTTTTTATGTGTAGAAGAAACTACAAGGAAATGTGAAAGAGTGTCTCCGGACAACAAGATTTTCAAAACCCTTTCCAGTTTTTCCAGTTTGTAACTGGAGAGATAATACTGCTGGTAAACCGTTTGCCTTTCAGACCCTGACACTATAAATGATGCCAGAAGTGATCCATGAGCACAAAGCCAGGAGCAAACCCTGAACATGGCCTATTATGACCCAAAAACCAAAAAGGAAAAAAAAACAGTCTTTCCATTTCTAATGGCTATGGTTGTTTGGTTCTACATTTCATTACATTGTACTAAGGGATACCCCCCGCACACACACCTCAAAAAAGAATGGCACTGCCACCTTGAATCTCAACTTAGGCATGCTCTGAATTATGAAGTGTAAAATTTATTTTGGCTAAGAGTCCAAAACCTTACATCAGAGGTAAAGCAATACAAATAAAATGGGCTATTTCTTCTCAAATACAAAAACCACAAATTCATTGCTCTTTAAGTTTGGGTTGACTTCTCGGTGTTTCCTCTTAGCACAACCAGAAATATGACAGAAATCACAAATACAAAATCATATTCAAAACTCACTGCTCGTAATATATTTTATTTGCACATGGGAAACGGTGAGTGGCAGGGTGGGACTTGCCCACCAACTGGTGCTGACCCCTAGCTAGGTCCCTGAATTGTTCCAGCTTTTGTCTCTTGACATGTTTTCTGAGATGCCCTGTTTCCTCTCCAGTGGTTGCCTGTGAATACTAACTTCGATCTTGCTGCTTTCCAGATATTGCTGACTCCAGAAGCTGGGAACGAGAAAACACCCGAACTCAAGCTGAGGAGTCTAGTCCATCAGCAGTTCAGCAAGCAGCCTGGGGGATCTCTGAAACAGAAAGTGATCTTACCTATGGAGAAGTGGAACAAAGATTAGATTTGCTCCAAGAACAACTTAACAGGTATAGGCAAAGGAGGAACAAAGAAAAGGACAAAACCCATGCCCATAATTGACTCTGTCTATTACTTATAAAACAAACAAAAATACTTTTACCTGTACTAAATAATTTACTGGTTTGCTTACTTATATTTACTTAATATAATTTGCTTTATCCATGCTGTTTGCTACCAGAATTCAGCAGTATTAAGCAATAGAGAAACCCATTAAAATGTGTGTGCATAAATATATATAGGGAATTTAAATGAAGTTAACGCCACCTGGTGCTGAGGTCTGTATCCCATCTCTAAATGCCAAATTTAAATCTTGTAACATTGATACATGCTTGATATAATTAAATCATACAATCATTTATTTAGAGTCAGTTATTCCAAATTAATGCCTCTGACCCAATTAATAAGGACTTGCCGTGGTATTTATTGGTCAAAGAAGCATATTTAGTTTCTTAATGTATTTATTTGCTTATCTTCTTTCAGTTAATTAATAATTTAAGTCACCTTAATAATTTAATCATAAATTATACAACTTGTGTATGTATATACTAGACGATGCATAATAACAGACACAAAAAGCGTCTTTTAAATTGAACTTCTTTAATAGCTCTAATTGAGAGAAAATAGTTTCCGATAATTTACTTCCATTATATGTATCTGTATGTATACACAGACACACACATATATATATACATATATCTATTTTATAAAGTTAAAAATTGAGTGAATACTTAAATGTATAACAGTGCAATGCTGTTGTAAGATCTAAGATAATATATATGGATATACATTCTATACAGCAGTGCTCTTTGAATTCAACAAATTAACTAACAATAGGCATAACTTCTATTATTAATTTTCCTCATTGTTTAGTCTCCAACTTTACCTGTGCTTTCTGTATTTCTTGATGTAGTGTTTCTTTAGAGAAAAAATTAGATTTTAGTGTACTCTTGTTGCTTTATCAAGAAAACCTGAATGTTTTTAGCATAAATCACAGACTATTGAAATATTTATTTTGGTATGTCCTGAGGACTGTGTAAACTTTTTTTTCATTTTTTATAATTTTGTTGGACTGGAGCGATAGCACAGCAGGTAGGGCATTTGCCTTGCAAGTAGCCAATATGGCCAACCCGAATTCGATTCCTCCTCCCCTCTTGGAGAGTCTGGCAAGCTACCGAGACTATCTCGCCCACATGGCAAAGCCTGGCAAGCTACCCATGACGTATTTGATATGCCAAACACAGTAACAAGTGTCACAATGGAGACATTACTGGGCCTGTTCAAGCAAATCGATGAACAATGGGAGGACAGTGACAGTGACAGTGATAATTTTATTTATTGAATCACCGTGAGAGCAGTTACAAAGCTTTTGGGTTTAAGTCTCGGACATACAATGAAACACCCATGCCTTCACCAGTGCCCATTCTCCACCACCAAAAGCCCCAGTATACCCCCATCCCACACCTCCCCCTACCTGTGGGGCAGATGATTTCCACATTACTCTCTCTCTACTTTGATCACATTCAAAATTTTGGCACCAGACCCACCATTATTATTTGGGATTTAAGCCCAAATAATAATAAATCTGCTGAAAAGGCAACAGTGGACAATTTGTTTTCTATTGCTGGTTAAGAATAACATATGATGTCACGTGGCTGCAGTAATGGCCGTGCGATTTTGAAATTTCAAAATTTTAACACTAGAGGAATATCTGCCAAAAGCCACTGGGTTCCATGATTTGTTTCTGAGTCTCTGGGATCATGGCCGTTAAGCAGCTTGATTAGGAGCCAGAAAGGCCATTCATGGGTAGTGACTCGGGGTCTCATTGGGACAGGGAAGAAAGGCCCAGCTCCACCCCCATCCATGAGGCCCCCTGTGTCTCGTCACTGCGGGCCCAAACCTGACTGTCCAGTGGCCTCTGGAAGAGGGAGGCCACAGAGTCACCTAGGGGGAGCAGGTGGAGGAATACCCTTTCCCCCCTGGGGTGGACCAGCAACAGTAACCTACTGTGGGGTCCGGACGCATTTCTGCCAAAAGCCACTGGGTTCTGAGATTTGTTTCTGAGTCTCTGGGATCATGGCCATTAAGCAGCTTGATCAGAAGCCAGAGAGGCCACTCGTGGGTGACGACTTGGGGTCTCATTGGGATGAGGAGGAAAGGGCTGGCTCCACCCCCATCCCATGAGGCCCCATGTGTCTCGTCACTGAGGGCCCAAACCTGGCTGTCAAATCGCCTCTGGAGAACGGCAGTCACCGAGCTGCCTCGGGGGAGCAGGTGCAGGGACAGCACCCTTTCCCCCATGTCATGACCCGGAGACAGTAACCTACTTCAAGTGCAGACACACATTTCTGCCAAAGCCACTGGGTTCCAAGATTTGTTTCTGAGTCTCTTGGATCATGGCTGTTAAGCAGCTTGATCAGGAGCCATAGAGGCCGTTCTTGGGTGGTGACTCGAGGTCTCGTTGGGGTGGGGAGGAAAGGGCCAGATCCACCCCCATCCCATGAGGCCCCATGTGTCTCGTCACTGCGGGCTCAAACCTGATTATCCAGTGGCCTCTGGAGGATGGCAACCACCAGGCCGCCAGGGTGAACAGGCCAAGGCACAAAACCTATTCCCACCTGGGGTGGCCCAGCGCTGGTAACCTACTGCAGGGACCGGACACATTTCTGGCAAAAGCCACTGGGTTTCAAGATTTGGTTCTGAGTCTCTGGGATCATGGCAATTAAACGGCTTGATCAGGAGCCAGAGAAGTTGTTCGTGGGCAGCAACTTGAGGTCTTGTTGAGATAAGGAGGAAAGAGCTGGCTCCACCCCAATCCTGTGAGGCCCCGCCTGTCTCGTCACTGCAGGCCCAAATCTGACTGTCCAATGGCCTCTGGCGGATGGCGGTCACCGAGCCGCCAAGAGGGAGCAGGCAGAAGGACAATACCCTTCGCCCCCTGGGGTGGCCCGGCAACAGCAACCTACTGCGGGGTCCAGATGCACTTCTGCCAAAAGCTGCTGGGTTTCGAGATTTGTTTCTGAGTCTCTGGGATCATGGCTGTTAAGCAGTTTGATCAGGAGTCAGAGAGGCCGTTCATGGGTGGCGACCCAGGGTCTCATTGGTGCAGGAAGGAAAGGGCTGGCTCCACCCCCATCCCATGAGGCCCCATGTGTCTCGTCACTGCGGGACCAAACCTGACTGTACAGTGGCCTCTGGAGAATGGCATCCACTGGGCTGCCAGGGGAAACAGGACAAGGCACAAAACCTATTCCCACCTGGGTTGTCCCAGCGCCAGTAACCTACCGCAGGCACCGGAAGCATTTCTGCCAAAAGCCATTGGGTTTCGAGATTTGATTCTGAGTCTCTGGGATCGTGGTCGTTAAGCAGTTCGATCAGGAACCAAAGAGGCCATGCCTCCAGTTATATAGCTGAGCCCGAGGTGGTTTGTGGGTGTGTCTCCCACATACCTAACTTTTGGCCATTTACTTTCTTGGTAAGCTTTGTTCCACATTTTTGGGGTCTGGCCAAAGGCACAGCAGCTAGTTTGGGGTATCTGGAAGTCTGAAGGTGCCATCAGGCTGCTGATGCACTCGCCTCACAGGTACAGATTGACCTGCTGGCAGCATCATACCCCCGTAGTGTAAACTTTTAGGGACACATAAATTTAGGGTTTGTGGTTTGCAGCTTCCTATTAGCAATACTATTTTATTATTATTTTGGTGTATTAGTTTTATACATTATCCATATTTTCCCATAACTAAAGCACAATTAAATTTGACATGTGCCAGTACCTATATGTCCTTGGTATTCTTTTCCTTTGACTAACTTCTATTTTTCTGTGACATTTTCACAATACCTTTATTGCTTAGCTCAGTTTTCCTTTTTTTTTTTTTGTATTTAAAATTCAAAATATTATGGTTTTGTTGTGCTGCTATCTCCACAACCTCTTTTCTCTGCTTTGTTTTAGAGTCTGACTTCTTAAATTATGGGTCATGATCTCATACAGGAATTCACAAAAAAGTGAAAAAGGTTTTTGTACACACAACACCAACATTTAATTTAATATCAAAAGCATAATGACTCCAAGGTGTTGTAAGCAGTGCTTGCACTTGCTGTTTTTCTCAGGGGAAAAACAAATAAAACCTGAGTGGAAATAGTTTAAGAGCAAGCCCCTTTCTATAAGGCAAAATATAAGAAAAAAACTTATGAAGAACTTTGACCTCCCATTCAAACTTTGACATCCTGGTGCACTTTGTTGAAGTGTGTTAACCCACTTTACACCAGCAGTCTGCTTATATATGGTGTTGTGAATTCCTATACCATTTGTTTCCTTCAGATTCTGATATTGAGTACACAATGCAATGAAAAGAAATATAAATGATATATTTCAAGTCATCCCTGTAGCTTTACTTAATGGCCAATTAACTCTAAGTAGGGTTAAAGGTTTACAAAGAGATGTTTCATATATCTGTATTAGTATAGATAAACATATTTAGGGAAATCATTAACACTGATCTTAAAGACTTGCTTCTCAAACTTTATTAAGCACTGAGATCACCTCAGGATCTTGTTAAAATGCAGATTCTAACTTGGTTAGTCTAAAGTGGCAGGTATTCCACATTCTAATAAGCCTCTAGCTTTGACCATACTGAGTATAGAGGCTCTAGAGAATGTAGCACCTTCCAGTAATGATTCCATCTACCTAGAGCAGTTTGTCTTCCTGCCTCTAGAATCACATAAAGCACTTTATTCACTTCCTATTGTAGTTATGTATTCACTTCCTTCTTTTTTCCTGAGGTGCTCAGTTCATGTCATTCTGAGGTTAGGTTCCAAATTTATCACCATGTATTCCTCTCACATTCCTACCTAAAATCACTTTTGTGTACTGCGGGTTCTTGAATAACTGTATAGAAATATTCACTTATACAGCTATAGAGCTATGCTGATATACAAGAAGAAAATGATTTTTTTTACTATCCTTATGTGATCTTTACTAAAACTCCATAAATCAAAGACAAATTAACAAGAGAAAAACAAATGTAGATTACATATATATGCATATAAACATACCTATCTATCTATCTATCTATATATATATATATCATGTATACTTAGGAGCTTTTTGGGAATAGCTACAATTAAATAACATTATAATTAGGAAAGAGGGTTGGACTATGTCCTTTTAAAAGAAAGTAAATTAAGGCCAGAGCAATAAGGCAGTGGATATGGTGCTTGCCTTGCATGGAACCAATCCAGTTCAATTCCCAAGCAGAGCCAGAAGTAAGCCCTGAGCACATTCAGGTGTGCACTTCCCCCATCCCCTTATAGAAGAGATGAGAGGGCCCTTAGAAGAATCAATGGGTGCTATGATTGTTTATGACAGTTTGTCTTGGTGTGATGTTGACTTTTAGTTACTTTGGGGGTTGTTAGAATTTCAACATGTGATTTTGAGAGGATATAAAGTTTGATCCATTGCACTGAGTAAGCCAAAATATCATAAAAATAGTTATCAAAACAAAGCTACATATTCAGGATCACTGCAGAAAGGGAGACCACCATACTGACATAGTGGATTTCCAGAAGGTATGGTAACTTAAGATAAATTATAGGACCTTCCAAGATAAGACATTGATCAAAATTGTGAAGTACATAACATAATAGTGCAGGATTGATGAAAAAAATTAGGTGAGGGTCTTGGTGAAAAGTTTGGATAAATAAGATTTTTTGAAGGTCTGGAAAAATAATATAGAAGAAAAGACCACTTGCCTTGCACACATCAGACCTAGGTTCAGTCCCCCCCACACATATGATGCCCTGAACTTGACAAGAGTGATCCCTGAGCATAAACCCAGGAGCCAACCCTGAGCACAGCTAGGTGTGACCTAAAAACAAACAGAACTATAAAATAAATCAAATATTTTTGAGAAGCAAGTTGTTTCGGGGGGGGGGGGGGGCTAATTTGTAGAACTTTACTGAAGGAGTCAACTTATTTATTCATTTAGTCTTTTTTTTTTCAGAAAGTTTTACTGGATCAAAACATGTTGATAGAAGTAAAGTACAAACTTATCAAGGTTACTTTGGCAAAATCAACTCTCTCCTCACATAAGCTACTTCCTTTGCACATGATGAGTTGTGCTCAGGACAGCAGGCAACAATTACTAAAATACCATCTTCCAATCAATTTTTCCCTCTGATCCACTATTCAAGTAGAAAGATTACATAATATAAAGATCCTATTTCTCAGAGATCACTACTATTTAACAAAGGCTTTATAAGAATCCAAAACATTACCATAGTGTCATACTCTAGTAAGTCTTAAATCCCATTTGTTGATGAAGTTCTCAATTCTTGTGCATTCAAAAATTGTTTACATTCAATAAGATGAACATTATATAAGCCTGTCACTAAATTAAATGTTGATGATTATAAACTAATTTTGTACAGAAATATTTATGATGACATTTGCATGTAGAATTTCTTTCAGATCACAGAGGAGAGATAAATTAACTGAATGAATTTAATAGAGATGAATTTTGAGTGCAGACGAAATATGGGCAAGACCTTAAGAAATGTAAGGAAAAATGGTACGCAATAATAGTCTGCTCAGTTTAGTTAACTATGAAAAATTAGATCAGACCAACATTTAAGTAGGTAAACTAGTTGATAACACACGTTTTGCCTTCTTGATTGATCTGTGCTTTTGATGTTTGCAAAGCAAAATCATCTAATATTTGTAGCTATTGAAGTAGAAGACACTAAGCAATCTGGTGAAAAATATCAAATATAGAGAATCTACAAGAACAATCTGTTACAATTCTCAGAAGTATGTATAGTGTCAATTAGTACTAACAAGAAAAAGAGAAAAAAATTTTGTCTTTATTTTTATGCCAAACCCACTCTTGGCTCTGCTGAGGGATAACTCCTGGTGGACTTGGAGGAGCACATGGGATACCAGAGATAGAACCTGGGTCAGCCACAAGCAAGCAAGTGCTGTACCTATTCTTCTACTGTTTGGGCCCCAATGGAAAAAATATTAATCATGTTTTTGTTTTTTGGTTGTTTGTTTTTTTCTTTTTGGGTCACACCCAGCAATGCACAGAGGTTACTCCTGCCTCATGCACCCAGGAATTACTCCTGGCGGTGCTCATGGGACCATATGGGATGCTGGGAATCAAACCCGGTTCGGTAGCATGCAAGGCAAACGCCCTACCCACTGTACCATCACTCCAGCCCCTCTTAATCATGCTTTTCAGGTATATTATTTTCTTTTTTAAATCAAAGACTAAGTTGTATCCACTTAGAAATCTATAAATTAAACATGTATATAATTGATGAAATAAGTTCTATTTAAAATTTTTGATAAGATTTACTGTTCCTTCACTTTTTGTTCATAGTTAAGTCCTAGCACAAATAAGAGAGGGGAAAAAAGGAAATGTTTTAAAAAGAAGCATATGTTCCAGATTTTCTGTTATTATGCCTATAAAATTATGCTTTCTATGCTACTAACATATGCAACAAAGAATAATCAGGCTTTCTACTTTGCTACTATCTCTTAAATTTTAATTTTAAGTGGGAGTGAAATTAACAGGTCAAGTTGTTACTTGTGAACTTGGCATAAAAAATATTAACAGAGTGATATTCTGCAAGGTAAATAGGGAACAGAAGCAAGTGAAGTTTTACAATTGGGTCTATTTCTTAAATACCAAAAGTCTTAAACTGTGGGTGTTAAATGCTATCATTAAACTATACTTAATGCTGAAGGAAAAAATTCACTAAATAGAATGTGAAATACTTGTAAACAGGAGAGGCAAACTAAAACAAGCGTAATATGAAATTTAAACATGTTGAATTATCTGGCATTGCAAAATGTGTTACAAACTCTATTTCTTAAGGATTAAATAAAATGTGCATGAGAAACTGAACAGACTCATTGGAAAGCTAAAGCAGTGATTGAAATAGATTCTGTTTTACATTTGAAATCAATAGAGGTTTGTAAAAATGTCATCTATTCCATTCAGCTGTTTTTTGTTCTTATATAAAGGAAACCCTGTGTTCTTTATTGCACTATCATTGAGACATAGAAAGTGATCATCCTAGTGAGAATCTCAGTGCTCCCTCTCCTGTCCTTCTGGTTTAAAGCAGGGTCATAATTTTGTTGGTTGATCGTGCTAAAATTTTCTCAAATGCTCTGCAGTCTTGGATTATTTTTAGGTTATTTCCCCTTGTTTATGTCTGTCCCTCAGACTTGAATCCCAAATGACGGCAGATATACAGACCATCTTACAGTTACTGCAGAAACAAACCACGGTGGTTCCCCCAGCCTATAGTATGGTCACAGCAGGAGCAGAATATCAGAGACCCATCATCCACCTGATGAGAACCAGCCAGCCTGTAGCATCCATCAAGACCGACCGAAGTTTTAGTCCTTCCTCACAAGTGAGTCCACATAATGTACAACCTCCAGTGACAAGTGTCTCTCAAAGGGTTTTGTTTTGTTTTTTAGTGACCTTTTGAATCAGAATCACCTGAAATGATTTTCCACAGGAAATATAGAATCTTGTTCCCGTATGTGTTTATACTCAGAATTTCTGGAAATGAACCCTATTATCTGCTTTTTTAAACAACTGGCCCCATTGATTCTTTTTTTTTTTTCTTTTTGTGTTACACCCAGCAATGCACCACTACTGGCTTTGCACTCAGGAATTACACCTCGAGGTGCTCAGGAATGGGATGCTGGAAATCGAAGCTGGGTAGGCAGGCTGCGTGCAAGGCAAACACCCTACCTGCTGTGCTGTTGTTCCAGGCCCCACTAATTCTTATGCGTATTTTTTTTAATTTTTATTAGTGAGACACCATGAGGTCTTTAGCATATTTTAAGTTTGAGAACAATGAAGCCATATGAATGGCCTTAAAACACTAACATTTTTATTTTGAAAACTCTCTTTTTTGATATTGATATTGATATTGATTGATATACGTTAGAACTCTAAAGCTGAAAGAATGCTCCAGGATCCAAAGAAGCTTTCAGTGTTGTGCTCTAGTAACAAGAGACTGGGCCAATTCCAAAAAGGAAACAAAGGCTAAAAAATAAAAAAGCAATTGGCCAGTTCCAGAAGTGGTAATCTTATCTATCTTATCTATGTCCCCAAATCCTGAGAAATCTCTACACTTGTCTCACCTTGGTGACTATGGAGAAGGGAGGTTAAAATGAAGTGTCCTAAAAGCTGGAGAGATAGTACAGTGGGTAGAGAGCTTGCCGACCTGGGTCCCCCAAGCACAGTCAGGAGTGCAAAGCCAGGAGTAATGTCTGAAGATTGCCAGGTATGGCCCAAAAATTAGATAGATAGATAGATAGATAGATAGATAGATAGATAGATAGATAATTGATAAAAGCATCCTTAGATGCCTTCAAGTCCCTTTAAAATTAGTATGTTGGGGCTGGAGTGATAGCACAGCAGGTAGGGCGTTTGCCATGCATGCGGCTGACCCAGGTTCAATTCCATTCCATATGGTCCCCTGAGCACTGCCAGGAGTAATTTCTGAGTGCAGAGCCAGGAGTAACCCCTATGCATCACTGGGTGTGACCCAAAAAGCAAAAAAATATATAAATAAATAAATAAATAAATAAATAAAATTAGTATGTTAGTGTGAAAAGTCTAAGTCCCCTTGGAATCTTTTTTGGACATATTATTTAGTAGCTTAAAAACTATGGCAAATCGGACCTAAGGATGATGCTTTAGAAAAGGCTTTACAAAATAATTTTTTAAAACATTTTTTTAGCTATTTGAGGATTTAGTGAAAAGCATTCTAGGAAATGAAGCTACATTAATAACAGGAGGTTATGTGTCAGAATGAAAATAATGGAATCTTCCTAAAATATGAAAGTAGAAATTAATTTATCTCTACTAAGTTTTGAATGGCTGGGAATCATGCAAAACCATGTATTTTATTCTTTGTTTTCCATGGACAAATTAATTTCAGACTAGAGATGTGTGATGTCCCTTTCTTTTCTCTCCTCCTAATACTCCCTAGTCTTTCCCACGTTTCTTATCCTAATTATCAAAGTTTTGTTTTGAATTTTTGAATTAAGATGAATCCTGATAACTTTACTGAAATTAAGACATTTTTTAAGAAGAAAAAACCCTGCTCTGACTTCAGAGTAAAAATTAAGAACTTGGAATTGTTTATTACTGTCATAGTGCATTTAGATTTTTGTCCTCAGTCATGATTTTAAAGCAGGGGACTGAGACAAAAAGGTTGAATTTGGTAGGAATTTATCCAAGGAAGGGAAAAACAGGACATATAGGGCATGGGGTATTCTTAAGTAGAAAGCCTAGGGAAGGTAAAAACCCTTCTCTCTTTTATGTTCTGCAGTTAGAGAGATGGACTTAAGACAGAAGAGATGGTAAAATAAAGGGTTTCGGGAAGAACATGGTAGTTGAAAGAATAATCTGCAAATACTGAGCCTATACTCAGGAATTTTTCTCTGGGGTTATTTTCTTTCTAATCAGACCCTGTCTATTTCCTTCCTGTCTCTATATTGCTAAACTAGTAATATCTCAACTGCTACCAAACCTCTAATGTCTTGGTCCATTTTGGAGAGAGACTAGTGGATTAAAGCATATACAGATTTATGGGGAAAGAAAACATATTTAGATTTCATGCATGTTATTTTCTAAATCTATACCTATGAGTTACAAAAACAAAACAAAGCAAAACAAAAGAAAAAAACTTGTTTTCTTTTCTCACAGTGTCCTGAATTTCTAGACCTTGAAAAGTCTAAACTTAAGTCCAAAGAATCCCTCTCAAGTGGAGTGCATCTGAACACAGCTTCAGAAGACAACTTGACTTCACTTTTAAAGCAAGACAGTGATCTCTCTTTAGAGCTTCACCCTCAACAAAGAAAAACTTACCTTCATCCAATTAGGCATCCCTCTTTGACAGAGGCATCCATAAGCACTGTAGGAATCTTGGGTCTTCATAGGCATGTTTCTGATCCTGGTCTTCCTGGGGAATAATCATTTTATACTATTTACTCTACATACAATGTAAGTGCTTTTAATGGCTGTTTTTCTTTTTGTATTTAAATCCTCTCTACTTGACTCAGGGGCTCACAAGTTACCATTATATGCAAAAGTACTGTATATTTTCCTAAATTGAAGCTTGTAAGGTAAAATTGTGCAGTTAGGATGTAAATATCTACATGAACTCTTTTGTTCCAAATGGTAAAACTGCCAGCATCTCAAGGCACCTTATTTTTTAATTTTATTTTTATTCATGTGCATGTTAGGAAACTCCAATTTCTCTTGCATGGAGACTCCTATTTACTTTTACTATACCAGTACTATGTTAAGAAAATGCCTTCCAAGAAAATATAAAAACAAGAAACAAGAGGCAAAGTTGTTTTTAGATACAACTCAGTTGATCCTCAATTCGTGGAAGTTCAAAGAGGAGAAAAGGAACTTAGTCACTTTTGAGAATATAATTCTCTGTGTCAAGATGTTTGGCCATTAGATTCATTGCACGACACTGGGAGAAAAAAAAACATACAGTTCTAGAATTCTAAATCTCATAGGCCATCTCCAAATACATGAATATAAGCCAGCATTAATGAGAGCATAGGGACTTTTTTATTTAAAATTCTCTTACCTACAGCTTTCATCCATACCTAAAATATTTCCCAGAGGCACATTTCCTTAATGAGTTTGAAGGATATGTCTCAAGTGTTTCCTTCCTTCCTTTCTTCCTTCCTTCCTTCCTTCCTTCCTTCCTTCCTTCCTTCCTTCCTACCTTCCTTCCTTCCCTCCTTCCTTCCTTCCTCCCTCTCTTCCTCCCTCCCTCCCATCTTTCTTCCCATCCTTCCTTTCTTCCTTCCCTCCTTTCTTTCTTTCTTCCTTTCTTTTTTTTGTTTCTTTCTTGTTTTTTTTTTTTTGGTAGTGTTCAATGAGGTGGAGGCGAAAATCTCCTAAACACATGCTGAAGTGTTTTACACATGCTAAAGTGTAATTGACGTAAACTAAAATCCACACCTTTCTTCTGATTCATGTTTTAGGACAATCCTCAATTAGACCAAAAGAATGGATGTAGTTTGCTTTTCAAAGAATGCACAAGAATGTGGATACTTAATGTACCCATATTAGAAAGCCATATAATAATATATACTTATGGGACACTAGTTCGTTTTCTCTAAATATATATTAATCTTTGAATTTCTAATACCAACTGTAGAAAAATAGTATGTATTTACCACCATGTAAAGATGCACACACCAGCAGTAAATTTCATTTTTGTTTGGCTATTCAAACACCTTTGCTAATGAAAAGATTAAATGCAACTTTATTATATATTGGTTAGAGTGAATATATATTGGTCTCCAAATAGTAAAATATATATGAAATATATTTTTAATATTTGGGGGTGGAGGTGAAATGCCATTCATTAAAAGCAGGGTAAAGAAAAAAATCAAAAGTAAATATAAGATTCTGATTAACCAAGTTCTAGTTAAGATCTATTTTTTAATTTACTTGAGTACAGTTTTACATTTTTATTATAAATTGACCCATTATATTTTTTCTTCTGAACTAAGTGTTTGAAATTTGTTGAAGATTTTTTAATTGTTTGCTAGTTATTTTGTTGTTGTTTTGGGGCCACACCAGGTGGTGCTCAGGCCTTATTCTTGGCTCTGAGCTCAGGGATCACTCCTGGTGGTGCTCTAGGGATCATACAAGGTACCAGAGATCTAACCAGTTCAGCCACAAGCAAGGCAAGGATCATACCCACTATACTATCTCTCCAGCCCATTGCATTGTTAATTTTTACATAAGTATATTTCATAGAATCATTATTTCTTTGCATTATTAAATAGATTGATTTTTGCCCTTCCAGAGTAGTAATATAATCTAATGATTTACCTTTATCTTTGACACTAATATATGGCTTCAAATTCTTGTGGTTTAATTTATAAAAATAACTATTGCACTATTGAAATATAACTGAAGTGACCTTAACTGTTTCCTACATATATGTAAGTGGTCACATAGTTGGTAATCTCTATGGGAGGCAATCTCTAGGTCTAGGCATAAATCTGTTTTTATCCTTGCTTAATTTCATGAAAACATAAATGATCAAGAACAAAAGACCAGCAAATTCAATAAAAGTATAATAATTTTAACCAATTTCTTAAACTATTTCATGTTATACACATACAAATTTAGGGACTACATAATGCTTATCTTTCCTTATTCAGCAAACATTTATGGGTATCCAGCCGGAAGGAGATAAATGGCTAACTCCAGTTCAGAGGAAAATTTAGTGATTTTATTTTTAAGTTTAGGCACATTTTTTTGCAACTTCAAAGAATTTCATGAGATTGCTGATCTAAGTGCTAGGGAAATTCAGACTGAATTATCTAGAGATTATTCACTTATACAGAGTATTTGCTAGGGGAAGAATTTAGATCTTTTCTATTCATGAGTGCTTTAGCTGTAACATTTGGTATAATATGTATAAAACTCAGCCTCCTCATAAAGGCTCTATATTTACTTCTTTATAAACACTGGGTCTGAGGAAGGACAAAATGGAAATAACATACAAGTATTTGTTTAAATTATTTTTAATGTTCCACAAACCTTTGTCCAATTAATACCTTCACATAAAATAATTGTTTGATTAAGATCTCAGTTTCAGAGTTAGGCAGGATGAGAAAGGTCTCTTTCTACAGGATATTAGCTTCAAACGAGCCTTAGAGATCAATATAACGATGCAGTCAGTCAGACATAAAGGTCAGAAGACTCATGGTTAAGACGACTTATAAAGGACCAAAGCCGTTGTCTGAATTTCTGAAATCCATACCCTTCTCCTGGCCAAATATCTAATGCTAAAATCATTGTCATCTTCTCCCATGGGTCGTTCAAAAAATTTGACTTTCCATCTTAGAATCCTGCTAAGGACCAACTAGGTTTTATTGCTGCAGCTAATAATAACAGCAGTATAGCAGCTTGCCTTCCAGGTAATTAAAAACACTAATACCTTTTACTTTATACTTAAAATATGGTAATTCCTGGTATTCATGCCTAAAATAAAATTTCAGATAAAATCTGAAGTTTCTCATGGTTAGAAGTTTTCCTGACATTATTATTTATTGGCCAGAGACTTAAGATGAAATGGATCCTTTTACTCAGGGGAGCCCTATGATCTGAATTAGTTGATGGGAACCCAGGAATAAAAAATGCTGAAGCAACTCTCCTGAAAGATTTTTAAATTTAATAATCACTCATTCAACGAAAATGAGAAGGTGGGAACATTTGGAACAGTATATTTTATTAAATCCATTGTGATAAGTTATCTCTAAACTTTTGAGCTCCTCTAAGAAGATACTAAAACAGAGTTTGGGTATATGGCATCAATTGTCAGGTTTAACATGGTGTACTCAATTCAAAAAGGAAGACAGGATGTTGTGTCAAGTGTGTTCCTAGAATCAGCATTACTAGGACCGCTGAGAACTTTCACAACTGTGTGTTTTCAGGCCCCACCCAGAACTGCTAATTCAGAAACATTGAGGGTGGAACCCAGCAATCATCTTTTTACAAGTCCTCCTCCTTATATTGCTGAAGCACACAGAAACATTGAGATTAAACAGTATACAATGGCTCTGAAGTCAGAGCAAGAGCTTGAGTCTCAGTATGAAGTCTGTTATAACTAGGTGACTCTGACTAAGTTAGTTAACCCCACTCAGTGTTTTACCTGATCTGTAAAATAACAATAATAAAATAATAATAATAATAATAATAATAATAATAGAATGAATGATGGTGACAATGGTTACCTACCACAAAGAAGCTTGAGGGAATCAGATATAATTGGATATATAGTAAAGTGCCTGGCACATAGTAAGTGCTCAAAAAGTGCTAGATTCTTCAGTCCTCATATAGGAACAGGACAGCAAAAACAATTAATGAAACAATTTCCCACAATTTATCTTTGCACAATGTGCTTTGTCTCCAACTAAACAGCTGTCAACACACTAAAAGATTCACAGAAACCTAAGTGTAGCTATATTGTTTTATCTTTCTTAATTGTACTTTGCACTATTAGGTTTATAGCTTTAAAGTAATATTACTTATAATAACGAGTGTGAATGTCAATGTTACAAACAACAGTACTCTGAATCAGTGTTGAATGCCAAGTATGTAGAAGTGATCTAATTCAGCACTACCTAAATGTATTCTATCAAGGCTTGCTGTAGAATGCTCCACTTTAAATCCATGATATAGCTCCCAAGTATATATTTTAAAATACATTCCAAAATACAATTTTGAAATAAAATAGACTATTTTTTAAAACAATACAATTTTACAGTCTATTCAGGCATCAAGGCGCACTCACGTAAATATCAAACACACCTAGATTTCATAAGCTCTAGTGTTAAACATAAATGCAAGACACTCAATGTGGTAAACCTCAATTCAAAAGACAAAACATCAGTGAGTCCCAGTAGCCCAAACAATAAAAATGGAGCTGACCTCCTAAATATCATGAAGGGTATGTTGAGGAATTACTAAATGGGAGTGTTTTGTGAAATGCATACACACACGCACACACACACACACACACACACACATTAAAGCTAAGAATTGTGCATCACTACAAACTTAGTGCTCTAGTGGTGATATGATGGAAAAGCACTACTTTAGGTCTTCTAAATCTATTCTTTCTCCTATACAATACTGGATACATTTACATTCTGTGACATAAATCATATAGCTCTCGAAGATCTGTTTTCTTAGTGCAGCATACCAGTGTTATGCAAGCTTCCTCTGCTATAGCATCCCAATATTTATCAAATATTGTCTTTGCCCAATAATTATAAAACTGTACCCTTATATTGCAGTTGTTCCCTAGATATGTAAAACTTTCCTGCCGTTCCATCATTTCTTTAGTGTTCTCATTCAAAATTGTTTTCTTGTGTTTCTATTTAGCTAAAAATGATAACCTTTAAAAACTAAAAGAATAATGATTTTAGCTGTTTTATAAAGTATTAGGCATTGTGGCTGATTAATGACCAATGTTAAAATAATTCATCATATGGTGATGAATTTGGTACAATTACACTTTTATTTATGCTTTGAGAATATTAAAATATCGGGGGAAATTCACAGAAGACACAAAATATTAATGCCATAAAAATAAATAATCCAGTAAGTGGAGGTTCACAAAAACTAGCACATTATTTAAGAGTAACTGTTTGTTACTATAAATGGGGGTGGGGGAGAATCTATAGAAATTCAATGTTAAGAACACAGAACAATAACCATCTAATTAATTTCATTGTTCTACCATGATAAAAAAATCTCTATAAGGGAGAACAAGAATTATTACATAAATATCCCATTGGTGTACTTTATTATGAGAATTTATAACACAAATATGGTTAGCATATAAAAGTTAATGTCAAGACATAGATAAATTTCTAAATTGCAGTTCTAACACCCGTGACTTCATTAGTTATTTTATGAAGTAATTTGGTATACCTGTGATTTTTAAAATACTATTCAGTTTACCTATTCTTTGCAAAAATACTGTTTCATTGATTTTAAAGGAAAAATAATAACAACTACTAGCATTCAAATTTCTTTATTATTATATTGTTTGAGTATAGAAGAAAATTTCACACCACTCCATAACACTTATTTTATTTAGAAGTTAGTCAAAGATCAGTAATCTCATAATTAACTCCTTCTTATATTAATGACCCTATAATTGCAATAGCATTGAAATAATATGGCACCAGCTTCCAAATAATAAATAAATTAAAATATCGAGAAATCACTAATTTAAAATTCTAGAGTCTTAACTGATTTAAAGATACGTTATCCTTTTCCAGGTAAAATTTATTTTCCATAATATTGATAGGAGAATGTGTATCAAAAGACTGGCCAGTTAAAGAATAGCACAATTGAGAAAGTATGTGTGTAATTACCTGAAAATACCAGTTCTCTAATATAAAGCAGCTCTTTCACATTGGTTTAGTCCTAAGTACCTTGGAATGCTTTAAGCATAACAAAACAATGTACCAAAACACATACTATTTCCTAATCTTTATGCACATAATGTAGCATGAAATCATAATGCTTTGGAAATACCTGTGCAGAAATATTTATTTTTTAGCAAATATTTTCTTCAAAGACTGATATGTGGTATTGACGGTGTAATCTACTTGCACAATAGTTTTTGCAATAACCTTCTACAAATAATTGTAAATAAAAATTGTAAATTCATGTAAAAATAGTTTCAAACTTTTGGTAGCTAAAAGTGTACACGTTATATAGAAGATAGTATATATACATAACTTAAGAATGAAGTATATAATTTCTGATATTATTTGTACACAGAAATTCAAGAATTTGTAAAAGAAATTATTTTTGGGAAAAAGTAATACTCATTAGCTGGTTAGGTTACTTTTACTAAAGAAGTCAATTCCCAGTATTTCATTCAGTATAGCACGAGATATAGGCATAGTGGTGCTGATGTACTTCATGAAATCACATAATTCCAATAATGCTATAATTTAATAATTCCATTGGTACATGAGTAAGGTGGAGTATTAAAAAGATTAAGGCAAAAATATGAAAACATACACTTTGTATTACTCTCAACTCAAAATGTCTTAGTAAAACATTCTTGGTATGATTCATAAAATTTGTGATGGCTAAGCAAGTTTGAACTTACAGGTGAAACACTGTTATAATGTATGAAAATATCATGCTTGATATTTTATATCAAGAATGAAAATATGCAAGTGTTTTTCATACACTGTTTAATACATTCTTAGCACCTTCCCTATAATTATCTTTTATTCCCCCAAAATCAAATTGTCCTACAATGAAATATTTAAGTAAAAGGCATTGGTTGCAATCTGACATTTTCTAAGCAAAAGACTGTTTATATATTTAGTGGCTTAGATTTTTCACAATACATTTGTGAAATTGAAAAAAATGAGAGAGGGAGCATTTTCCTATTGGATAAATGAAAAAAGAAAAAACTAGGTTATCAGGAAAAAATGGATTGTTATTTACAAGGCTGATTAGAAAATGAGAATCTTACATTTGAAAAAGCTAAATATTAAATAAAATTTCTTGCCATAGATAAATCTGAACACAATTCATTTAGATAGCCATGAGAAGTAATTAAATGTATGCAAAATTTAAAATAATTCTAAAATTGTTTTAAGATGGCATATACTTTCCAAAAGAAATTGAATTAGGATGACTCTAGGATATTCACACTAACACTGCTTACTTTTTCCTTTGAAATATCAGTAATCATAGGAAGATAAAATGTCATTAAAATACTTAAAAGATATCTGTATGCATGTATCTGTAAAGTACAGACTCATTCTTGCACCACCAGACACACACACAGATAACACACACACACACACACACACACACACACACACATACACACACACTTAACAGAGGGTAATAATCATGTAATTTCCTCTGTGCACTATATGATCATCATTAAATAACGATATAGCCCAATTCTCCTCAATCTTTATAAACTATACAAGTTGCCACTGTCTCAGAATAGCAGATGAGACACAACTGAAATCATAAGTAGCACATAGGCAATGTCCTTCATTTCCTATCATTATGGCACAACATACTAAGTGCAGATGTGAATATATAGAAGCACACCTGAGTTTTGAATGCAGGAAAAATTCACAAAGCTGCAAATTACTATGCAGCTTGGGTAAATGGAATGTTAAGTTATACAGAATTTACTTTTTGGTGAGTCAAGAAAATGTATTTGTTTGTTTACTTAAGAAATAGATATGACAAGAAACAAAAAGCACAGACTTCCAGCTTTCAAATAATCAGCTATTGAGTCAGACAAATTTTTCCTAAGTTACCCAGTGTTTTGCTGAAAAGTCATTTTGTACTTTGTATTTTAAATTACAGGAATTTTTAATTCAATAGATGGACATATGTGACATTATGATCTTATTCTAGACACATATTTCTGAACAATAGTCATATAAAATCTTACCTGCATTATTTTTCCTTTGTATCATCTAATATTATTAAGTCTACATATATGCTTAGGTGATACCTTATTGTTGTACTTTTGCTTTTAAATCTTAGTTCATTATGTATATGGTTGAATAAAGACCAAAATTTTGTGATCTCTTATGTAATAAAAATGATTAGATACTGGTAATATTTTACAGTTTGGAAGAAAAATATGCTAACCTGAAAAAAGTCTTGTATTTTACATGTTAGATTTAATTTGCAAAATTCTATCAAATTGCTTCCTATCACTTTCCCAGAAAACTGCTACAGATAAAACATATCATTTATGAGTTTATCAAACATAGGACAAATAGAAAGCATATTTCTGATATAGTATTATTGTTTGTTCAGAAAAGTGATGTAATAAGATTACACATGAAGTTGATTTGTATATTTTACTTAAGGAAAAAAATTACAAATTGATTTTTTGTTATTTTTTTAATTGCACAGACTTTACATTAATAAATTCTACTTTCTTCCAGGATAAATGCTTTTCTGAAAATAAACATATCACTTGACTTTTAATTATTTTATTTCTGAATGCATGCCTAAATAAATCAAATGAGCACAGTCCTTGAAATTACATTTAAAGTGGACCAAATTAAGAATCAATAATATTGATTTCCCCTTAAAATGTATATGCTGTCAGTAGAAATAGTAGCACAATACTTGACACTTGGCAGTATTTTTAGACATAAGTGAATTACTGCACTGTTATTTGAACTGAAGCATCTCATATATGTAACGTTTTTGTATGATACAAAACTTTACAGCAATCTATATGGATGTTTATTTAAAAATTCTCAAAATAACATGGACACATTTCTTGTATAAATAAAAAAAGCACTTAGACATTAAGAGCGTACATTATTTAATAATTTACGTCAACATAAAAAAACTGGAAATGAGATAATCAATAACTACCACATAATATTCATATTTTGGTAATGTTTGTCATGAAATTTTTAATTTCTGCTTTATTAATGGATGTCTCCTTACACACAGTATTATAAATTCATCAAAAAGCAGTCTGCATTTCATTATAAAAATCTCAGTAAAATATTCTCTATATTTAATGTGTTCATATGATTATTTAATGTAAAACACTAAAGAGTTATCTGACAATGTGGTTTGCCATAAAACACTAAGTTTTGCTAGAAAAAGTATTCCAATGGTCAGAAATGTTTTGGAATCATGTGTTGACTAAAATTCAGTAGCATTTCATATACTTTAAGCTTTGTTATGATCCCTAAGGGAGTTGATTATTTATCAAATACGCCTGAGCATGGAAATTACCTTTTTTTTTTACACATCTCCTATTACCAAAATCATGAGAACACATAGAGAAAATAATGCATTGGGAAATGTGAAGTACTAATAAAAAATCACATTGTGCTAAAATTCTAAACTGCAAAGCCATTCTCATAATTGTTATTTAACATGAAAAGATGAATAGTACACAGTATTTTTTACATTAGCTTCTTCCTACATTTATGATCAGATTAGCTTCTCCTTACACACACACACACACACACACACACGACTGTTAAAGTTTTTTTCACACCAAACATATATCCATATATCCATAAAAAAAAGTCCGTAGACCAAATAATGGATTATTTATTCACACATTTTAGTAAAACTAATCAAATAGGGACCCGTGAGAGAGCTTGGGAGTCATAGGTAAGTGTTGCATGTGCAAGATCACAAATTTGTCCCATCACTACACCCATTCATGAGGTGTGGCCCTCGTGGTCCCAGCAGTGCTATATAGCTGACCTGAACATTGAGCCATCCAGCCTGGTCGGTGGCATTCTGCAAGAAGTTTCCTCCAGCTCCCCAGAGCACTCTTGGGAACCCCAAAAACCACTCCCCAGACAAAAAAATCAACGAATCAAATTTGGGGATGCTTTATTGTTAAGAGAGGTTGTTTGGGGGCTTCACCCAGCAGGGTTCCGTCTTTCCAGGATAGAACCCACATGGGTCAGCTACATGCAAGGCAAGCACTCTTCCCACTGTACTGTCACTTTGGTCCCAAAGAAATTTTTCTTTTCTGGTTCTAGGAATTCAATAATTCTATTTCTTCCATCATATCTCCTTAATTTAAGATTTTCATGCTTAAGATTACTGCTGGAAAATAATGAACACTAAACCTAAATTTAAATATGCATATACAATATAGGACTATAAAAGAATATATTAAATTTTGATATTTGATAAACATTAAACAGTAAAATGTATTGAAAATGTCTCTTCTAATGAGATGAATCATGTACTTGGATTAAAAAGTACATTAGGACATTCTATCTTGCCAGTATCATCACAACCTGTGATGAATACTTGTATTTGTACTCTGTCTCTCTGTGTCTGTCTCTCCTCTCTGTCTCTCCTCTCCTTCTCTCTCTCTCTCTCTCTCTCTCTCTCTCTCTCCACAAATAACCTGCAAAAACAGGAGTCAGGTGACTGTTGCTGCACCTGCAAAAAGAACAGGAAAGTTGAAGTTCCTTGACATAACCTTCCCAATGGAACATCTACATGAGGGCCCCTACAAAATGCCTTGGAAACTATTATCAGCTTCACGAGGCTACTGGCCGAGCATGGGTCTCAACAATGCATATATGAAATTATCTTTAACAGTAATATGAAGTATGGCACCTAAACAAAAACAGAAGGAACAAGAAGCAGCAGAGGGCATATTCCATTCCAGTCACCTGAATCCTCTGGCCACTCTTCCTCTGGAGTCATCTGCATCTATTCCAGCTTAAAATGCATAATATCTCTTTTATTTTACAACAACTCCATTCTGTAGCTCTGAAGATGTAATGTGTGTGTGTGTGTGTGTGTGTGTGTGTGTGTGTGTGTGTGTGTGTATGTATTCGACTATGCTCAGAGCTTGGTCCTGGCTCTGCACTCAAGGATCGTGCTGGCGGGGCTCAGGAGATCAAAAAAAAAACAAAAAGCACACCACGAAAATCAAAGTAAATAGGCTCACCAGCTAACGTTTCATGTTAAAAGAATGTATGTAACATTAGTTAGATATGGACTCATTATAATTAGTACAATTTATAAAAAATTTAACTCCCTCAGAATACAAGGGAAAAAAAGTTTCATTCACTAAATCTGAAGGTGGCACTAAACTACACTGCTTCAGTATTTTAAGAGTACCTTTCTCCCAGCTACTGATGATCATAAGAGCTAAAAAGAACTATATTTAAGTGGAAAAGGTCGTTTAAATGTTCAGAACAAATAACCACAAATGCTCTCTTGAATCTGCTCTTACAGAATAAACGCTGTCAAATGCTAGCATTTTAATGAAAGTGTGTGTGTGGAGGGAGGGAAGGACGAAAATAGGGGTAAGAAAGTAACTAATAATTTAAATAAAATGTATTACTCTTAACACTCACGACTGTATGTATCCCTTTAGAACATCACAAAAGAAATGAAAATGCATACTTGTCTTCAAACTTCACCCTAATAAAAATTTCTAAAAGGCAAAAGAAATTGAACCGGTTCCTCAAGTTTATCATATCTTAGGTTATCTAAAGAGGAGTACACATTGTAAAGTGGAAGATTCCGGGAACCCAGGTAGATTTTCAAGCAAATATAATTAAAAAGTATGTGTGGATGTATATCTACAAATTCACCATCTTTTTTAAAATTTTGTTTTCCAAAGAATAACCCTTCTAAAAACCACTGCAACAGCCAGTGTTAAATCACATATTAAACACTCAGTACTCATTTTCCCTAAGCATCAATAAATGAAAATAAAAATAGAAGCTATATAATTTCCTTTCCACATTCCAACGGATCATCCGCAGACCCTGTTTGTGAACATAATGTGTTCACAAACCTAACTCTGGAGACGACTAACATAGACCCTGAGGGTCGAAATTTCTTGAGATGAAAAATCTAGCCAGTCAAAATACAATTACAACTAGCAGCACTCAACAGTGATGGTGATTCTGGATAAAGGTTAGGTGCATGAGTGCAAACCTGCAAACATACTCTAGAAGAGACTGCACTCAGTAAAATGGTAACAATTCGGAGATATTTAATATCATAGTTCACTCATAAACAAATTTAAAAAAAAGTTTTGTGGGCACACTCCACAACGATAATGTTTAGCAGAAGCGAGTAGGGTGGGTGTAGAGGTAAAGAAAAAGTAACGAAAAAAAATGGGTGGAACAAAAGGCTGCCCTCGCCAGGCGTGGTCACCGAGGTCTGTCGGGTGAGGCCCCAGAGGAAGCAATACTCTGATCCTACATTCCAGTGAGGAGAGGTCTACACCACTCCACACGGTCGGCTGTATAAGAACGCGCTTCTATGGGGGTTCAGAGTTCTGCCAGTTTCAAGCACAGCACAGGCGACCCGCTACAGGCGGCGGCTGCAGCCAAGTTGGAGGACATCTAGGAAGCTGGCAGCGCCCAAAAAGGCCCAAGTCTGGACTCCCCCTCGTCCAAATCCAGAGTACACATAGCAAACCAAAACCCTCCCGAGCAGCGGCCGAAGCAACGAAAAAGCAGCAGGCTTCGGTGCCTCTCAGGTTAATCCTCCCCATTTCCGAGCGTTTCACTTCCTAGAGACCGTCCACGCTGAGGGTCCAGCCCCGCCTTTCTCTGTTTCAATTGGCTGACTCACGCTCTGATATGCTTCTATCACCAATGCCCTCCTCGTTTCCTGAAATTTAGACCCACCCTGTTAGTCTCTGATTGGCTTTAGCGGCCGACCCACTTTATTCTGGTCTCCTATTGGCTCGTTCTGGTCTCGCGTTCTTGCCGCTCTACCTCGCTGAGAAAACTTTTGCTTTAGTAACTTCAACGTTGTTTTCGGAAAAGCTCATTTAAGGTTTTTGTCCAAAAAAAAAATCCGAAGTAGCCATGCCATGGCATTTTAAAACTTGCTTTCTCCAGAGAAACTCCAAAGCCTCCAGTTCATAATTTTCAAAAACTGTTCACTTAAAAAAAAAAGGTTGGACTTCTAAACATGCATCTGTGAATTTCAAAACTTAGAAGATCTTTGTTGAATGCTATTTTTGTTGAATGCTGATGGCAGGTTATTAGAACTTTTAAGTCTCGACTAGTAGCCAACTGGAAATGTTTCTACAACAAAACCCACTTGTGATCAGATTTTATCTACAGATTCTTTGTAGTCAGGTAGTTAAATGGTAACTATAATTCAAAAACTAGCAAATTAAATGCAAGTTGTTCAGTCAAATTCCACTGTCAAACTATTTTAAAAATCTCAAATAGTGAACAAATTAATCACACTAAAAATGAATTCACTGTACATTATCTGGCAATTCTTGCCATCAGTAAATCTTAGGGCAAACTTAAGATGTGCCTCTTAATTACAGATACTAAGAGGAACAACTCAGTTTTGCCACTCAGTGAAAAGATAAATGTTCATTTGTTTTTTATTAATAAAAATATATTTTCTGTAATTAAATGAATTGTATAGCTCTAAATTTTAAGGACATGGCATCTATAGCTTTATGTAAAAAACAAAATAACTGCTAAAATGTTTCTCAAAATAATAGAATTGGAAAAGAGTATAGAGTTTAAGTTTGCTTGTACCGCTCTGACCTATGTTCCAATCCCAGCACCAACTGTGGTTCCTAAAATTCTCAAGAATGTGATCCCTGAATACAGCCAGGTGTGTCAAAAACCACCTCCCCCAAAATAAATAAGGTTGGGCTGGAGCGATAGCACAGCGGGTAGGGCGTGGGTAGGGCGTTCGCCTTATAAGCGCCCAACATAGCCGACCGGAGTTCGATTCCTCTGCCCCTCTCGGAGAACCCGGCAAGCTACCGAGAGTATTAGATATGCCAGACACAGTAACAACAAAGATATAAAAAGGTTCGAACTAAATTCAGAGTTTATCAACTTTACAAATCCAAGAACTATTGCTCAGCTTCATTACAGAGGATAAAAATATTAAAATGTGCGAAGTTAAACTTTAAAAGGAAGATTATTAAGTATCAATAGCACTCAAGAAAGAGTGTGTTAGTTTCTCTACCAGAAAATAGACTTTAGTCAATAAGTTATTGCTATTTATAAATAAAGTGAGCAATAAAACTTACTTGATAAAAGTAAATAACTTACAGCTCAAAGCACCAAATGATAAAACATTACAAAACAAAATTAATTTTTCAAAGATATATTCTAATTGATTTATTCAAAGTACATACTGAAAGAAATGCTCAGAAAACTACTATTTCACATTTAGAATATTAGTCTAAATCTTCAGTAAGAATTTTAGTGTTTCTGATATTTGTGTTTTGTTTACCATTTTACTAGATTATGTGTAAGAAGAGCTTCCTCCACCTCTTGTTTTAGATGCATATGATTTTAAAGATAGGCCAGTATTTCCCTCAAGGACAGAGAGAATATGTGTTGCAGAATAATAAGGATTGTATCTTTATCCAGAATAAAGTGTGGGTATACATCTACTGGGATTTTCCTAAATTTGGAGTTTCTCCATTGTGATACAATCCACTGCTTATGCAGCATATGGCCCTATGGTACTTGGGAACAAGAGAAATATTTGAGAACCCAAAGTCCAAGTTATTTCTAACAGATGAATCTCTTGCATTCTGAAGTATACAGAAGACATGAGATTATCCTATGAAGTTTACTTGTTAATTTACAAGTAGAAAAAAAATTAAACACCATATAGGTCAGGAGCAGAGCAATAGCACAGCGGGTAGGGCGTTTACCTTGCACGCGGCCAACATGGCCGACCCGAGTTCGATTCCTCCGCCCCTCTCGGAGAGCCCGGCAAGCTACCAAGAGTATTCGATATGCCAGACACAGTAACAACAAAGTCTCCAATGGAGACGTTACTGGGCCCGCTCGAGCAAATCGATGATCAACGGGAGGGCCTTTACCTTTACCTTTGCCATAGGTCATGGCAATATATGTCCTTCTTAGAGAAAGAGTTACCCAGAATATGTGATATGGAAGGGTAGCAGAATATGCCACACAAAATATGGCCACTTTGACATAAGTGTTATTTTGAACTAAAAGCAGGTGAGAAGAGCAAGTTCAAGTTTCCTGTTTGCCTAAAAGCAGAACATAAATTTTCAAAAGTGTCCTTCCTCTTATTATCAGGAAGGATAAAAACTAATCTTCTGAGACTTGATATCCATAATATCAGTAGAGGACAAATATGCAGAAATAAATATTTATAAAAATTATACACTAGTTTTGTTTTTCAATGGTTTTCCAAAAACCTTCTTCAGCTGAACAAGTTAGTCCTAAGATATCTCATAGTACAGCTGGTAGGGTGCTTGCCTTGCACATAGCAGACCTAGATTCTATCTCTGGCATTCCACATGGTCCCTGGAGCCCAGCAGGAGTGATCCCTGAGCACAGAGTCAGAAGTAAGACCTGAGCATCACCGGGGTGCTTCAAAAATAAAAAAAGAAACAGAAAGTATTATTCATTTTCCCCTATATATCTCCTATGTTACATGGGATATATTTTAATAAATGTCTGGTTTTTCTTATTTGTCTGTTTTGTATGACAGGAATTTCAGCCACGAACTCATAAAGACAGAGGGGAAATTATTTTCCTTACTGCAATGCAATGTATGATTTAAAGATTTTTAATACCACCATCTGTAGCATCTCTCTCTGATGGGAGACCGGGTGACACTGTAATAAGAAAGACAAAAGAGACCTGAGAGACAACAGTAAAATTTTACTGCTCTTCATCAAACTTCAGTTCTAATGCCAGAGACTAGCATTCGCATAAATTATTTATATGCTAAATACTATAGCAAAATGTTATAACATGATTTTTATAGCACTAAGAAATTTAACTTATATAGACTAATTTCTTAAATATATATATATATTTATTGAACATTTCTAATGTGACACTGGTTTAGATGAGGTAAATTAAACATCAATGTGTGCAATGTACTTTCCCTTCTGAAATTTACATTAAAGTAGGGAGAAAATGTACTTGATGTCTAATAATGAGTAAAAATAAGTACATAAAGTATTTTATGTGTTAGAAGATGATAGATGCTGTGGGAAAGGAAAACAAAAGCAGGAATGAGATAGGAAAGTTATAGGGTACGTTGTAGTGGTAAACAGGATGATTGCTGTAGACAGATTAATAATGTGGTATTTATGGGTTGGAGAAATAGCATAATGGGCTGCATATGTGCTCTACATACTAGAGGCCTGGATTTGATCTGGTACCATAGGTCTCCCTAAACACTGTCTTAGGAAAAACATATGAATTCAGAGTTAGAAGTAGCCTTTAAGCAATTGCAGATATGGCACAAAACAAAAATATGTGAAATTTGTTGTTTTTGTTTACTTGTGTGGGGGAAGGGGTGCGTTTGTGTGTGTGTGTGTGTGTGTGTGTGTTTGTATTTGTGTGGTGCCAGTGATCAAACCCATGTGTTCTACACTGTAGCACTGTCCTACAGTTGTTCATGGGTTTGCTCAAGCGGGCACCAGTAACATCTCCATTGTGAGACTTGTTGCTACTGTTTTTGGCATATCGAATACGCCACCGGGAGCTTGTCAGGCTCTGCCATGTGGGCAGGATAGTCTCGGTATCTTACCAGGCTCTCCAAGAGGGATGGCGGAATAGAACCTGAGTCGGCCACATGCAAGGTAAACGCCCTTCCCACTGTACTATCACTCCAGCCCACTTATTGAAAAGTTGCTGAGTCACACATTTTTCTAAGCACTTGTCTCATAGTTTGTTCCCATCCATTGTACAGATAAAGAAACTGAGGCTTCAGGCTTACATCTGCTGCAGAGAGAAGAGCTTGGATTGAAAATATCTAACAAGTCAGCATTGAGTCTGAACCTAGGCACCTGATTTTTAACCTGCCACTTTAACCAATCCATATCATAAAAAACTTATTTCAATGACCATTCAATATTATGACCTTACAACATTATGAATTTTCAGGAGTTTTGCATCAAACCTCTTATGTGTGCAACATTCTTCATTTCCACCATCAAATGCTCCTCCCACCTTCTTTCTACCCCTCAGGCCACCTCCTGTTTTCACCAGTCAGAGCTTGGTTTGTTGTTTATTTCTGGTGCGCTTGCTTTCATCATTCATATTCTACAATAATATTCATTTTATATGAATAATATGAATGTGTTCTACAACTGAACTTTATCCGCAGTTGATAGGAGCGAGGGGCTGGAGCGATAGCACAGTGGTAGGGCGTTTGTCTTGCACGCAGCCAACATGGGTGACCCAAGTTCGTTCGATTCTTCCTCCCCTCTCGTTCGTTTCCTCCGCCCCTCTCGGAGAGCCCGGCAAGCTACTGAGAGTATCTCGCCCGCACAGCAGAGCCTGGCAAGCTACCAGGCTCTGCCGTGCCAAACACAGTAACAACAAAGTCTCCAATGGAGACGTTACTGGGCCCGCTCGAGCAAATCGATGAACAACGGGAGGACAGTGATACAGTGATACAATGATAGGAGCGAGAGGTTTTACTGGTGAAGATGCCTACCAACTTCCCAGTATTTTCATCATAATGAGCTAAATCTTGATGTATGCACTACAACCTTCAAAAATATTGAAAGACTTAGAAATATTGTAGAAATGAGAGGTATTCCACAAAAAGAAAGATCCCAAGGAAAATACTAACTGTTGATAATAAAAATAAGAATGGCACAATAAATTAATGCCTTTCAATATCATTTTTATACAAATTAATAAATATATTTAGTAGAGTAAAATCTAGCCTTTAATGCATACAGAATGATTCTGGAAACCTTTAAATCAAATTTGAGATTTTGAAAACACACCTTAGATATCTGTTATCATCACAAAATACCATGGTGTCGTTTCTTAAGCAGCAGGAGTTTACTGCTCATGGTTCTGAAGGCTTAAAATCCAAAATAAGGATGCACACAGAGTTGGTTCATGAGACCCTTGTCTTTGACTTGAAGACGCCCATTTATCACTGTGTCCATACACAACACCTGTAAGTATAGAGAGATAGAAAGCAGTGCACCAGTGTCTTTTCTTAGGTAGCTACTAATCCTATCACGAGAGTTACAGTTTCATTACCTCATTGAAACCTAATTGCCATCCAATGACCACACCTTCATATATCAGCAAACTAAGGGTAGGATTTCAGCAAAAAATTTTAGGTGGACCACAGTTCTGTCTATGGTGAATAAATTCTAGAAGGTAAGAAGGGACACTAAGCAATAATGCCCACTGTTAAAGTGAACCTTGGAACTGCCATGGGTTTATTAAATGATTTCATGACAAAATGCATTTACACCTCATGCCATAGTTTTAATTAATAACATGTAATAATTACTATGGTTTCACTAGAAATTATTGCAATTAAAAATAACAAATACTATAAGTTAATGGTTATGACGACCACTGGACTAGAGCTGTTACCGACTGGATTCCATGCAATGTCAAAAGACCACGTGGCCACCCACCTACCAGATGGTCAAACTTCTTCATCAAGATCATGAATGATCAGTTTGAGGCTCTTCGTGTTCCTAGAACAAACAGATGCCATTGGGCTACACTAGCACGCTACAGGGACAAATGGAGACGTTACTGGCGCCCACTCGAGCAAATCGACGATTAACGGGAAGTCGAGTGATCAATATAAGTTGTTTCTATGTTACCCAAAAATGAGGCAATATAAAATGAAGGCATAAATTCTTCATGTCATTGTAAGTTTAAAACTGTCTCTTTCAATTACTTTCCTCGGGTTATTGGCCATGAGTGAGAACAGAGAAATTAATGAGCTTCCGAAACCAGATAAAAATCATCATTATTTATTATTTATTAACAATCCCAGCCAGTTGACAAATTGACCTTTCTTCAGCTAAGATTTCAACAACATATTTTTTTTAAAATTTCTAATTCTGGTTCCCTTAAGTACTGTTTTGGCAGAATTGCAAACTATGTAGTTTAATAAATAGTAATGTATATATGAAAAGTGCTGACAGAGTTCTTCAGAAAGGTTAATGGTAGTTTCTGAATATATACATCCTCACTTGGGTTGCTAAGCCCTATTAAGAAATCTGGATTCAAGAAATAAAGCTCTTAGAAAAGAGCAACATAGAATGACATGCCGCAGAGATGCCTCCAGGCCCTGCTCCAGGTTGTTTCATCTTGGGCAACCTGGAGAGGGATGGGTGAGTTCCCCTCGCCACCCCAACAGAGGCCTGGCAACCTCTAGAATACAATTGCCGCCATGCTCATGGCCACTCGACATAGGCTCCATGAGCCTCACACATGAGTGAATCTGCTGTATATTTTAAATTTTAGAATTTTTGGAGCATCATCTCACACTTTACACCACTGATGTACCAAGAGTAGCACACCACCTTTGATGGGGTTTAAAGTAGAATGTAACCAATCTCGGGGGATGGGGAATAGATATGTTTATATACATATATATAAACATATATATATTATCACACAAGGCTCAAAGTTTAACAACCTGTTAGCAATCCTGTATAAGAGGGCTTAATGGCCCCAGGGTGAAATACAATAATCTTCACACAATTTTTTCTAAGGAAACTCTTTTTGATCATTTTTAGCAGATTTTTCATAACAAGCAAGACAAAATAAATTATTTTGGTTCTGCTTTGGGGATAGAATTTGGGGTTCAGGGTGTAAACATTCAAAATAAGGTGGTGGGAAGGTGTAATGGTGGTGGGATTGGTGTTCAAATATTTAATGTAATAAATTATTGTGAACAAGTTTATAAAAATTAAATTAAATTAAAAAAGAAATTTGAATTCAATAACTCTATAGATATGAGATGCTGGACATAATATGAATCCACAACTAAAACTCAATAAAGCATAATACTGTAATAAATAGTTTTGAAAATATGATCTATTCCTCAACATATCAAAAATATATCTCTTAAATTTTAATTCTAGACTTTGGGCTTATGAATGTTATTTATACTCCTTATTGATAACATAGGATGATATACTTACAATACTGACTTTCTAGATGAATATTCACGAAGTAACATTAATTAATACTCTTTATCTGTGTGTATTCCTTCAGCTAGAAACTTGCTCATAGATATAAATTAAATTAGAGTACGCCTGTTTCAAAAAAATATAAATACTTTTATTTTGTTTGTTTTTGTGTTTGGGATCATACTCAGCAGTGTCGAGAGCTTATTTCTGGCTCTATGCTCTGGGATCAATCCTGGTGGTGCTCAGAAACCATATGTGTATCAGGGACCAGGGTCTGAACTGGGATGGGCTATACGAAACACCAGCACTTTAATCCCTGTACAATCTCTCTGACCCAAAGTATAAATACGTTAATAAAAAATTTAAAATTGTTGCAGTTCTTAAATAGTCTAAGGAACATTTAAAAACTGGCATCATCCAGGTCTACACTAATACACAGGTGCTTTATATTTATGTGAGGAAAAGATTACCACTCACCCATTCCTATCAACCTATAGGCATCAAATAGTTGATTGTTAAGAATATGGTAAACACAAAAGAATTACAATCAATTAATTAGTATATTAAACAATGCTATTTATAGCTATTTTTCAGATTGTCCTATTTGATCTTCAAAGAAATCTTGTTAAATATTATAATGGGCCTGGAGCCATAGCACAGCAGGTAGGATGTTTGCCTTGTAGAAGGCCAACCCAGGTTTAATTCCCAGCATCCCGTATGGTCCCCCCCGACCACTGCCAGGAGTACTTCCTGAGTGCAGAGCCAGGAGTAACCCCTGTGCATCACTGAGTATGACCCAAAAAGCAAATAAATAAACTATACTGATTGCATTTTAAGAGAAAACTTGGACAGTAATAAGTTTCATCATGGAAGTAGACACATATAAACTGTTGCGCAATATATCAATAGGGGAACTCCAGTGAATCATGGGGACCTAAGGGCCATTCTCAGACTTCTCAGTGCAGCCTAACAGTTGGTTACAGCTCAGGATCCGTAATGCAGTATTGTTCAGGCAGGCAGGCAGGGCAGGGCTACACCAAACAGTCCTCAGGGAACCATGCATTACCAGAGGTAAATGCAGGTCTCACACATGCAGGTATGCAAGCCAGATATTCAAGCTATCTTTCTGGTCCCTGTTGTTAAAAAAATTTTTAAAGTGTGGGAGAAGCAGGGAGAATGGAGGTGGGGGAAAGGGGATTCCAAGGCTAACCAGGGTCAGCTACATGCATGGCATATATTAACCTTTTAAACCCAAATTTGGATGCTTACCTTTGAAAGACCAAATATTTGGGACACAGAGATGATAGAAAGAAAGATGAAGGGGAAAGGAAGGAAGGAAGGAAGGAAGGAAGGAAGGAAGGAAGGAAGGAAGGAAGGAAGGAAGGAAGGAGAAAGAAAAAGAAAAGAAAAGAAAAGAAAAGAAAAGAAAAGAAAAGAAAAGAAAAGAAAAGAAAAGAAAAGAAAACTGAGTTGTTATTCAAGTGCTAATAGGCTGAGAGTGGTCTTCTTGTAATAAAAACCGTGCCTTTTATCAACAGTCACAGTAAATGTTCCTTTTAAGGAAAAAAATAAAAACAGTAAGAAAGAGTGGAGTGGGCTATAGATTAGTGAGAGTCAGAATAAACAATACAATCCCCTAGTGGACTGGGCCCCTGGGACACATTATAAAGGCCCTCCCGTTGTTTATCGATTTGCTCGAGCGGGCCCGGTAATGTCTCCATTAGAGACTTTGTTGTTACTGTGTTTGGCATATCGAATACATCACGGGTGGCTTGCCAGGCTCTGCCGTGCGGGCGAGATACTCGCGGTAGCTTGCCGGGCTCTCCGAGAGGGGCGGAGGAATCGAACTCGGGTCGGTCATGTTGGCTGCGTGCAAGGCTAACGCCCTACCCGCTGTGCTATATATAGATTAAACAAAGTTTGGGTATTTTAGAGGAAGGGTAAACTGAGGATTAGCTTTTCTTATTTTTAGGCTTTGGGCAAGAACATTTGTCGTTGTTTAATATTGGTTTTGTTCTCCCCACCTAGCTTCAACCCTACTGATTTACTTACTCAACACATTATTTCAAGAGATCATATTTATTGTTGTATTAAGCTTTATTTTCTGATCTTATTGAAGAGTTAAAAGGAGGTGTTTAAATCCAGACCTCGATGGGTTTAAACTGTAGGGTGGTAAAAGAATTTCCCTGAAACAAGAGGAACTAGGCAAATGAAAGTTTATTGAAAGAGAGTACACTGGTCTGACAGCAGAGGACACCAAAAAGAGATCTTCCTGGACGGTGTCAGGAGGAAAAGTTCTGCTTTCTACAGACTTGTTAATTCTGGGAAAGTGGTAAATTATACATAAAATATCCTAAGCCAGTCACATAAAAAAGGATAAGAAATACTAAATAGTGCAAGAGGAAGACTTAAGTTCCTTCTTTCCCACAGTTGATTGCGGCTCAACTTCAGCTGACTTAAGTCTACATTTTAGACAACACTGTAAATTTCTGGACTCTCTGAGACTAGATAGTTTACACTTCCATTTTTTAAATTATTTTTGTTTGGGGGCCACAGCAGCAGTACTCAGGAATTATTCGGGGTTCTCACTCAGGGATGACTCTTGGTGGGCTCAAGATACCATATGGTATGCCAGAAATGGAACCTGGGTAGGCCACATACAAGGCAAGCATCTCACCCTCTAATATTGCTCCAGCTCTGGGCATTTTACATTTCCTCAAGACCATAAATTCTGCTATAGCTATTGGGCTCATTGAAGACTAAAATATAATGGACAATACCCAGGGAAATGGTATAATAAATAACGTAAAATACCCTAAAAACATACAGCATGTTAATTGTATCTTAACAACACAAATGGGAACAGAATTAACAAGACATGTTGGGAAACAATTGGGAATCTTCTCACACTTTGATAAGTAACACAAAGACCAGTTTTCTTATAAAAACCCCACAAAACAAGCCATACTTAGCCCTACACAAAGTTTCCTCCCTGTTGGGAAGTTTCTTTTTATTCTATTTTCTTTCCAATAAATTCTTCTATCTTAGTTTTTAAAGTCTCTGAAATTGAGCATTTTCATTACTCAATATTTTCACTCTTAAAAATATTGAAGAACTGGGGACTAGAGCAATAGCACAGCAGGTAGGGCTTTTGCCTTGCATGCAGCCAACGCGGGTTTGATTCCCAGCATCCCATATAGTCCCCCAAGCACCACCTGGAGTAATTCATGAATGCATGAGCCAGGAGAAACCCCTTGCATCACCGGGTGTGACCCAAAAGGAAAAAAAATATTGAAGAACTTGGAAACCATGGAAGAACAGAGACCTGCCATCACTGCTCTTACATAAATAGTAATCTGTATCAACTATAAAATGCTCTACACCAATCATGTAATGATAATAAAAATGTACACAAAATAATTTTAGTGTATACTGGGAAGGCAGTAGTGTGGCCAATTCTAGGAATTTGAGTGTCAAAGGCACAAAGTATAAGTTTTGCTGGGCAACATTAATAGAATGGGAGTGCTCAGGCCTGTTCTAGAAGCTGTGGGGCAGAATGGAGCAATTGTACAGCCAATAAAGCCTCTTGGGCACAATTGATTAGTGATTATCTTAACTAGAGAGTCTTCACTTGCCAAGTCTTTAGTGGGGGCTTCTCTAGACCACTGCATTCATATTTGTTTAAATGGGGGGATGGCATAACACCTAAGGATGATGAGGGGTGTCATGTCTCTGTGCCCAGAAGTGACTCCTGACTGCTTAGGGCACCATGTGTTGGATTGAACTGGTGTCAGAAGCATGCCAACCACGTGCTTTAACCCCTGTACTACCCACATTCTTCTGTATTTTTTAAAAGATAAGTTCTTTTCCTCTCCATTATTATTGGGATAGCATGATCAAGAATGCCACTAATTATAAAGTCCACTAATTATAAAGTTTCATGCCTATAGTATTTTAACACCACACCTACAATCATAGTATCTGATTTCATCGCCAAAGTCCAAAGGTCCCTTCCCATTCCACCCTTGACATTCCTTCATCCCCAAGCTCAGTTCTATAGATCTGGCATTTTTGTATTCTTAATGCTCTATTATCTGCAACCTTGCCTAGGGAGAGACTGTCCATTCCAGAAACACCTAATTTGGCAAATAACAGATGACTCCCTAGTGAGTTTACCGCCATTGTTTAGCAGTGTAACCAATTCTGGACCCTGACTTTGAACCACCATTCTTACTCTAGGAGACTATATTCTATTCTAATGTTCTGGTAATGTTCTAATGTACAGAATATACAGAATATGCAGATATCTGCACAGGTATCTGGAAGCTAGGGATGACCTTTATGCCTCAGACCACACTGAAGTTGTTTAAATGACCTGTTCTAATTCAGTTTCCGTTGCTACATCCTGCTTTTTCTATGAAAATCACAGTTAAATGTTCTCGTGATGTGTTGCCTTAGCTTCTTCTGGCTTCTGATGTTTTGGTGCTTTTGACTTTTGGCATTTTGGTGTTACCCGCTTGTATTATGTCACATGCCACAAGTCTCCCCACTCCTACCTTTTGAAAACTGTCTTTTATTTCCAGCTGTAATCATCTTGTTACCTGCCACCTTCACTATACTGAACCAATAATAATAAAATCTGCATCCTAAAAATGGTTAGTTGGTTCTAATCATTGTTGTCTATGCTAAATTCTGAAGAAACTTCACAATAAATACTTATAAATTGATAATCCAACTGCACCTGGTGAGTAAAATTGTGCGATATAGTTCAGCTTCTATAATATCTGTTGCTCACTTGCAAAATTCTCTACTAGAAACTCAATTATTCCTCTGGCACTGTTTTCTATCTTCATAAAATATTTATTCTAAATTTGTACTAAACTATGGCAGTGATTTTATGTTCCTATTGGAAAATTAATACCCCTTCCCTCTTCAGTTACCTGTCAAAATCTTTAATTGTGCATGGTTATAATTCATCCCTCCGTATCAGCAAAACCAGTGCTATTGCAATTAGGAACAGGTAGTTATAGTCCCACAAGGTGGCAGCATAGGCAACATCATCTGCCTGCCCTCTGTAATGACTCAGAGGCAAGGGGAGCAAGGGAAGCCTTCCCGCCTCTTCCTTTCTGAGAATGCTGAGAAATCAGCTGAATGCCTAGGAATTACCTGTGTCACTTTATGGCTCTGGGCTCCAGAGGAGACATTGTCACTGAAGTTCCAGGGAACATAATGAATCACAAGCAGTACTTGTTCTGACCTGAGAACTTGACTCAGCTTTCAGAATATACTTTGTGAGGAAACTCAGATTATTCTGGTTATGATGGTGCTCTAGAATATTAATTGTAAACATTTTTCTTAATTCCAGATTAATACAGAGCACATTTATATACCCATAAACAGTCCTTTCCTGAAGAACTAAATATTTGTGAAACATATGAAAAAATCTGATTGTCTTCGAACCTCCAACTTTCGTTCTTGATTAATGAAAACATTCTTGGCAAATGCTTTCGCTCTGGTCCATCTTGCGCCGGTCCAAGAATTTCACCTCTAGCGGCGCAATACGAATGCCCCCGTCCATCCCTCTTAATCATGGCCTCAGTTCCGAAAACCAACAAAATAGAACCGCGGTCCTATTGCATTATTCCTAGCTGCGGTATCCAGGCAGCTCGGGCCTGCTTTGAACACTCTAATTTTTTCAAAGTAAACGCTTCGGCCATGTAATCCCATCAACGGCCAAGACTCAGAGACTATAAAATCCAGCTCCCAGAACCGCGCAGCCGCAAATGCGGCCCCACGACATCTTATCAGGACATCTTTTTATGACATCTTATTATCTCATTCCTACTTTGGACAAACTTGCAGGCTATCGAATGTAGCCTGCCCACAGTGCAGAGTCTGGCAAACTCCCCGTGGCGTACCAAATATGCCAAATACCAGTAACAATGATGGGTCTCATTCTCCTAAAGAGCCTTGAATATAATTTCAGGGCTAGGATGAAAGAGACGTTACTGGGGCCTGCTCGAGGCAATCGACGAATAACAGGATGATGAATGAATGAATGAATGAATGAAAAAATCAGGTATCGCTTACAATTCTTATATTCAGTTTGATCTGTTTACTAAAATAATTTTCACCCTGAAGTATTTTTAAACATATGATTTATAATAATTAAATAATTTGAACCAATCCCTAGAGTGAAATAATTTTCTCTAACTCTACAAGTTATTATTGCAGTTGAGGAAGAAAATATTAATTAAATAAACTGTCTTTATTAAATAAATTCTAAAATCATGTACCTATAGAAATCTAATATACTAAATGTTGGGCAAGTCTGTTAGATTTGCACACGATATCTTTGCACAGTTGTGTGCCATGAACACAAATACAGATGTAAACACATATGTACATTCTAATTTAGAATTCAGAGAAAAAATAATTCTCTCAGAAAAATTAAAAAATAATTTCTATAATATAGGATAACTTTGTGAGTTGCAGTTTTAGTGAATATCATCTGCCCCTCCTTCTGTCTTCCTTCCCTTTATGGATATCAGTATTATCGTTTCTGGGATTCTAGCATTTGATTGAGGTATTGTCAACATTTATTGTCTCACTTACTCTGGCCCAAAAATCACTCAAGCAGTGTCAGGAATCAAACTAGGAACCCACACATGAGAGGCAGGCAATATACTCCTGAGTTGTGTCCTGAGCCCTAATGAGTTATTTTTTTCATTTATTTGCTAATTGAACTCATGCACTCTAACTCTAGCAGTACACTATAATTGACATTTATGTCTATTCACAACAATAAGTCATTCTGGTCCCAGAATTTGTCCAACTTTTCTAACATTATACTAGGGGAGAGCCCGGCAAGCTACTAAGAGTATCCTGCCTGCATGGCAAAGCCTGGCAAGCTCCCTGTGGCAAATTCAATATGCCAAAAAACAGTAACAACTCTCACAATAGAGACATTACTGGTGCCTGCTGGAGCAAATAGATGAACAATGGGAGGACAGTGCTACAGTGCTACAGTCCTACAGTAGGGAAAATCTGGACAGTTGTCCAGCATGCTATTACAATGCTATTACATTGCTATTCTTGAGTGTATGTAAATATGACACAGAATAAATAGACTCTAATACTATTTCAACCTTTGTTCTCTCTTTCAGTCATGCTAACACACAACTAACTGCAGTGCCACTGGAAATCTGCTGCACAGGAATCATAAACTGCAGAGGTCCAGGTTCAAATAGCAGAGTGACCAAGATCGAACTCCAGGAATTGAACTTGTGACTTTATGCTCGCAAAGGCAGGCATTTTAAACACTGAGTTATTCCCCCAGACTCCTGATCACCTTTTAATTTCACTTTACTTTTGATTCATTTTTTCCAAATAGCAAATGAAGTCAGGGTGTAACTGCTCTGAGAGCTATACATGTTAATGGTGTTTATACATCTTTTGTGATGCAGTCCTGGAAACATGTTTATTTATAGCAGAACTTTAGTAAAATTCAATTAGAACAAATGATTCAGGTGTCCTTAAAGCACCTCTGAGTTTTTATTTTTTCAATTCTCCATGTTAGACCAAAAATAATATTCAACTGCTCACCAACATTTATTTGAATGTTTCTCTACCAACAATTCTTAATTTTCACTTTCATGGTTATCAGCTGATACATGTAGAGAAGCAAATAATTTTTATGACTTTTTTACATTTTCCCAGCAAAGGCTGAATAAGTTCATGGTCCGCCTTCTTTTTGCATTCTCACACTGAAAACAATTGCCCTTTCCATGGTTCATGAGGTAATTTTTTCTTTCATTTTTCTGCTCTTTGTTTATTTCACTATTTAACATGGCCCTGAGCATAGTACTTAAGTGATAACTTATATTTCTAAGCAAAATTTATAATTGTTTTGTATACCTACAAAGAAAATATTTGCTAGATAAAGTTAGTTCAGTTACTAGTTATTTTAATAGTGAGTTTAATGTTAGTGAACCAACATAATGACTGAGATGTCTATAAACAAAAGCACACACAACAAGGTTATGTACTTACTGATTTTAGAAATGGTGTGATCAGAGGTTCCCAAGAACCTAATTTCATTTTTCCCCAGAAACAAAGGTTTAGTATTTGTTAATTCAATGGTCACAGCATCTTTATATACACGCGTTGTATATAATGATACTGAATAATTATACTGAACTATAAGTTGGCCTAGTAGAGGCCCTAGTTACTATTTTCAACTCTGACTGGATGGTGGAATGAATCATAAGTAGAACTGAAGTTGATACTAAAGTTCCAATAATAGATGTCCTAATGCAGTCGATAATTTTATATACCTTTTCATGTGAATCTTTTTTTAATAATTTATTTCTTTATTGAATCACTGTGGGGAAAGTTACAGAACTTTCGGGTTTAGATCTCAGTCATGTAAATATCAAACATATTTCCCTTTACCAATACTTATTTTTAACCGTGAACCCCAATAGAACCCCACCTCCCACCCCTCCCAATTCCAGTGAGGCAGATGAGTTCTAGTTAATATTCTGTCTACTTTGATTAGATACATTGTTTCGATAGAAGATGCACAATTATTGTTTAGAGTTTACGACCACCCCCAATCAGACATGCTGAAACAGCATTGTGAAATGATTTGCTTTCTACAGCTGGGTTTAAGAATAAAATGATGTCGCGCGGCTGCAATAGCGGCCGTGCGGTTTTGTATTTCTGCTATTTTACTTAATAACCCTGGAAGTATTTCTATTAAAAGTTAAATAGTTAAGAGATTGGTTCCTGTGCTCTGGAGTCGTGGTCGTGCCGGAGAGCCGCTCGTGGGGGACAGCTGGTGACCTCGATCGGGCGTGAAGGACGGCCCAGAACGACCCCCTTCCCATGAGGTCCCTGCCACCCCCACCCCCGGCTCAAACCTGCTGTCCACAAGGCTCCCGTGCGGCCGCCATCTTTCTTTCCAGAGAGGCCAGGGCGAATGGAGCAACACCCTTTCCCCTCTGGGCAGGCATGCTGGCGCGGTTTAACACATAGTCCATTTGCTTTTCTGCTTCAAGCGGGTGGCTTTCTGTGCTAAGTCCTTGTGCTTCCGGGGCCGTGGCCGTGCCGGAGAGCCGCTGTGGGGGGCAGCTGGTGACCTCGGTCGGGCGTGAGGGACGGCCCAGAACGCCCCCCCTTCCCATGAGGCCCCTGCCGGCCCCCGCCCCCGGCTCAAACCTGCTGTCCACCTTTTCATGTGAATTTAATATACATTTGAAACAACTTCCTAACTCTTCGCAACTACAACAAGGAATTGAATAAGCTACTTTAGTACTTCTGATTGGGCATACTTTACAAAGGTAATTCCCTACCTGTGAACCTAGGTAGAGAAAGTAACTGGAAAACAAGTTCTAATCTTCCTTTACCACCTTCCAAATGTATTATTAAAATAAGATGTATTGACTCTTGTGGCAAATTTACCTGAACTGTAACAAAGGGAGGCAGACTCAGCTCACTTCCAATCAATAAAATGTATAAAACATTTATTGGGGACTCTTGGGGCATTTTTTCTTCTTCTTCATTGGTAAGGGGGAACAAAGGGGAGAATCTCTGTGCTCAGTCCCTCTCCAAACTGTTTTTTAAAAAGTTAGAGGAACAAGTGTTATTTTCAGCTGATGCAGCTATTTTGCAGTTAATTCTTATCAAAAACCAAAACAAAACAACAAAAATAAGACAAAACAACCCCTCCAGGAAAATAACAGAACATAACCTCAAGGGAAAATTGACTATTCTTGTTTTATGAGAAGAATCCCTCTTGCTGGGTCATACTTAGTCATGCATTCTTTAATCTTGTAGCTAAAAGTCTGCCTGAGATGGTCCATCCTCAGAGTTATTCTAACATAGTCCCTAGGATGGTTGAAAATTTCCAGAAACTTCTGCTTTCCTACTATTTTTTGAACATAATTCTTCCTCTGTGCTCTCTCACACTGTACAAAAACAGTTTTTCCTTGACAAATCTGCTTCACTACACAAGGTGGTCAATGCTTCTCTTTTCTCAAGGTAAGTTTATTAATCAGTGTTAGCTATACTTGAAAGGACCCTCTGCATTTATTTTTTCTTATGTAAGTTGCAGCAGTTGAGTTTTAGTGCTAAATATCAGAACAAAAGGAGGTGTTCAGTTAGGCAATCTTGAGTAGTATGTTAACTGGACTCATTCCACCTACTCTGGATCTTATTGCCACATTGTGATCCTCAGAGGTATTTGTCATAAAATTTTGTGAGATTCTGGTACTCAGTTACTCCTGGATCTGTGCTCAGGGATCACTCCAGGAGGTGCTTAGAGGATCATATATAGTCTCAGGAATAAAATCAGGATAATTCACATGCAAGGTAAACACCTTAACCCCTGACCATCTCCGCAGACCTGGAGATGCCTTTTTGTGAAGAAAAGACTATGTTTCAACCTATTTCACTATCTCCCCAAGTTCCAAAATGAGTTTTATTAAAATAATCAAGTCAGAAAAAAATACAAAATGTGGCATGTTTGGCAGTAAGATAAGAAATGCATTCTGGTTCCATGTGTTAAATATACTGACATTTGATACAAAGCAATAATAATATTAAATTTTGATCCACTTTCAAAGTCTCAGCTTTTCCTTCCCAGATTTTCTCTCCGTCCCCCGCACATCATTCTCTTCCATTCTTATTACTCCCACTCTCTGAAGTTACCACAACCTCTAGCTTTGGGGAGTCTCCCTAGAACTGTAGTACCCAAGTGCTTTGTAAGTGATTCCTATCAGTAAAAAATCATTGAGCTGGAGAAATAGCACAGAAACTTGGAGTCCCTGCTTTGCAAGCATATGGCCACAAGGTCAAATCCCTTATGTCAAACATCTGCTTAATATCATCCTGGCAATTTGACTGAGTAGGCTGGCTCTGCTGTCTGTTCCCTGCTGCCACCAGCAGTTTTCCAGCCGCATTGGTTTGCAGCCTCTGGTAAGCATGTATGTGAGCACTGCAGCGACCCCCAGTGAGTTGTTGCCGCTATCACAACTAAAGGAAGCAAATCAGAGCTGCATCAGGACTGTGTGAGGACTACAACTTGAGGTACAAACTGCAGCGAGCATCACAAATAAAAAAATGAAATTACTACAGTCAGTCATGTTTGCAATCCTGATTATCACAATAAGAAAATAAAGAACAATTAACGGATAAGGAATGAATGACAAAGAAACATTTTACATGGTAGAGTGTGCTTGACTGGAAGATTATAATCTTTTAAAACTGTGAATATGTCATTGTGCCCTCTCTGGTCCTAGAAAGTGTCTACTGAGAGATCTGAAAATAGCCTAATCAATTTTTCCTTTACAGTCTTTAATATTATTAGTCATTAAATTTTAATAATTTAGCAGTGACGTGTTTTGGTGTGTCTTTCTGAATTTATAAAACTGATCTTTCAAATTCCTTTGGAAATTTTATTGATTCTTTCATTAGATTTGAGAAGTTCTCAGTTATTATTATTTATTTAAATACCACTTGGTTCCCTTTTCTCTGTCTTCACATTTTGGTATATCCATTTTCCTTAAGGTTTTGGTTAGTTTTTTTCCAATAGACCCTGATAGTCTTAAAGAGAATTTTCATGTTTCCTCAATGTCATCTCTCTCACCTCTTTCATCTGATTCATTTCTACAATTTTGTTAAACTTCAGTGTTTATTCATCTTTAAGGTTGAATCTGTTATGTTCTCCATGAATATTTTTATTAAGCTAGTTATGGTTTGTTCTTATTTTTTCCCCCATATATCCAGTAGGTCTGTTTGGGGATTTTTAAATAGTTTTTATCTTTTGGTAAAAATTCCCTTAGTTTATTCATCTTATATATTGTTGTTTCATTCCAGCTTAATGCATATTTAATGTATATCACTGATTTTGTTCATAATATCTATTTTTAATTCATTTCTAGAATCCCCATTTCTGTGTCATTCAGATTTATTTCTGAAAATTTCTTTCTCAGTTTCTAATTTTAAGCTGTTAGGCGTTTTCTTCATGTCTTTCAATAGGATGCACTCTGCTTGTGGTTTGGGACATCTGTTCTACTTTTAGAACTTTTGAAATGTTGTGGGGGAAATGCTGATCTGTCAAGTTTTTCTTCAGTCATTTCCTGTGTGATGAGAGCAGAAAGACTGGTCATAAAGTGCTTGACCACTTCTTCTCTTCTGGTCAGTGTTCTCCCTATAAGCACAATTTTTGTTTCATAAGTCTGTCTTTTTTGTATTAATTTGCATTATAATTTTTATTCTTATTATCAGGATGATGCACAATTAATTAAACATGAACATTTGGCTACAGAGATAAGTACTAGTTAATTTACTCATTTGTTTCTTTAATCGAATCACCATGAGATACACAATTACAAAATTGTTCATTATTGGATTTCAGTCATAAAATGTTCTATCACCTGTTCCCTCACCAGTGTACATTTCCCACCACTAATGTCCCCAGTTTCCCTACTGCCCACCTCTCCTCAGCCTGGCTCTTTGGAAAGCACTTTTCTCTCTCTCTCTCTCTCTCTCTCTCTCTCTCTCTCTCTCTCTCTCTCTCTCTCTCTCTCCCTCCCCTTTCCTTTTGGGCATTATGGTTTGCAATACAGGTGCTAAAATATTATATTTATCTCTTTGCTTACTTTGACCTCTCAGTTCTTGTTCAGAGAAACCATTTCCAACTATCATTGTCAGAGTCGTCTCTTCTCTATCCTAGCTGCCCTCTCTCCACCACCACTTGTGGCAAATTCCAACCATGAACCAATCCTCCTGGCCTTTGCTTCTATTGTTTTTTGTGTAGTAGTCTCATACTGTTTTTTTTTATATACCACAAATTAGTCCAATCATTCTATGTCCCTCTTTCTCTGACTCATTTTATTCAGCATGATACTCTCTCTCTCTCAGTGGCTCTCTGCCGTGAGGATCGGGAGCATAGTTCCCCCGGGTGCGTGTGGGATGGTCGGGGCCTGTCTTGAGGACTTCCCGCCACTTGAGCTGCCCGCCTGGGCCCTGTGCACTGGCTCTCGCGTGCACCTGGGGGCAGTATCCCAGCCGTGGCTGTCAACCTCCGGCCTAAGGTGCCCGAGTCCAGCCCGGCGTCCGTGGCCCCGATGTAAACGGACCCCCCCAGTCCCGCGGGCCCCTGTGCCCGCTGCGTGTCAGGCAGTCTCACTCTCGTTTGGTGGGGGGGGTGTCCGGTCGGGGTCCAGAATCACCCCGAGGTCAGAAGGGTGGGCAAAGGCTGAAACGGGCCTCTCCCCTCTCCGGAGGGTTGCTGTCCTTTGCCTGCTCTCCTTCGGGGTCCGGTCCCCTCCTCGTTCGGGGGGGACCGGTGGCCGCTCGCTTCGGGCTGGAGCGATAGCACAGCGGGTAGGACGTCTGCCTTGCACGCAGCCAACATGGCCGACCCGAGTTCGATTCCTCCGCCCCTCTCGGAGAGCCTGGCAAGCTACCGAGAGTATTCAATATGCCAGACACAGTAACAACAAAGTCTCCAATGGAGACGTTACTGGACCCGCTTGAGAAAATCGATGATCAACGGGAGGGTCTTTACTTACTTTTTACATTACTTACTTTATGATATACTCTGTGTCCATCCATTTATAAATGAATTTCTTGACTTCATTTTTCCTGGTGTCTGAGTAGTATTCCATTATCTAGATGTACCATAGTTTCTTTATCCAGTCATCTGTTCGTGGGTTGTTTCCAGATTCTGGTTATTGTGAATAGTGCTGCAATGAACATGGAAGTGTAGATGGCTTTCTGCAGTGTGCCATTAGGCCCCCAAAGATATATTCCTAGAAATGATATTGCTGAGTCATATGGAAGCTCAATTTCTGTCTTTTTGAGGAAAGTCCATATTGTTTTCCAAAAAGGCTGGACCAGTCGGCATTTCTGCCAACAATGAAGGATAGTACTTTTTTCCCTGCATCTAGTCAGCAGTTCGTGCTCTTGTTCTTTTTGATGTGTGTCACTCTCTGTGATGTAAATCTCTTCTAATACCAACTTATGGGTATAAGAGACTACTTGTGGTGAGGGAAGTAGTTAGTAAACCTCTGAAACCATAAAATCAATAGAGATACAAAAATTCTCAAAACCAAGAAATATTTTGAAAAGATTCTAAACAAAGTACATCATGTGGTCAGGTCAGGATTAAAGCTAGACTGGGTCAAGACAAAATTCATAGACAAAGGAATAAAACCCTGATAAAACAGAAAGAATGGAGATTCTGCTAGAGATAAAGTCCTTTCTCTAATAGTTCCATAGTTCTATTGCTGTGTGAAAGCTGAGTGCAACAAGGTCCTCAGTACTTTACAGTAATCTCAGTGAGTAATTCAATGAGTGGTACAAAAAGTAAGCTCTGAAATACCCTGTCAGCTTTGCATCAGCCACACAGACCCAGGCTGTCCCATCTCCCATCCATCTCCAGTAGCCTTAGTCTTCTCTCACTGCTTATCACCTATGGACTTAAGAACTACATTATAGAAAACAGAAAGTATGGGCCAGCACCAATAATGTGAAACCAAAAACACAAGCAGAAGAGGGAATCAAATGAATATGAGAATGTCTGATTCTTTATCCCCATATATTTTTGTTAATGTTTTATAATAATAATCCATACTTAATTTTTTATGAAATACCATGAAGAGTCATAGTTACTCCCGCTGTTTACCCGTGCTTCATTGAATTTCTTCACTTTGACATTCAGAGCACTGGGCAGAAATCACATCACGTCAACACCCGCCATGGGCCTTCGTGATGCTTTGTTTTAATTAAACAGTCGGATTCCCCTGGTCCGCACCAGTTCTAAGTCGGCTGCTAGGCGCCTGCGGAGGCGAGGCTCCGCATGGAACCGCGGCCCGGGGGGCGGTCCCAGCAGGGGAGACCGGCGTGCGGGGGGGGTGGGGGGGGAAGGGGCGCGTGGAGGCATGGGGGGGGGGACGAGCCCCCCGCCGCCACTGACCCGGCCCCGCCGGGATGTGCCGGCGCCCGCCAGGCTCCCCAGGGACGGCTAGAGCGATAGCACAGTGGTAGGGCGTTTGCCTTGCACGCAGCCAACATGGCCGACCTGAGTTCGATTCCTCCGCCCCTCTCGGAGAGTACCGAGAGCTACCGAGAGTATCTTGCCCGCACAGCAGAGCCTGGCAAGCTCCCCGTGAGGTACTCACAGTAACAACCAAACACAGTAACAACAAGTCTCATGATGGAGACGTTACTGGGCCTGCTCGAGCAAATCGATGAACAACGGGAGAACTGTGAACCGTGACCATGGAAGAGAGTTTGTGACACAGTCACTCAATACATGTACATTTGTAAAAAAAATGTGTAAATGTTGTTTTGGGCTGGGTGCTGTTTGCTTCTTTACCGACAAATGGCATGTTGGATTTTGGAACGGAGAACATTGGGAACGACATATCCATCCCGCAGAATTTGGTATGTGGGCAGGTGGACATGACTATCGAAGAAATTTGAGTAGAAGTCATGGATAATCTTCTCCATTGCCCTTCTGGAAGATGTGATAGATCCATCAGGATGTCGGAGGGCAGTCATCTTGGTCTTGTAGTTGGCAAATGCCAGGCAGGCGTTGCTAATGATTTTCCCGGCTTCTGCCACATCTGTCAGCATTGCTTCTCTTCTCTCTCTGAGGTTTTCCTTTATTGCTTCTCTGCACTGCCCAGACAAGATCAGACCTGAACACCTGAAGAACCTGCCATCAGTACTCATCAATACACTGGCTCAGCTCTGCACACGCTACCTGTCTGAATGCAAGGTTCTGTCCCAGTGTAAAACCAGCAGGACTATACTATTGTACAAGACGGGAGATATCCATGACATTGGCAACTCTCGCCCAATCTGCCTATTGTCTGTGGTCTACAAGCTATTCACTCAAGTCATCCTGAATAGGATTGGCAGAACATTAGATGAAGGACAGCCGTGCAAGCAAGCCGGATTCCACAAAGGATTCAGCACGTGACAGGGATGAATGGAGATGTTACTGCCGCCACTCGAGCAAATCAATGAGTAACAGGATGTCAAGTGATCAAGTGATCAAATGTTCTTCACATATTTGTGTATGGAGAAAATAAAACAAAAAAATTTGCTTTAAGAAACTGTACAGCAAATTCTAAAAGTACTTTTATAAAACAAAACAAAAGATGAGTCAATTACCCCAAGCAACTTAGGGCACTCCATCCTGATCTTTCTCAAATTTTCTTATTGGATGCATAGATTATTTTTGCTTTAGGGATTCTCTCCTCCATTTGAAAATTCCCACATTTGTCTTGATTCAGAATCATTCTCCTTTAATAAAACACTCCTATTTCACTGTCTTCTGAAAATCTTTTCTGGGAAGAAAAACAAGAACCTGCATCCCTAAAACCAAATAGGACTAATTTCTCTTTTTTCCTGTGAAGAGCAAAACCTCTCCTCAACCTAACATTAATGAAGTCCTGAAAATCCAGATAGCAGGGACCACAAACCATGAAGATCAAGTGACCCTTAGGTGCAGCTGATGAGATTTGCAGGACTTCAGCATCTGTGCTGTGCACGAGCTCATGCAAACGTTACGTCTGCTTTGGTCACACTGCTTCAATCACGTAGTTGGTTTCCAGTTGTGTTTAAAGGATCTTTCTCTGATATAGTACAGTGCCATATTTTATAGATATGTTCTCTAACCAGCTGAATGTTTTCTCTTAAATTTTTATTTTTAAATAAAAAATGCACAGTAAATCTCAGACTTTGAAAAAAATATGCAATTTTAACCAAAAAAATGAGTGAAAAGAAATAGTTTTCTTTTAAGTATGTAATCTAAAATTATAGCATTCAGAAAGTTGATTTTTGGAAAACCTTTAATGAATATCAAACTTCTTTTTGTTTTGTTTTGGGGCTATACCTGGCAATATATGTTGCCTATACAGGTGTTTTTCCTGGCTCTGTACTCAGGAATTATTCCTGGCAGTGCTTGACAGACCTTATAGGATGCTGGGCATCGAATCCAGGTAGATTCTGTGCAAGGTAAACTTCCTACCTGCTGTACTATTGCTCTAGCGCTTCAAACTCCTATTTTTATCAAAGTTGTTTGATAATATATAAATGCTTTTACATATGCACACTTGAAACCAAGACTTTATAATTATGTTATTGGGGTATCATTACTCCAAGTAAAAGAGTATCATGAATAAATAAGCAAAATGTATTTGTTTTGCATATAACTTATGTTCTTGTTTAGTTGTTTTGAGGGGTCACAATTGTCAGTGCTCAGGGTTGAATTCTGGGTCTGTGTTCAGAATCACTTGAGCAATGCTTGGAGAATCATATGTAGTATTCAAGAACAAAGCAGGGATGGTCTTTTTAATGCTAGCACCTTAACCCTTATGTTATCTCTCTACTACCTCTCCTTATGTTTTTGAAATATAAATTATAGCAGTATTCTTTAAATACACATCTGTTTTTGCTGAATAATATTATTTCTGTTAACTAAAAACTGAGTTACATGACTGTCACCGTCACTGTCCTCCCATTGTTCATTGATTTGTTTGAATGGACCCAGTAATGTCTCCATTGTGAGACTTTGTTGTTACTGTGTTTGGCATATCGAATATGTGACGGGTAGCTTGCCAGGCTTTGCCGTGAGGGCGATATACTCTTGGTAGCTTGCCGGGCTCTCTGAGAGGGGCGGAGGAATCGAACTTGGGTCGGCCATGTTGGTTGCATGCAAGGCAAACGCCCTACCCACTGTGCTATCGTTCCAGCCCAGTTACATGACTATTATTTAGTATTTATATAAAGAACTAATTTATTCCCTCCATAAATTGGGTGTATTCTCTGAGAACCAGTGCTATTTCTGATTTATTTATCCATATAAGAATGCTGGCAGGTTTTTTTTCAATTTTTATTAGTGAAACACCATGTGGTACAGTTGTAGACTTACAAGTTTTTGTTTTTGGGTTTCAGTTATACAATGATCGAGTATCCATCCCTCCACTAGTGTCCATTCTCCACCACCAATGATCCCAGTATCTCTCCCACCCTTCCATCCCCTCCACCCCATCCTACCTCTGTGGCAGGGCAAGAATGTTGGCAGTTTTAAACTGTCTTCAACATGGCCTGAATAACATGGAGGTAAATATTGTAAGGGTTATCCTCCCACTTACCTTATAAAATCATAAATAACTTATCACTCTAATTTCATAACTGATAAATTTAAGGTGTTTTTCTAGTCACACAGCAATTAAAAACGTTAATATCCAGAGTTCAGAGTCTGTTTAAACACAGCTCTACACTGCTAGGTCATGGGTAGCTAACTTCAATTTATACAGAATCAGCTATTTCTTCATATAATTTAATGAACAAATGAAAAAACAAAACAATTCTAGAGGATCATCTCATTAAAATAGCTACACATCATTTTTCTCTGGAAAAAGTATACATCTGCGGTGTATGGTCATTAAATTTGTAAAAGTTTGATAAATAAATAACAGCTAAGATTTTTTTTAACCACTTAACAGAAAACAACAAGAACAACATTGGAAAACAGGAGTCTGATATTTAGTTCCCTTCTAAATTACTGTAGGGTGAGGTAAAGGTAAAAAGTAAAGGCCCTCCCGTTGATCGTCGATTTGCTCAAGCGGGCCCAGTAGCGTCTCCATTGGAGACTTTGTTGTTACTGTGTTTGGCTTATCGAATGGAGCGATAGCACAGCGGGTAGGGCGTTTCGCCTTGCAAGCAGCCAACATGGCCGACCCGAGTTTGATTCCTCCACCCCTCTCTGAGAGCCCGGCAAGCTACCGAGAGTATTTGATATGATACTGTAGGGTGAGATTTTAAAATGATGTACATTATCTCTTTGGCAGGGTATGGCTGGAGGGAGTAAAAGAAAAGCCTCATTCATTAAAAAAAAAAAAGGGAAGATATAGATCAGCAAGAATTTTTATGCCAAAGGAGAGCGGAAACAGAAAATTGTGTACAATTAAAAAATTTGAAGACGAAAATGAAAGCTATTAGAAATAAATTTAACTATAAATAAAATCTACTCAAGCAAGAAGAAAAAAATAATAAACTAAATCTCAATGTAAAAATGTGTAAGAAAAAAAAAATTCAGCTTGGCTTGGGTTATTATGTCTTAATAGTCCCTCTCCTCCAAAGAGGTCTTATTAAGATGATGGCAAAGTTCTAAAAGACAGGTTTCTTCCTATTTTACTTCAGATGGGAGAAAAGTGATAGTAAATATGGTATCCAGATTTACCCAGATGAGAAACAAATCTGAAAGATTTTCACCTCTAAAATATTGCTTTGTGAAGACATTGCAAATTTAATGACTACAGCATTCTATTATCCCCTTAAACAAACATCTTTGTTCCTACAGAAAAACTAATAACTATTCTACCCTGTCCTTTAACTCATCAGTTTTTTATCTTATTTCTCTTACATAGTTATATGTAATTTTGAGAAGATTAATATGCTTTTGCCTAAAATGTATATAATGTGCTGCAGATGCTGAACACCTCAAACAGTGCGGGCTGAGATTTGTTGAAACCTAAGATTGGGTGAAACCAAGATGAAGGATTGACTCACCATGATTGACTCCCAGCTTCATTATACACTAGTTATAATACATTTTCATAGTAAAAATTACATCTACCACTTATGTTATGACTTTTATGATCACTAAGGAAATTAACAAATATGGTTAGCCACTGAACGGCACCTAGATTCTGGGAAATTGATATGACTAAACTTTCCCTCTTATCTGAAATATCACAAATACTCCACCTGTAAGATATGTACTTGCTTCCATTTCATCACACCGTGAGTACTCAAGAATACTTAAGGCTTTGGCCACAGCAGTAAGTCCTGGTAGTGACAAAGGTGATGCCAGGGTCCAAACAGAACTGGACCATCTCTCTGACTCAGAAGAACTTCTCTTTTCCTTTCTCCCTTCCTTACTTCCTCCCTCCTTTCCCTTCCTTCTTCCCTTGTCTCTGAACTGGTCTTTTATTTTGGGCGGGGGAGTGGCATGGGGGTTGGGACATCCTGGCTATGCTCAGCTGTTACTCCTGGCTCTGCACTCAGGAATTACTACTGGTAGTGCTCAGAAGCTATATGGGATGTTGAGTGTGGAACCTGGGTAAGCCATGTGCAAGGCAAAAACCCTACCCACTGTACTATTGCTCCAGCCCCATTAAATGGATGGTCTTTAATAGGAAACACAACACAATAGTGGGGATGGGGAATAGTAAGTGGAGGGCCACTGGGATATGGTCAAGGGTTTGAGGAGTGCTGATTGGTGGAGAGTATGGTGTTGGAATGTTTTTCTGCATGAAACTCAGCCATCTGATAATGTAAAGATCAATACCACTGATATTATAAATCTAGTTTCTAATATAAAAGTTTTCAAGGTCACGAGTTGCCCCCCTCCCCCCCCCCCCCAGTGTCTCTCGGGCACGGCCATGGCTCCAGAGGCAAAAGGACTTAGTCCAGAGTCTGGCAGCTTGTGGCAGAAAAGTGAACGGACCATGCATTAAACTATGGCACCATGTCTCCCAGGGAGGGAAAGGGTGTTGCTTCCTTCTGCCTCCTCCCCCCCCTCCCCCCACCAGCAGCAAGGTGGCCACTGTCTCAGAGCTTATTGAAAAGCCAGGTACAAGACAGCGGTGACAGGGCAACTGCAGTCTCATGGGAAGGGGGGCAGTACCAGCTCATCCTTCATGCCCTACTGAGGTCACGAGTTGCCCCCCACTAGCAGTTCTCTGGCACGGCCATGGCTACAGAGGCAAAAGGACTTAGTCCAGAGCCCGGCACCCTTCTGCCTTTCCCCGCTACCTCCCAAGCAGCAAGGTGGATGCCACCTCAGAGCTTATTGGAAATCCGGGCATGAGCCGCAGTGACGGGGCAACTGCAGTCTCATGGAAGGGGGGCGATACCAGCTCATCCTTCATGCCCTACTGAGGTCACGAGTTGCCCCGCACAAGTGGCTCTCCAGCACAGCCATAACACCAGATGCACAGAAACCAATCTGGTAATTATCTGGCTCTTTGCAGAAATATAAAATCATTACATGATTCTCATAACCAACTATAGAAAACAAAGTATTTCACAATGCCTTTTCAGCAATTCTGATTGTTGGAGGGGGGGGGAATATTCTGAACAATGATGGTGCATCTTTTGTCGAAATAATGAATGTAATCAATATAGAGAAGAGTTAAGTAGAAATCATCTGCCTCACAGGCATTGGGAGGGGTGGGAGGGGGTATATTGGGGTTCTTGGTGGTGAAAAATGAGTACTGGTGAAGGGAAAGGTGTTTGATCATTGTATGACTGAGACTTAAACCTGAAAGCTTTGTAAATTTTCCCACAGTTATTCAATAGATAGATATAAGAAGAAAAGAATAAATAAATAGATAAATAATAGCACAGTGGTAGGGCGTTCGCCTTACAAGCAGCCAACATGGCCGACCCGAGTTCGATTCCTCCGCCCCTCTCGGAGAGCCTGGCAAGCTACCGAGAGTGTTCGATATTCCAGACACAGTAACAACAAAGTCTCCAATGGAGACGTTACTGGGCCCGCTTGAGCAAATAAAATTATGAAAACAAAAAGGTGGAGTTCATGCCCAATTCAATCAGCTAATCTGTGGCTGAAAAAATAGCAGTACTCCTACATTAAAAAATAAATAAAAAATAAAATAAAATAAAATAAAAATTTTAAGAGAGTGAGAAAGGGGAGAGAGAGAGAGTATGGAAAATACTTTTTATTTAATTTTTTATTAGTGAAACACCATGAGGTACAGTTATAGACTAACAAATTTTTGTGCTTGGGTTTCAGTTATACAATGATCAAGTACCCATCCCTCCACCAGCGCCCATCCTCCACCACCATGGGTTCTAGCATCCCTCCCACCCCCCATCCCTCCTCATCCCACCCTGCCTCTGTGGCAGGGCATTCCCCCTTGTTCTCTCTCTCTTCTCTTGGGTCCTGTGTTTTGCAAGAGAGGCATTGAGTGGCAATCATGTTTGGTCTATAGTCTACTTTCAGATTGCTTCTCCCACCCTGGGAGGATCCTCACAACAACCTTTATTTGGTGCTCTCTTCTGTATCTGAGCTTCCTTTTCCCCTAGCTGGTGTGGTTGGCCTCCAAGTCATGGACCAAATTCCTGGTACTAATCTCAGCCACTTCTGGGTGCTAGTCTCCCATTTTGTTGCTTTATGTTCCCCAGATGAATACAATCTTTCTGTGTCTATCCCGCTCTTTCTGACTCATTTCACTTAACATGATACTTTCCATGTAGTACCACTTGTATGTAAATTTCATGACTTCATCTTTTCTAACCCAGAGAGGCCAAAGAGTATAGTCGAAGTGACATCTGCAATTGTTTGTTCATTGCAGCACTCTTTACAATAGCCAGAATCTGGAAAAAACCTGAGTGCCTGAGAACAGATGACTGGTTAAAGAAACTTTGGTACATTTACACAATGGAGTACTATGTAGCTATTAGAAAAGATGAAGTCATGAAATTTACATACAAGTGGTTAGAAAAGGAAAATGCTTTTTTTTTTGAGGGCAGGAAGTTTGGGCCTCATTCCGTGGTGCTTTGTAGCGCCACCTAGTGGTACTGCAGTGAAACTGCATGCAATACAATTTTCTGAATGATCTCTCTGGCCGCACTTTCTCCATTTTTACACCTACAAGACTTAGGAATGTATGTAGAAACATTGTACTTCCTCTGGTGCATATGCACGCTTTGACTCTTCCAGTGTGTGCTATTACTTTTAGTAATTTGTTGGTTTTATTTAGAAACAATACTACACAGTCTGAGTATTTGTGTATACTATTATCTAATAGACCTTTTCCTGTTCTTTCTTTTCTTTCCCCTTATCCTCGAACTCTTTCCTGGACAAGTTAAATGAATTTGGTGCCTTAATCAAGTGCTGAATAAGCACTTTCTACAATGTTCTTACCCATAATCAGTTTTCATCACTCATGTTAGGCTGTTGCTGAACACAGACACTCCAGACTCAGAAAGACAGAGATAGACCGGAGAGTTTATTAAACCTTAGCGCTGAGCACTCCTGAGCCAAGGCGACTTGTGGATCCCCAAGTCTTAATTCAGCTTTCATTATATACCCAATTATATCCGAAACTTGTGGTACAAGGTCACATTCTTACATTCTTAACCTTTATCGTACACAAAGCCAATATACAGAAGCAGAGGTGGCAGTTAGAGAAAACGTTATGCCCCATTTGTTACACGTACCACCTTCATCAACTCATCTTGCCTGCTTCTTCAGTGGGTGGGTAGGTTGATTCATGGAAACCTCTAAGACACTAAAGACTAACTAGGAAAACATAGTTAAAAGAAAAAAGATTGTTCCTTTCATTTTCACAGCAACAATTTATAACAAATTGACTCTTTGAAGAGAATAAATATTAATCATTGTTGAAAGATATTTTGTAATGTAACTGTAAATGTAATAAGGAACATCTATATGTAAAGTAAATCAGTTGAAATTATAATGTGCATTAATATCTATATCATAGTACTTGGCACATTGTATATATTTTAGAGTTTTTTCATTCTTTGCCAATAAAAAATAAAAACTTTGTTCTTTTTTTTTGTAGAGATGCTTAGGGATCATTCTTGTTTCTGTGCTCAGGAATCATGCCTGGAAGTGCTCAGGGGACTGTTTGATAGAACCTAGATTATTTAGTTTTCATAACTATATTTATATCAACATGGGTCAAATAGTAAGTAATTGTTTTTAGATGGTTGATTAAATTACATAATTTAAATATCAACTGTTTAAATTTTTTATTTCTCATGTTTCCACCAGGATAGTAATTCTATGATGTAAAGAATATGATGTTATCTTCCCATATTCAATCAGCAATCCTTACTTGGTTCTTAATGTTTAGAACTAAAGGATAGATGAACAGGTACTGGCTGATAACATGTTTCTTGATTTGTTTGTTTTTGTTTTAGCATATCAAATAAAAACTGTAAGTACCTGAAGTGGTAAAAAGGGATACTTTGTTATAAGAGTCCTAAAAGATAATCTTTATATACTCAATAACTAAAATGAATACTTAAATACTTTTGTACGATATCTAACTTGGTCTGATCTCCAAGGTCAAGTCCACAATCAAAATTAAAATAAACTATGTTTTTATACAGAAAAGAATTTATAAAATAGACATTCCTGCATGGCCAAAGCTCCATTTCACTTCAGCAACTCTGAGTTTGCCATCAGACCACCTGCTAGAGTCAAGGAAAATGAAAATACCATCAGAGGAGGTGCCAGCAAAGGCCTACTATTTGTATATAGCTATGTACTATTTATTGGGTAAATATGTCATTTTCTCAAGCGGCCTACAGTTTCTTGGGAGAAAAAAAGGGTTTAGTCACAAGTACAATAAAAAATATAAAATATGACAATGGTCAATTGGCTATTTTGCGTGCCCACAGTCACAGGAATCACGAATCATGACCATCCTGTTATTCGTCGATTGCCTCAAGCAGGCTCCTTCATCCTAGCCCTGAGATTTTTAAGAAAGTGCTATATTCAAGGCTCTTTAGGAGAATGAGACCCATCATTGTTACTGGTATTTGGCATATTGGGTACGCCATGGGGAGTTTGCCAGACTCTGCCGTGTGGGCAGGTAACATTCAGTAGCCTGCCAGTTTGTCCAAAGTAGGAATGAGATAATAAGATGTCATAATAAGATGTCGATAGCACAGCGGGTAGGGCGTTCGCCTTACAAGCGGCCAACATGGCCGACCCGAGTTCGATTCCTCCGCCCCTCTCGGAGAGCCCGGCAAGCTACCGAGAGTATTCGATATGCCAGACACAGTAACAACAAAGTCTCCAATGGAGACGTTACTGGGCCCGCTCGAGCAAATCGACGATCAACGGGAGGGCCTTTTAATAAGATGTCGCGCGGCCCGATTCTGGGAGCTGGGTTTTATAGTCTCTGAGTCTTGGCTGTTGATGGGATTACACAGCGCCAGGGGGCCAGTTGGTGGTGTGACCCCCGCCTACTGGAATTAGGAGGATCTGGGTGGAGGATGCTCAGCCCCTATCCAAGTAGGCTTGGAGATCTCAGCCCCGGCACCCGCATGCCCTTGTTCCTCTGCCGGTACCTTCATGTGTGCGGAGAGTGGTCTCAGCGTGGTGGTGACTGGTTCTGGAGGTCTTCGACTGCCGGAGCCCTGGTCGGGGTGGGGAGGAAAACTCAACCCGCTCCCCTTCAAGGGGCCCCAGCAAGGACAGCCAGGCACGGGATGCCCCAGTAAGCACTCACAAAGACTATAAGTCTGTTATCTGTCCATAGCACTTCAAGTTTCCTTGATGTATTCAAATTTTGCTAAAAGACTGCTTTTCCTATACCCTAAAGAATCATGATGGCTGTGCGTGGCCTCTTCCATACAACTCTGGACAACAGGATTCTCGCTTAACATCGAGGTGTTATCAACCACCTTTTTCCAAGGCTACAGAATGCCTTAGAGAGCAGCAATCTGAAGGACCCACGTTTATGAGGCCTCTATGCTAAAACAAAGCTGCCATTTTTCAGTGTGTGTGTCTTTTTTTCCTTGTGACATACACAAATGTTGATGTTTACTACTAAGTTGGTACATTAGTTGCTAATTAAGTTCCTAGCTGCTTCAGCCAAAACTTGCTGTATTGAATCCAAGAAAGGAATGGCAGCTATAACAAAAATAAGTTGTTTGGGGATTTTTTTTTGGTTTTGTTAAAGGAAAGCTGTGTATTAAAGGATAAGGGAGATTTGCATGCTGAAAAAGAGGAACTCTTTATCTTGACTTCCTCCTAAGCTGAGTTGGTTGTTAAATCCTCTATGTTTGACACTCAGGCTATTGAAGAGTGTGCTAATTAAGTCAACAGTTACCTCATTACCACCTCTAATTTTTCCTACCTCAAGAACCTGCAGAGAGATAGCAAGTCTTGTGGCATAGGAAAAAGGTAGGTTTATTCCAGGAGGAGAACAGAGATCCTCTTTTCCTGGGACTCTGGGCTGGAGTATCTTTGCAAAGTGCCCTTTTGTCTTCATGGCTCCACTTTTCCCTGCAGTGGCACCAACTGGAGGGTCCAGAACCTACCTACCGTGGGGTAAATCCTCATCATCGTTTGGGCAGTTTCTCTTCAACTTTTAGGGGGAAAGTCCCCAGCCACTGGCTTTCAGGCTGTCCGTTGATCTGCAATTACAATTCTAGGAATGGTGGAAAACAGGCTGATTTCCGAGGCAGAACCCAGCAAGGAAAGGCCAAAATCGGGCCCCGGGGTATTGCCGCAGCTTTTTAATTTGGGCGGGGGTTGGGGGTCGGGGGGGGGGGGGAGAGAATTCCCTTTCCTTTTCGATTTCCCAGTGTCCCAGATCCGTGGACTTTCCCGCCCGGAACTCATCTAAGGGTGACACCTTCCCCCGCCAAACAAACACGCCCCGCTCAGCTGATTGAGTGAGGGAAGTTTCTGGGTGGAGAATCGAAACGGAAACCAAAGTCTGGTAAGTTATAAGGGTGGCCAGGAGGAAAAGTGGACGCTGAGCTCCCACCCGTTCCAACGCGCCGCGCTTGGCGTCCAGGTTTCCAGTCGCTGAGCGCTCAGCAGGGGACTCCAGCGCTCCTGGCCTGCCCGCGCACGGCCGGGATCCAGAGGACCCCATCCCCCTGCTCAGCTTTGCACGAGCCCAGGTGCGTTCAGAGCTCGCTTCCGAGCGTCCTAAGGGCCCCCGGTGAGCGGTGGGCAGTCGATTCAGCGCAGACCCCGCGGCTCCCGCCCAGGCGGCAAGCAGCCGCGCGCACCCGTCGAGCCTAGAGAAGCAGCCGGTGGGGGGTTGGGGAAGCAGCTCCTCCTTGCCCCAAGGATGTCGAGTGACGGTGCCACAGACAAGAATTTCTGCTACCTCATTTCGTGCTTCAGGAACAGGTTGAAGATGTACATCACGGTGAACCCGGTGCTGGACTACCTGAGCTTTCTGTCCTTGGAAGAAAAGGACCAAATTCGGCAGAAGGCCGGGGAACTCGGGAACTACCAGGCGGTGGATCTCCTGCTAAGAAAGTTGGAGAACGGCAGGTGGCCCCAAGGCTGGGCCACGGAATTTGTTATGGCTCTTCAGCATACTGGCAACAGTTTAGCTGCCCGCTACATGGACCCCAAAGATTTGCCCTCTCCGTCCATGGAGAATGCCCATGACCAGTGCCTCCATCTGTTGACTCTCCTTCAGCCTACGCTGGTGGAGAAGCTTCGGGTTAGAGATGTCCTGGATGAGTGTGTGGCAGAGGATCTGCTGACCCCAGAAGACAGAAATCGGGTACGTTGTCTGTTTACCTGGAACTGGTCCTTGAGGCAGCTCTTGCAACTGGGAGTCACTCTTGAACATTTCTGGACATCTTTGGGAAATCTGGTTCCCTCTTTCAGAGAGAAGTGAATATCTGGGTCCTTCAAAATATACCTTTGAAATCTTACCAGAGAGAGAGAGAGAGGGTTTTTCTAGGTCTCTGTATGAAATAAGCCCAAGAGGCTTTAACTGGATAATCATAATAACTGCATACTAACAGATGAAGCTTACTGAGCACTTATTATGTGCAGTTATTTATCATCTGTAAAGTGTATTACAAAATGTCATACTTGTAATGATTTATAACAATTTTTAGTGTTATTAACTCTTTTATAGATGAAACCAGTTTAATAACTTGCCCAGAGCTGCTCCAGGTGAAATGCTAGAAAGTTAGGTTCTGATGGGGGCAAAGAGATTATATCTTATCTAATATAGTTCCATAGACCAAGGACCAGCAAACCTCGATTCCTGGACTAAATCCAATCAGCTTCTTATTTTTTTAGATCCTATAATTAAGGATTGTTTTTGAGTTTTTGGTTCTATAGTTTTCAGTGTTCAATAAAGTTTACTTGGAACACAGATGTACACTCATTTATATATTATAAAAGCCTTTAGGTTTCAAGTTTAGTTGAACTAAGACTGTGTGAGTAGCCCAGAAAGTCTAAAATACGTATTACGTGTACTTGAGAGAAAACATTTGACATTCTTTGGCCCATATTATATTCTTGTTCTGAATAAGGAATTACACAGAGAGATTACACACACACACATACACACACAGAGTTTGGGAGGGGGCACACCCAGTGGTGGTCAGAGCTTACTCCTGACTGTGCTCAGGGATCTCTCTTGATGGTGATCAAGACATCAAATATGTGTCAAGATTCAAACCCGGGTCCACAACATGGAAGAAAAAAGCCTTAACCCTCTACTATCTCTCCAGCGACACAAACAGTTTCATAAAATAAATAATACTTCTTGGAAATAGAAAGTGATAAATCATTAGAAAATATATCACTAATTGAAGTGAAAGAAGGTGGATATGGAATGGGGATGGGGGTACATCTATTAGTGTTCAGGGCTTCTCCTGACTGGAACAGGGCTGACTCCTGGCGGGTCTGGCAATTGAATGGGGTTTGTTTGCAAGAATCTTAACCTGTTTTATCTCTCTCATACAAGAATAGTGGATTTCCAGATGGCATTTTTTACAGGGTAACTTTTACAGTTGATTTTATGCTTTATTGTAGTGTCTTTAGTGTTTCATTGAATTTAGTGTTTCATTGTTTTTCAATGAGTTAGACATACTGTAAAACAGAAATACTCATCCATTTGAATTTCACTTATTCAGTGTTGTTAGTCAAAAGTTTTATTTTCAAGCACATTTAAACACATAACTTTTAAGTCAAAAGGTTTATCAACTACTATAATTTTGCCATTTTCTTTCTCCTAGTATTTTTGAGTCATTAGTTTCTTGCATCCTCATTATAAAGTTGTGGTCATTGGTCTCACATCCAGCTTATGATAACTAAATTTAATGTTTCTTCGTAGATTTGGCAACCACACGGCCTGTCCAAAGACCCAGGCATGCATCTCATTTTGACGAATGGCTTTCCTTTTTAACAACTAAATTACTTTACACTGTTGTCAGTAACGTTTATGTAGTTTTGTGTATTGAGAACCAGCTAGAACGCATTATAGTAGTCCAGCTGGATATGACAAATGTGTACATCACTGTGGCAGAATCTTAATTTGGAAGACAGTATGCAGCCTTCAAGCCAGCTGGAGTTGGAAGATGGCATTTCCAGCCACAGTAGCTGTTAGGAAGTCCAGAAGCAACAGAGTCCAGTAACACCACAAAGCTGTTTATGTTTGGTGGGTATAATGTCCCGATTGCCAGTGAAACAGCACTTCTCCTTATTTACTCTAAATACTTCTGCCTATCAGCATCACTTTTGTCTTGCCTGGATTGAATTTCCGCCAGCAAGATTTTATCCAACTTCTTGATTCTGGCAAGCTTGGAGGCAGTTAACAAAATGAGATGCAAGGAATTTGACATAAAGAAGATATAGAGTAAGGGAATACTATGTGCTGATAACAGGTAAGACCAAAGCAACCCTAATTCTTCTTCAGATTTGAACTTGATAGGATGATTCAAAAGACAGAGAAACTATGTATTCTATATTCTCAAAGGTTGAATTTTGCCTTTGTTAGATGCTGGAATCAATTTTGTACCATCATTTTGCATGTATTATCAGACTCAAAAATAAGGTATAGAAGATTATTGGAGGGAAGAATTTGATTTAGAAGAATATATATTATTATGGGGGTGAGGGATTAATATTTATTTTATAACAGCAAAGGACAGTGGAATTTGAAATAAGAAGACTTGAATTTGAGACCTTTTTTTGGCTTTCTATAATATATTACTTTGGTTTGAGTTAAATTTCATGATTCTAACTTTACTCATGAATATACTCAGAATCTTTAGGTACCCAGAAGCTGGCTAGGAACACCTATAAGTTTGATGTTTAATAATTACATACTGATTGATTAGTTAAATTTATTGAAAAAAGTATCCTGGAATAAGATTAATATGCATAATGCATGAACTAACTTACTAGGCAATCAGAAATGAAGAGATGATGGCATTAAGCTCTCCACTTCCTTTTTTATGACTATTTAGAGAAACACTTATGATGAAATTCTGCTTTAAAAAATATTTTAATCTCTTCTGGATTCTGTTAGACATTTTATACTTGGTCCATTAGATTAAGATTCCCATTTCAGTCTTCTAGCTCTTGTTTGCTGTAGATGAGAGATTTTGACAAATTATTTAAGATTTAGGTTTGTGTACAGTCTAAAACCCAGATAAACCACTTGATAGTTTTATTGTGGTTTAAATTTATAGTATGACACCTTTGTTCCTGACACCACACTGGTGAAAACATTAGAGAATAATACATACTATACCTTTGCTTTGCAACAAAATGTTTATGTTGTAATGTTGGTCATTCTTTTAATAAACGGTTTAAGATGCCTAGTGTGTGTGAGGTATTATTGTAAAAAGTGGAGATTCACCAATAAATATAAGATGTACCTTATAAGTAGTTGTAATCATATCATCCTGGGACATGTTCTGTGCTGAGGAACTTCTACTTTAGAATGTAGAGTGACATCTTGGCACCATCATTGGCGTAGATGACTATGACTTCAGCAAGTAATCAATAAGTATTCCCATTGTGTCTTAATATCAGACTGAACAGTTATGGAGAAGCACCTAATCCTCTCCTATCTAGGTCAAAATTTTAAATATTTGTAATCCTAGAAGAGAGTCTGTAACTTTTATTTATAGAAGAGAGCCAGAAATAACATGCTAAAGTCATTAGAAAGTAAGGTCAGTTCTCCCTATGTGGAATTGAGTACCAAAAGTTTTAGTCTCCCAAGGTTCCCTATGTCATTTGTTTTAATAAGCAGATTAGAATGGATAGGAATATTATTAGTAGAAATAACTACTACAAAAATTAATTCTGTCATTATGATAGCATATATTGACTTGCAAGGATACTAAGTTTTTTCAGGGAACTATTTCTTAAAAATTTCCTGTTTGATGTTTGCCACTCAATGCCTCTTTTGCAGACCGCAACACCCAAACACAGAGAGAGAACACAGGGGATTGTCCTGCCACAGAGGCAGGGGGGGATGGGGGGATGGGGGTGGGAGGGATATTATCCATGGTGGTGAAAAACGGGCACTGGTGGAGGGATGGGTATCTGATCATTGTATAATTGAAACCCAAGCACAAAAAAAATTGTAAATCTACAACTGTAAAAAAATTAAAAAAAAAATGTAAATACAATGGTTTCAAACTAAAAAAAAAAAAAATTCCTGTTTGAACTGGGAAGATAACTCCAGTGAGTTGCACATATCTGCCATGTGTAAGGTCTGGAGTTTGAGTCCACTACCTCACAGCTTCCCTACTGGGGCAAGCCTTTTTGTAAAAGGTTTTTTTCTGATCGGAGAGGTACAGAGGTTGAGGCACAAACATCTTATGCTGCCAACCCTGGTTTGATACCCAAGACCACGTATTCCCTAGACCATTATTGGGTGCAGCCCCAGAGGTCCCTGAACATTACCAGTGTGTCCCAGGTGATCCCCACAGTGAATCTGAGCAACACCATATCCTCAGTCTCACATTGAACTGCAAGCCTGCGTGACAGAGAGGCCAGCAGGGCCTCCAGCCCTGCTAAATAGCACTTAATAGTTTTAGCATCCCCAAAACAATAAGAAAAAAATCCTGATTTTCAACATAACTTGTTTCCTGATTTACTGGTACATAGTCCTCTTGTCTTCTGTTTTGCATTCTACAGTGTCAGTAATATTGGTTACATACAATTTGAAAATATAATGTAGCACTACTCCTCCCATTGGTCATCGATTTGCTCAAGCGGGCCCAGTAACGTCTCCACTGTGAGACTTATAGTTACTGTGTTTGGCATATTGAATATGTCACGGGTAGCTTGCCATGCTTTGCCGTGCGGGCAAGATACTCTCGGTAGCTTGCTGGGCTCTCCTAGAAGGACCAGAAAAATCCAACGCAGGTCTGCCTGGCCGGCCGTATGCAAAGCAAACACCGATTTTGAGAGGAAAATTATAAATAATTAACAGAAGGTTGCATATGAAAAGAAACATAATTTAGTGTTGCCAGGTTTTGATCAGACACTGGGAATTTTGGAACTATTTCCTGAGATTATGGGGTAACTACTAGGCTGAGAGCTTAACTCTAATGCTGTCAAGGATCACTATTGTATTTAAGTAGCTAAATTGTGATGTGGGAAAGAAAGCATTTTGACTTTATTTTTTGTGACCAAACCCAGTGAGGCTTTGGGCTTACTCCTGGATCTGGAATCACTCCTTGCATGGCTCTGAGGATCTTTTGGGGATGTAAAAGTATGAACCCTAGTTGGCTGCATGCAAGGTACACACTCTACTGGGTGTATTATTGCTCCAGCCTGGAAGAAAACATTGATTAGGAAACTGTTCATTTGTGTTGGCAAGCCAATACTGAATGAAAACATCATTGGTTTCTTCACTGATTCCTGCTGGAAAGAGAAAATTTATGTCCAAATATTTAGAATACATTGACTTGTAGTCTTTTTTAAGTTTTTTTTTAACTTTTAAAAAAATTAATTGAGATTCCGTGATTTACAGTTACTGTTAATGATGGTTTCCCTTGCACACAATTCCAGATCATACTTGATCTGTATTCTTCAGTTTCACTTTTGTTTTGTATTTTGTAAATAAGTTGACCTATCAGTTCTCTTAAGTGCCACTTGCAAATCCTAGACTCCCCAAAACAGTAAGAAGAAAAATTTTTGTTTTTAACATTTTTTTTTGTTTCCTGATTTGTACATAGCCCCACTTGTCCCCTGTATACAGTAGATTTCACTTCACATTCACAGAAATCATCCATGGGAGGAGGACATGAGTGGGATTCATCAGGTGTTTTGTTACTGCAAATTTCAGTGAGTTTCATATAAGGATATAATATATTTATTAGTTTTAGGAGAAAGATTAACATTTTTAAAAAGAATGTGTCATTTCTTCAGAGAATGTAATTTCTGGCATGCAAATTTGTGCAATTTATTAAAAAAATCAGTGTTTTGGTAAAACTGCTTAAATCAAACAATATTGTATTTGATTTCATATTTAAATAATTATAATATTTGAAGGTAACAATACAATATAACCCTTTTATCTGAACTCAGTAAGGACCAAGCAAGCTTTACAGATGTAGTTTTGCAGAAAATATCTACTTGATTAATAGTTTAAGACTATAGATAAAATGGGAATTAATATTATATGCTTAGATATTTAGTAGTACTTATTACTATAATTTTTGTTTTTAGAGAGTTTTCTTCTGGTTACTTTTTAAAAATGCATTTAAATATGATCAAATGATGGAGTTACTAAAATTGAAATATTTGAGAAGGTGCTGAAACTAAAGTTGTTTAACACATATAGCAATGATTGCTTAAATTAGCAAGTAGTAAGAAAAATGCTACACATACCAGAGAAGATGATTTTTTTTATTAGGAGATTAATAAAGCTAGACAAAAGGAGGCAAATAAGTAGGAATTTACTTAGGAAATGCAATAGGGGAAGTAGACTAAATGTTTTGGTAGTTTTTTATGTTTATGTAGTAATTTAAACTACTTTTATTACCATAAATTGAAACCCAAAGTTGGAGACAGTTATTGACTGTATTATTTTTTGATATATTATAGTTCAGAAAGGCAATGTCTGGCCCCAGGAAACAATGGCCTGGATCAAATTCTACCTCTGCCATTTACTAGCATTATTAGTCTTGAGGAGGAAAATGAACTTCTGTGCAATTTAGATTTCTAATCCTTCATTAGATAATATTGGCACCTTCTTCAGTGTTACAGGGTTATTGTATGCAGAACCTTTATGACACCACCATTAATAGTAAACTAATGAAATTAAAATATATTTTGGTTAAGAAGTCTATGTTGGGAGCTGAAGAGATAGTACAGTGGGTTAAGGTGCTTGCCTTGCACTTGGACAACCCGTGTTCGATTCCAGGTACTACATGTGGTTCCCCAAGTTTGAGCAGCAGTGATTCCTGAGTAAAGATTCAGATGTAAATCCTGAGCAAGCTGGGTGTGGCCAAGGAACAGAAACAAAACAAAACCAACAAACAAAACTCCACACTGCAAACTTCTTCATGAATAGTGTATGCTAGTAAAAAGTGTTTATAAATATAGATGTTTCTCTAATTATCTATAATAGTATAACAACTAGCCTCATTTGCAGTAATTGTTACAAAAATACAATTTTATTAATTGAAAGGTCATACATATAATATAACTAGAAAGTACATAAATTTTGTGGGATATAATTTAGTTAAATAATTCAAATCATGCACATAGAAGATGAGTGAATGTTGATAAGAACTTTTGAATATTTTAGCTAATATTTTTATCTAATTATGATGGTTTTAATCATTAAATAGTTTTAATCTTTTTTCCACATTTCTCAAAAAATACAATTTACCTCTTGGAGGTAGAGTCCAGTATTTATTTAAATGTTTTTATTGGTGGGAGGGCACACCCCGCAGTGCTCAGGAGTTGCTCCTGCTTCTGCACTCAGGCATCATTCCTGGTGGTGCTCAGAGGAATATATGGCATGCTGAGGATCAAGCCTGAGTGAGCCATGCACAAGGCAAGCTCCTTACCCACTGTACTATCTCTTTAGTCCCTGATTAAATATTTCTTTATGAGGATTTTTTTTTGTTTTGTTTTGGAGGGGCCACACTGAGTAGTACAGTCTACTAGTCTGAGCTCTGTGCGTAGCTCTCAAATCTAATTCTTGGGACCATGTGGTGCTGGGGATCAAAGCTGGGCCTCTTGCATGTAAAGTTGGCATCCTGCCCATGGAGTTATCTCTCTGGCCCCATCAATATTTGTGTATATATATGGGGTGCGGAAAATCTGGACCTTACCCAGCAGTGCCCTGGGCTCACTTCTATTTGTGTGCTCAGGAACTACTCCTAAAGATGCCTGGGGAACCATATGTAGTGCGAAGGATAAACTAGGGGGTATCCATCATTTAAGTGATACCCGAACCCCTATACTATCTCTTTGGCCCCCCATTCAGTATTTTTTAAAACTTCCCATAGGATTCTAATGGTTAGGGAGAGCCACTGAAATTTCGTTTCAGTTCTCTTTCTCTATATAGAGACTAAGGAGCAGAAGATGAAAGCTTCCTTATCAATGACAAAACAAGCTGATTAGGCCCTGTCTAATTACTTTCTGGCCTAAATGTGACTTGTATTAGATATTGACACCATATTAAAACTTGGGAGATGTAGTCTGATAATAATAGTATATATGATTCAAATTTTAAAGAAGTTGCTGAATTAGCATAAAAATAAAACTAAGCAAAAACAATGGATTATAATAAATGGATATAGAAATAATTATTGGGGTTGGAGTATAGTACAGTGGGTAGCACATCTGCCTTGCATATAGCTAATCTGTATTTTATCCCCAGTATCTTATATAGTCTCTCAAGCACTGCCAGGTGTAATTCCTGAGCGCAGAACCAGAAGTACCCCTGAGCATCGCCAGGTATGATCCAGAAAACTAAAAAAAAAAAAAAAAAGCTGACACAAAAAAGAAAGATACAGAAATAGATGTTATCTCATAATACTAACTTAACACATGAGAGAGAGAAAGAGAGAGAGAGAGAGAGTGTGTGTTTGGGCCACAGTCATGCTCAGGGCTGAGATACCTGACTCTGCATTCAGGAATCATTTCTGGCAGTGCTCACAGGACTATAAGGGTTGATGTAATTGAAACCTAGGTCATTAATGTGTAAGGTAAGCACCTTACCCATTGTGCTATCAATCCATCCCCAAATGTGCACAAATTTAAGAAAAATATAACAAATACTACAAGTATTTGTGGGTAAGTGTAGAAACACAAAGTCAATTGCTCATAATGGTAATGAGGATGCATGAGAGGTTAGATGATATAGGCTAAATTTATTACTTTCATGCAGTAAAAGAAAACAGCAAGACTTAGACATACAGAAAGATACTGGTGACAAAAAGACATAACATAGCTAGATACTTCCTCTTGTCCTACCCAGTTCAGAATAGCGATGTTAAAAACATTTATTTCCTAAGTATCAAGCTTTGCTAATGTCTCAAGGAACTAAACATAGAGTGCGTGCTTAATTATTTTTCATTTAATTATTAAAAAAATAATAAATACTACCTTATAGCAGTTTACAGGTTTGGTGTTTACTCCTTGTGGTGCTGTTCTTGGTGGTGCCACCCTTATAGTTTGATTTTTGTGGGATCCTGCAGTGCCTGGCATTTGAAATTAGACTTATTGCTCTGCCCCTTTATCTTCCCAGACCCACAGTTCATATTTAAAAGGGTGTGTGGCCCATCCCAGAATATGCAATTTATTCTACAAGTAATGCTGTTTTCTCTAGATTTTGAAAATAAAACTTTATATTTACTGCGTGATTGCTCAGTTTTCCAAAAGGTCCATTCCTTTTAAAAACTTATTTAAAATGTTTTATTTTCTTTGTTCCTTCCTCCCTCCCTTCCTCCCTTTTATTCTTCATATCTCTTTCTCTATTTCTTTGATTTTGGCATCACACCCATCAGTGTTCAGGGCTTATTCCTGTTTCTGCTCTCAGGGATCACTTCTGGCAGTACTGGAGGACCATATGGAATCCTGGGGATCAAACCTTGGTTGACCACATATTTGGCAAGTGCCTTGCCCACTCTACTATCACTCCAGCCTCTGATTTTCTTTAATTTTATGTTTATCTTAAAACAGGTTGATGCTGCAGAAAATGCTGGAAATGAAGCAGGTGTAAGAGAACTACTGAGAAGGATTGTGCAGAAAGAAAACTGGTTTTCTCCTTTTCTGACTATTCTAAACCGAACTGGAAATGAAGCACTGGTGGAAGAGTTAACAGGCTCCAATCTATCTGGAAGCAGTGCAGGTATTTCCACTTTTTAGTACTAAGGAAGAGTATGTAAGTTTTGACTGTTGACTGAGAATTTAGGGAAGCCCATTGACATAATGTCAAGCTCTAAGATATTTACAATCAACATTTCAAAACTGGAAGGAGCTTGAGGGATTATATAGTACCTCAGTTTCTTAAACTGTAGGTCACGACCCCATATGAGGTTGCAAAACTGAATGTGGAGGTCACAAAAAATTTGGCGATAGAAAGTTTTCTGAATGCAAATAAGCAAAAATTAATTCAAAATTAAATGCATAATGAGTTATTGTTTCTAGCAGTGCTCACCTATGTTGTATTTCTCTGGAAAAAAATAACTTATACTTATGAGTGGAAAAAGTATGAGACTCTGCTCTAGTATATCCACTCTACAAATGAGAAACTACTGGGTAAAATATTAACTTACTGAAGTTCACAAAACTCAACAATGGAACCACTGACTCTATTTTGCTTTAGAAATAATGATTGCCTGAAATTTTTCATCAAGATAATTTTAACTTTGAATAGACTTAAAATGCATTGAAAAGAGTATTTTAGCTGTCATTGCAAACATTCCTTCTATTATTCTGGGTATTTACATACTTTTTAAACATATAAATAGAAAGTCTGTAAATACCAATGTATCTTAATAAAATTTCCTTTGGATTTTAAAAAATTCTCAATTATAAGTCTGGAGAGATAGTTCGGGGTTAAGGCACTAGCCATGTTTGTGACCGGCCCCCAAACCACATAAATTTCCCTGAGCATCACTGGAAGTGATCCCTGAACCCAGCAGAATATAGCTCAACGTATCCCTACTGACAAAAATAAAAGCTATTTAGTTATAATAAAAAAAGATGAAGTATTTATGGTTCTCTCAACTGTAATGTTGCAGCTCTAAATTGAGATTTTAAGCATAGAATTTTTCTATTTATGAAAAATGTCATGAGTAAGATAAATCGAAAGTTAATTGGTAATTAATTCTTTAACTGAATTATTATTTTCTCAAGTGAAATAAGCTTGAAATAAATTATATTTTTAGTCACTGAGTTAATCATTCGGTTCATATTTAATGAGTGCCAACCACATACCAGTCATCTCTCCTGATACTGAGTATTTGAACTGAAATGCAACCAAATCCACATTCCCATATACTATCAAATGGAATAAGGTACTTAGTAAATGATGGCATTGTTTAAATCCATTTAATTTTAAATTGTTTAATGAATTTTGAATGAAATGAAATATACAATGAAAAGTTTCCTCAAGTTATGCAAAATAAAACAAAATAATTACTAAATTACTAAACAGCATTTTTTTCTAGATACGTGAGTAACCTCATATTACCCATTGCCATGTTTTGAAATGCACACATACACATGCACGTAGATTAACATATATATATAAAGTCAAGTACTTTTAATATAAAATAGTGTCAATGAACCTCTATGTCAGCGAAACATGGAAAGTGAAGTATAAAGATTTAAGTTTAAGGTTTTTTTCTTCTCCAGTATCATATATTTTAAATCACAGAGTAAAACTTTTGAGGCCTTCCAGCTCTTCTTTTTCAGTAATGTTTCTAGAGAATCTGAGGAGCTTTCCAAAATCAGGCAATAATTCTCTGATTGTCCATGAAGCAGTTTCCAAGACTTCTACTGCCACTGCTTCTCTTTCAGTGGTCAGTGAACTGCAGAAAGTCCTTCTCCATCAGAAGCATCTTTATTTTACTTCTCTTTTCCGGAGGGGGCTCAGTGTTACTCAGTGTTACATACTCAAGACTATGGTTATTCCTAATAGATAACTATGGTTATCTATTAGGAATCTAATAATAATAATAATCTAATTAGATTCTAATAATCTAATTAGATTCCTAATAGATAACTATAGTTATCTATTAGGAAATTTTATACAGGACTTACTTTTTTAGAATTAAGATCTGCTCTAAAGTATTTTCTAGATGTACCTAACATAGACAACGTGTCTGGCAATATTTCTTCTGAGATTTTATTGTCAGGAATCAATCCCAGTGAATGCAATGTATGTGCTCTACTACTAAGCCCTGACCACATGGACATATATACATGCAAGACTCACAAATACAAACATACACAAAACATGTGTGTTTGTGTGTGTGTGCATTTGTGGGGTTTGTTTGCTAAGGTATTACTAAATTATGTTGTGCACGATACCTTGTTAGAAACAATACTATTTTCAAATTTTAATTTATTGAATAGCTATTCAGATAGAATATATGTAGAAACACCAGTGTTAGGACACATTTTATTTTTAATGTAGGAGTACTGAAATTTATTCAGTCATTGACTAAGCTGACTGAATTGGGTATAAACTCCACATTACTTCTTTAAAAATTTTTTTAATTAGATATTTGTGAGATAGACCATTACAAAGCTATTATATAATTGGGTTTCACCCACACAATGGTTCAGCACCCATCCCTCCACCAGTGCACATTTCCCATCACCAATGTCCCTTGTTGCCCTACCATCATCCCCCAACCTCATACCCCCTTCCCCAGTCTCCCTCTATGGGAGGCACTTTCCTTCTTGCTCTCTCTCTCCTTTTCCTTTTGTGCATTATGCTTTATAATACAGATGCCAAGAGGCCATGGTGTCCATTCAGGGCATTTGGTATTTTTATCGAGATGGTAAGGCTGGAGTAGCTTTTCAATTGGGTGGAAGCTTTGGGGTATGGATATGACTTCTGGGGCATTTGGAAGTACAGGGAGGTGGGAGGAGATAGAACATCCCTACTCTGAGAAATCCTGGAGATTTCAGTCACAAAACCCGCATCCCAAATTTTCAGCAGATTATATCTTGTTGAGGTCCATCCTGAGTCAATGGAGTCGGGTCAGGGGTATGGTGGTGATTTTGGATTGTGGAAACAAGGGGTTGCTGAGGGCTCTGCTTGGGCAGGCACCAGGACAACCCCCCCCCCCCCCCCATTTGGATACATTTAATCTAGTATTTACAGTCATCTAGAATTATCATGCCTTCCTCTTTAGTTTCTTTTTTACATGCCACAATTTTCTTTATGATTTGGTCTTCCTGTTTGTTTCTAAATAACTTAGTTTATCTAATTCCTCCCAGTTCATGCACATTTACTCGATAGTCAAGACTAAGTAAGCACTTTATGAGGAGAGGAAAGCTGAGGAAGAGAGAAATTCATGAATAGTAGTGTCCTGCCATCATTAGCACTTTCCCCTGTTTTGACTAGGATGTAGGTTTAGATGTGTGAGATCTTAGAGGAGATAGCTTCTGAATTTCTCTCCTGGGTGTGAGGGAAAATGCTTATTGCTATCAGGGGCTCAGCTGTCTTCAGTTTCTCTCACCCCTCACTTACTGTCAGGTTGCTCCTGACCAACTCATCCCAAGTAAGTAGGTTTACTTCTCATTTTCTTAGAAAAGTCCGTCAAGAAGTAAGAAATTTAAAGATTAATTGCTGAGTTGTGTATTTTATATGAATCTCAGAATTTTTCTGATAGGCACTCAGAACAAATTTACTTGAGGTTATTTCTTTAATTCAGATCTGCTTGGAACCGCATGTTGCAGTGCTCAGGGCTTACTCTGTGCCCAGGGGTCACTCTTCGGGTGTTTGGGAGAACATATGTGTTCCCAGAGATCTGCTGACCACAGGCCAGGCAAGCATCAAGAACCCTGAAATAATCCTCTGGCCCTCCATCCAAAATTTTTTGTTTTGTTTTGCCTTTTTAAAAAAACATTAGCCACAAACACTGATGCTCTAGGCCTTCTCCTTACTCGTGGTTCATTTCTGGTGCTACTTAGGGGATGCTGGGGATTGAATGTGGGTCAGCCACATGCAAGGCAGGCATCCTGACTGCAGTACTTTCTCTCTGGTCACCTTCCAAAAATCTTAAATTGAGGCCTACCCCGCAATGTGCCTGTGTTTGGAGAGTGGGCTTTTCAAGAGATAGCTGGAAAAAAGAGAATCAGAAAGTCTGTCACCAATCCCACAGTTCTGAGAACTGAAAACAAGAAGAGCTTCTTGTTTTTCTCTTTCTTCAGCATGTGAGGTCAGAGCAAAAGTGGGCTTTTACGGCCTAACTACAGAACTCTTACCAGACACCAGCATAATAGTGTATTGATATTTAACTTCCTATCTCCAAAACTATGAGAGTAATTTTCGGGAGCTAAAGTTATTCAATGTATGGCATTTTAACATGCCATTCAGAGATGACTGATACAGGAATCCAGGTGCTAGCTAGCTCTGGATTTTTGATTCCTGGTTCCTTCATTTCACTGGTTGTGTAAATTTGACCTGATACTGGTCATTTCTGTGTCTCAGTTTATTTTCCTGTGAAATGGGGATGATAATATTTTTTACCTAGAACCCTTTGAGGAACAAATGATTTAACACATTTAAAGTGCGTGTATGGTAGTAACAAAATATGTAAGCTGATTATAAAATCCAAACAAAATTTATCTAGTTGCAAACATCAAATAAATTCAAAGTGTATGGTCACAAAGGTTTTCTCAGAAAATTTTCTACGTATATTTTCCTCTTATTTCCTCAAATGGAGTAACCCAAAATAATACTTTAAGACATTTTTCTGATGACATCAGTCTTCTCCAACAAACTGTAGCTTCAGATGCGCAGAAACTTTATTTCTTTAGAACTGTTGGAGGCCCTTAATAAAATACTCAATACATGCTTCTAAAGTATGCACATCTTGGAAGGAGAAATAGAGGGAAAGAAAAAAGAAAGATACAATATTTCATTAAATTTTAAAAAAATCTCCCCAAATTCAAAATACATGAATTTAGGCTGACATTAAAGCATATGTACATGTTGTGTAGAATGCATGAGGGAACAAAATGGCAAGAGCATGAGCTAAAGAAAAACTACCATCAAATTTGCATTTTCATTAATTCAACCTTAAATATAACTTCATATCATGGAATAAGTTCTTTACTTTCCAAAGAGGATGGTCAAATAAGAAATAATTCCATTTTCTGTGTTACTAGCATAATTCTATGTCTTATTTTTTATAAGATAAAATTTAACCATCAAAAAATACTTTGTTTCATTGAAAATGAAAATGCTGAATTCGCGAAGATAGCTCAAAGGACTGGAGTGCATGCTTTTTTATGTGGGAGTTCCAGCTTTAATTCCCAGCTGTGCCTGGTCCCACAACATTGCCAGGAGAGACTCTTGAGCACCAGGCAAGGAGTAGCCCTTGGGAACAACTGCCTGTGGCACCATCATTAAAAATAATAGTAATAATATACCATATAAAAACTTGTATTGGTGTATTTTTCAATTTTTCAATTTTTTTAAATTTTTATTTATTTATTTATTTATTGCAAGAGCTTTGGGCTGGAGCGATAGCACAGTGGTAGGGCATATGCCTTGCAATCTGCCGGCCTGTCCAAGCCGGGTTCGATTCCTCTGCCCCTCTCGGAGAGCCCGGCAAGCTACCGAGAGTAACTCGCCTGCACAGGAAAGCCTGGCAAGCTCCCCGTGATGTATTCGATATGCCAAGCACAGTAACAAGTCTCACGATGGAGATGTTACTGGGCCCGCTCGAGCAAATCGGTGAACAATGGGAGGACAGTGCTACAGTGACAGTGCTACAGTGCCAGAGCTTTGAGTCACACCTGTCCATACTCAAAGGTTACTCCTGACTTTGTCCTCAGGGGTCACTCCTAGCATCACTCAGGGGGCCATATGTGGTGCTAGGGATTCATCTGGGGTCTAATGTGTGGAAGACAATCCCTCAACTATCTCTTTAATCTCAATGTTTTACATTTTGTACTTTTATTCACAGAAGCTGAGAATTTATCACAGGAAAATGGTCCTGAAACTCAAGAACCACTTGTTTTAACCATGGTTCAGCCAAGTCCAGAGAAAGATTCTGATACGTCATTGGAATCATCTTTCACAGTTTCAGGTACTAATTCATTTGATTCATCCAAACCTTTGAAATATAGTGAGGCTATTGCCATTTTATAGATTATATTGTCTCAGAGAAGTTAATTGGATTATAGAAACCAAATCCAAATCTGTAGAATTCAAGTGGAATAGTTACTAAATTCTGGTTGATGTGGATTTTGGTGTATTAACTAATTGGAGAGAGAAATAAATACCACCATGACCACCTTTAGCTATAAAACAGACCTGGAAAGATCAAACCAAATAAATATATTTCCTCTATAATTTTTTTCATGATAGGAGATTCTTTCCTTACTCTTCTCTCCTTGCAAACGGACCACAGTATTATTTATTATTATTTAACCAAAAATCTCAAATCTGCTCTGTACTGCTAAAAGTTTAAAAGGTAACTCTCTCAGGATATGGGAAAAAAATCTTTGATTTTAATTTTGTTCCGATCTTTATGGTATAAATATTTCCACAAAGACTGAGTTCAAGCCTTCCACATAAAGTTACTAAACAAAAAATTGGAGAGTATCTGAGCAGTAGTACATCATTTTATCACATTTCCACTATATAAATTAGTAGACATTGGTAGCCTTATAAATAATAGTAAAATCAAGCAAACTTATTAGAAAGTGATGAATTTTAAGTATCCTTTATCTTAATTTAATTTGTTGGCTGTTTATATAACATGTTATAAAATGGTTTACTTAATAACTGACTTAGACAATTCCCAGAAATTATTTTTAGTGTGTGAATTATTGTAAGCTGACTCCTCACAGCACTACAGAGTTTATTATTTTTATACTGATTCTCAGAAAAATGCTATTTAGCTTACAGGAAATTTGAAAATCATGGAAACCAAAGAACTTTCGTCCATATTACTTTTGCAGTACATGCACACAGAGACACACAGACACACACATACACACACAGACACACATACACACAAAAGATATTCATGTATAGTTGCATTTCCCTGGTTTCTTATATATTCTTCTAAAATATGTTTTATTTTGTTTTGCTTTGCTTTGTTTGCTGGTGGGACAGGGTCCACAGTACTTGCTCTGGTCCTGGAGAGTCACCAGGACTATGTCTGGTATTGCATGGGGAGGGACTTGTAATGACCATGCAGAGGAGAGCACAGGACCCCACCCCATCCCTGCTGCCATGTGAAGCATGTGCTCTACCACATGAGCAACAATCCTACTCCTATATAACTTATTCACTGATAAAATTTAGAGTTTTTAAAAATTCATTATATATGAGTATAACAAAGGTTTGTGAAATTTCATTATTTGTAAAATCCATAGCAACATGCATAGTACCTAAGTATTTCTCTTTGCAATCATGTCTCCATGTAATTATTAAAAGCATATTAGATTCTGGGAATTTTTAGGTAAAAATATTTCTATCATGTTAAGACATTTGATCTATACTGTTTATTGTCACTCCAAGAAATTGTATCAGTTTACATGTCCTGCACAGCTAGGAGATTTGCACCTGAGTTTCGTCTGTGACAATGAATAGCACTGTAGCACTGTCCTCCCATTGTTAGTTGATTTGCTCGAGCGGGCACCAGTAACGTCTCCATTGTGAGACTTCTTGTTTCTGTGTTTGGCATATCAAATACACCACAGAGAGCTTGCCAGGCTCTGCCGTGTGGGCAGGATACTCTAGGTAGCTTGCTGGGCTCTTCTAGAGGGATGGAGGAATCGAGCCCGGGTTGGCCATGTGAAAGGCAAAGGCCCTACCGCTGTGCTATCGCTCCACCCAACAATGGATAATACTTTCAAATTTAAGCAATATTATATTTTGTTATTTGAATTTGAAATTTTGATTTCTAGTTAAAGACAATTTTGGACTTTCCAGTTACTCATTCAGCTACTCGTTTGGACTTTTCATTACTCGTATTACTCATTGACACATTTTTACAATTGCTTCTTATTATTTATCTTTATCTTTATTTATCATGATTTATGATATTTACATTTCTTAGTTTGTTTCTTCCCGGGAGCACAGTGCTATTGTAGGACCTGGAGGAAGGGATATTATTAAAATGCTACAGGGCCTTTGATGGGCTGGTACTTTGTTTTTCTCACATGTTCCCACTTGAACATGCGCTTGCTGGTTCTGGATCACTTTAAGGAGCAACGCTGTTTTACCTGAATTCTAGATTGTTTGTTTCATTTGAGTTGCTGTGATTTATTTTTTTCCAGAAATAATAATTTCATAGAAATCCTAGACCATGCTATCTGATTGTGAGGTTTTAATGTATTAAGGTGGCTTCCATGGTGGTCTTCTAGACATCTCTGTGAATTACTGTTTCTGTTTTACTTAATTTGGTAGTTTTGATTCTTTGTTTGTTTTGTTTTTAATTCACACTAGAAAGAACTGGATATAATATGGAGGCTGGGCATGCATGTGTTTATCGTGAGTGTTTCCCATCAAAGGTTACTGGCCCAAAGTAGCCCATGAGCTGCAGTCTGTTGATAGAAGTGCCTGAGTTTCTAAAAGAACAAAATTAAGAGCAAAACTTTGAGACTTCTATTTTCTTACCGTTTATCATAAGTTTTAGTTGGGTCACGAGACAAAACCCCAACCTTGTAGAATGTTCCCCCCCCCCATTGTGGTTTCTCTTATTCCAGCCTTTCTTAAATTTCTTTCCTTTATCAAATGTTTCTCAAACTCTTGTCATGTGCCTGGCTCCTACTATTCAGTGTATTCACTGTAAATAAAGGGCAGCTACATAACAAAAACGGTGTCTGCTCCCATGGAACTTTCAGCCAATGGGCATCAGCCAAACACTAGTCATTCTCTACATTGCAAGTGCCATGAAGCAGTGCTGAGGAAAATCATAAAGAGTTAAGAATATATTACAGTCTGAAAGCATGTGAGTACAGGAAATTGTGTGATAATTTGAGGCTCCCACCTCAATCATGACCAGTCTTCTAATCTGCTAGGATTTGATGTCTGGAATTTTTATCTATATATTTGTGAATAGTTTTGGACAATCATTCTGGACCTTTCCAGAATAGTAATAAAGAGTAGTTTATTTATCAAAGTGTAGTACCCTTTTTGTAGTCCTTAGGCGCTGCTACTGATAGATACTATGGAATATGTGGTGTCTGTTCTTTTTCTTGTTGTTCTTCAAACTATGATAAACTAGTATAAATAGCTTGTAAAACGTCAATGCAAAGAAGTTTTTAGAATTCTTTAATCTGAAGTCTTAAAGTTAATTTTAAATTTTTTTACATTAAAAGAATGATTTCTAAAAGATATTTGAATAGCTCTCAGACTTGGTAGGACTTTATTGGTGTTACATATTTTCTTTCTTTTTTAGAATTAGAATCCTTTATTTCCAGTGAATATATTAAGACACTACTTAATCAGTATAAAGCAGGTGTACAATAAAATTAAATTCCAGTAGTCATTTTATCTTCTGATAAGGTCAGAAGATAAAACTATTTTATTTTCACCCCAAATAGTTATACAACACTGGCTCAAGATTTTCCCTAGCTGTGTATAGAGTGACAGTCACATCTATGAAGAGAACTTCTATTTAAAAAACTTTTTTAAAAAGGTTGCTTTTTAAAAAGTATTATTTCTAGAATTGTAATTGTGTTTCGCAGATTCAGTGTTGATGTTATTTATGATCTTTCAGGAATTATGACATAGCTAGTTAACAGCTAGAGCACTTAAACCTATTCATATTATAGTGTCTCCATTATTCCAATTTAAGGTGTGATTCTAAGTCCATAAAATGAAAACATGTCACTATTATTACAGACTTCTACGCTATTCCATTACACAATTGAATTTACTATAGAAAAGAAAACAAAATAAGTTTGATTTTTGGTGGTAGTTCTGCAGTTAACATAATAACTAAAGAGAACTGAACCCAATTAGTGAAAAATGTAGGTATCAGTTGGCTGCCTTCTACTTATGTGATCTGACTTACTTACTTTGTTTATATATGGCAAATGGTATATTTTAAAGATATATTTTTTTATAAAATGAAATTGGTGAATGGTGGATGCATGGTGCTGAGAACGTCTTGGTACAGCCCTAACACAATAAATAAACAAATGAATAAATGAATGGAAACATTGATGGTAGAAAACTATTACATTAACTGCCTGTAAACAGTCTCAATATGAAACACTTGTTATTTTCTTTTTGAAATATCTGGGTGTCATAAAGTTTTCCCTAAAAGGTATAAGAAGAACACAAAGTCCTCATTATACTTTATTTAAAATATTTTAATTTCTACAAAATGCCAAGTTATCTGAACTTTAAATTCTACAGATTGTGTAGAATTATTTTCGATATGCCAAACACAGTAACAACAAAGTCTCCAAGGGAGACGTTACTGGGCCCGCTCGAGCAAATCGATGAACAACGGGAGGACAGTGACAGTGACAGTGACTACTATTTCATCTCAAGTCAGTAGAAGTGTCATATTGATTAAGAAATAAATTATATATTAGCCCAGCAAACTACCGAGAGTGTTTCGCCTGCACGACAAAGCCTGGCAAGCTACCTGTGACATACTCAATATGCCAAACACAGTAACAACAAGTCTCACAATGTTACTGGACCCGCTAGAGCAAATCGATGAGCAACGGGATGAAAGTGACAGTGACAGTGACTTATTAAATGAAAATAAAATTAAATGCTGTTTATTTTATTTTTAAAATACTTTTTTTAATGCAGAATCCCACGGGAAATCTCACAATCATCATTTTACTTACTATTCTGTGTTGGAGCTCTGTTTTGTAACGAGAAAATGCAAGTACCTGAAATTGACCAGCAGAGAGCGCTTTTACATTTAAAAAGAAAAGGAAATTTTACTGCTCCTATATGGAAGATGAGATTATAACAGTACAAGGGCATGCATGTATGAACATACAGTGCGCATGACTATGAGTGCATGTGTATATTTTGATTTATATATTCGTTCACGTGAAGATTTTAAAATTCCACCCAGCTAATGAGCTTACCAACCTGCTTGTTTTCAGATTTTAATACCTTCTTTTTCATATTCCCCCATATGTTCCACTCCTTAGGTTTATCCGGTGACATTATGCTTTGGAATATATTGTGGATATATTTTGCATAGATCATGTTCTGTAGGAGGGGTTTAAAAATTGACCTTTATAAAACAGCCTCCTTCTCCCTGGTCCAATCTGTTATAGCACTTTTTTGTTGTTGTTTTATTTTGCCTTTTTATAGACCAAAGTCCAATCTTAGATTTGGTCTATACTAATTTCTGTAAAAGTCACAAAATTTATCCTTGCAGTTAAAGACCAGAATAATGTTCTATCACACTAACCTCTAGAGGTTTCTTTGAATCTCTAGACATAAATTCCATAGAGCATTTAAGACCTCAATGGGAAAGATAATTGATACAGCAATGCCAGATAATATTTGTCAAGCCACTCATTTTGTCATAGAATGAGTTTGAATTTAGATACCTTTTCTTTAATTTTATATACCTTAAAAATGTAGTTGCATTAGTTATTGCACCTAGTACTAGAAATACTACTGAGGCAGTCTGAAAGAGAGGAAGAGAACAAGAAAAAAAGAGAGAGATGCTTATAATGGTGTCATTAAAGGAAAATATAGCCTTGTGTTTTATTTGAAACTTGCCCAGACCTATCTAGAGCAATTATATGATTTATAATTGTACGGTCATTCTAGGAAGGCTAATGTTTATATCTTAGGAATGAGGACATATTAATAGAAAAAAAAAGAATCTATCAGGTAGGTAATACATACTGAATATACTGTCATGAAATTCCTGTATGGCTAAAAGCCTAAATATTTTTAGTAGTGTTTAAGCAAAAGTGATTATTTTAATTGAAATTGAACTTTGGGGGAGAATTTTGGATCCTACCCGACAGTGCTCAGGGGCCGTCAGACTCTGCTCAGGTGTCATTCCTGGAGGTACTCAAGAGGTTATATATTCAATTCTGGTCATTGAATCATATTCTGCCACATATAGGCCAGCACCTTAATAGCTGTACTATGTCTCTAGGTATTTTTTTTCTTGATTTTGGGCCACACCTGGTGGTATTCAGGGTTTACTCCTGCCTCTGCACTCAGGGATCATTCCTGGAAGTATTTGGAACTTTATGCAGTGCTGGGGATTGAACCTGGGTCAGCCATGTGCAAGGCAACCGCACTACCTGCTGTACCGCAACTCAGGCCCTGTACTATCTCTCTGGCATGTCCCTGATTTTAATTTATTTTGATCATTTGATTTCACTTTTTCTATTTTGGGGGAGAGTGAAGACTAGAAGCTTGTGTGCTAAGAAGAAAGGAGTGAATTGATCAGGAATCAGGCATCAAAATATTATCCTCACCTCCAAAGTTTATGATCCAGTTCAGGAAAACAAGTTATATAACTTTTTTATGGTTCAGTTCAAGAAAACAAGTTATAAAGAAACTATAATATTTAACAGAATTGAATGCATTAAAGGAGGAATAGAGGAGAGTTGTTAAAGAAAACTTAGAGGGAACTTATCAGAGGAAAATCTATATTTCATGTATGAAACATATCTCCTGAGGCTTTAAAGTTCTAAGCTAAAGTGATAAACACAAGTGGCAGGTAACATTTCAGGGTTTGTAAACATAGGAGCAAAAATGCATGTGTAATATTGAAACTTCAAAATGTTTTCTGGATGGGGGATGTCGGTAGTGGGAGAGGTTATGTGTGTAGTGATAGGAGCAAAGGGTATACTGATAATCTCAAAACTGTCCATTTGATTTTGCTGTGAGTCTAAAACTATTATCAAAAATTAAAGTACTTGTAGAGGAAAATTTGACATATTGGAGCACAGATAGACAAAGTGTGGTGGTGGGTGGGAATATATGTCTAATATCAATGAGCATTTACATGTGTATCTATGATTTTTTGTGTTTTTTTTTTGAGGGGAGGGGGTTACATCTGGAGGTACTCAGGGTTTACTCCTAGCTCTGCCCTCAGGGATTACTCCTAGCAAACTTAAAGGGCATAATATGGGGCTTGAGTCTGGGTCAGCCATGTGCAGGGCAAATACCCTACCTTCTATATTATCTCTCTGGCCCCTTTAACTATGATTCTTGTAAGTCCTCTAATGCAAAAAAAAAAAAAAAAAAAGCAAACAAAAATAACCTCTTAGGAGCCTGTGATTCATTTTGCAAACACTTATGCAATAGTAGCACAATGCAGCTGTAATTTCACATAAGTTTTGTATATTCCTTACTTAAAGGAATATATCCATTAGGGGGACTGGCACTTGATCATACTGGTATGCAAGTGCCAAATACACAGATCTTTCCCAACTTCACTTAGTGACTTTACGTTCGTAGCTTAAAATTGCCATGGAAATTAACTGAAATTTCATGTTATATGATACAGATTGGAAAATACTTGTAAATTATGGGATTTTTTCCTGCAAAAAGTTGACTGTTGAACATTAACTAGCACAATCGTAAATGTTTCTCTCCTGATGCATAATTTCTTTATGTTGTTTATATCTACTGGACTTATATAGGTTTTCCTTAAAGGCACCTTCCAGTCAAAGAAGTTTTCAATTCATCTTCTATCTTAGTAACTATAAACCTTGTGATGGTACAGAGTTATTTCTATATTGTTATCTGATTTGTCACTCACTGCTGCTTGTACTCTTGGACTTACAGTCTCTGCCACTGATTATCAGTAACATGTGAATTCAATAACTGTGTTTCTTTACTGAGGTCCAAGTCCAAAGGCTAAATTAGGGCATTAAAAAATATAAGCCACCTTTATTATACACAATCAAATTTGCTTCTGGAACATTTCAGCAATAAAATTCTATAAACAGGAACAGAGCCTCTCCATGGATAACAACCATGTGGGCCTGTGGCTCTAGGAGAGATTTTGTTCTCTTTGGGGAGCTCATTTCCTAGAATCTTGGATCCAGGAGAGAATATGCAAGGTGGGTGGAGGTGGCTTCTCTCCATTCTGCGGGAACACATGTTCCCTGGCACAGGGAACAAAATCTGACAGACCAAAATGTGAGCGTGTGTGCGTGTGTATGCGTGCACACACACACAAATCCATATACATAAAGCTGAAAATAAAAATCATCTATTTCTTTTCCAAAAAGATTAAGAATGTTATTTCAAAAGAAAAGAAATTCTATATTATTAATAGCATGAAAGTATACACAGTTAAGAAGCCATTGCAGTTTTGTGAGCATGCCCTTGTGTTTGAAATATTTAGAAGTCTTTGACATTCCAGGCTGTGGGGATTATGCAACTAGAATACTAAAGATGTAAAGCTAAAATTCATCACAAAGCAAGAAGTAACATAAACATAAAATCACTGTGACAAGCACAGTTAGATTATTTGAAGATCTTGTGAGCTTTTTTCTGGAGAATAGGATCTTTTAGTTTCCTAATTTCTCAGTATGGAGCAGAGGCTCTGGCCCCTTGGACTACTCCTGCTCTAAGGCAGACTACTTTCCAGCACAGAGAATATCTGACTGCTTGAAGCTAGAGAGGAGACATTCTGTGTAGCAAGAAATGCATCTAGGCTGAAAATAGGAGGAACATTACCTGGCAAGAATAGAAATAAGAATCAATTTGTATCTTACCTAAAATAGCTCAGCTCTTAGGTTGAACAATACCTATATGACTGATAGTTATAATAGCATCTTCCAGCAGAGGGCACACTTTACATTGAAATGGAGTTTTAAAAAGACCTTCAACCAAAACGTTTTTACCTTTAATTTTTTTTAATTCAGTAATTTTGGTTTCTAAGTAGATTTAAAATATTTTAAAGTATTTTAGCTGCAAGGAACGTTAAATTTATTAGTTTTAGCTAATCTTTATGTTTTATTAGTAAAATATTCAAAATGAAATTGTAAAATGAAGAGTGATTTCCTTTCATTTATGAAGTGATCTTATACCCTCAATATTAATATAAGCAAAATTGTTACTTTTTCTGTCACTTACAAAATTATCATAGAAAATACTGTCTTTTAACAAGATAAATATGTATTTTTTCATCATAATAGCATTTGATATAAATAACTCCGTTGACCGTTCAAAATTACCAGCATTTCTAATCCATTTGAAGCTAATTTTGATATTTTCCTTTGAGGAAATTATGCCTATACAAAACTCAACTAAATTTATTGCATCATTCCAGTATCCAAATTCCCTTTAAGCAGCAAATTCATAAGATTTTAATTTTGTTTTTCTTTGAGTCATATTTTGAGTTTAAAAGAATCATCACAATAAGGAGGAAGGTAAAAAACTGCTATCTATATTGACTTTTTAAAAACATGAAAGCTCTTGTTAGGAGTGATTGAGTTTAAATCTTGACTTCCTAGAACACATTCTTTTTATGAGAATACCTCATCGCTAGCTGGCCATTTGATACTTTAAAATCTTAGACACAGGACTTGGTTCTTTACAACATGAGTGGAGATTGATATACAATAAGAATTACAAAGAATGAAATGAGATAATCATATAAAACTAATCATAGGAACTCTTAAAATATAGTCTTTTTGCTCTTTGTATTATACAAGAACTTTCTTGTTCTAAATTTGGGTGTGTGTGGCTTTCTTAAAAGTGAATAACGGGGGAACAAATCTGGCAAAGACATTATCAATGCTGTGGAGAACATAATATATTCTCTTTATTATTAAAAATTTTAATTTAATGTGTCTTTTTTCTATAAAATAAAAATATATCAGATTCATTAGAATTTTCTACCTAAAAATCAGTTATTTTTGTATGTAGAGAAACTGGCGAGTTATGTTCCTTTTTAAATGATAAAGAAATAGGTTCCTAGTCTTTCATTTTCATAATAATCTTTACAAAATTATTTCAACAAATTTTGTTCAGCAATGATAGAAATATTATTTTGTGTGCAGAAAACAGCTTAAGAATAAGTGGTTAAATTTGAAAAAAATGTAATTTTATTGACAAAATCATAAACGTCAGCAAAATATAATCTCTTTCTGGGAAAGATAAGTTCTGTTTCAAGATTGATAGAAGCATAGACATTGCAATAAAAAAGTCTATAAGACTGTAAAATAATCCGACTTTCATTTCACTTAACACTATAGATACAAGATTGCTTGTTTACAAAGCTTCGCACAGATCATTAGTCAAATCTGGTGTCAGGTCAAAAGCATTCTAAAACTAGACTTGCATTTAAGGAAAGGAACTTCCTGGCTGTCCCCACTGTAGCTGTGTGATATGGATGAATCATTTAACCTCTCTGAACCTTGGTTTCTCACCAATAAAATTGAGGTGATAATGGGTAACTACCTAGCATGTTGAGAGTTTAAAAAGTAATTTACATTGTGTCGGTGTAAGCACTGAGCTAAGTCTATTCCTGACACTTTGCAGATTTGTTTATTAGATCAAAATCATTAAGATGATGAATTTAATTAATCCCGCCTTATTTTTGATGACAATCTTCTTTAGCGTTCATGTATTATGCTATACTTTGGGTTAAATAACTTTTACAAATCTTCTGTCTGTTAACAAAACTTGGGAAATAACTTTGGTTGTATACTAAGAAATTCAATTAGCTTCAACTGACAGTGATTAGAAAAATTAAATGAAAAATAAAATACAGTTTCCATTTGCCTTTACACTTTGTGGGAAACAAAGATGCAGTACTAAATTTTAGGTAATATGGGTTAATACTTTTCACTAATTTCATTGTTGTTTTTAGTCCTCAGTATCACATTTAGAACAATTGCATGTTCAAATTTTCTTTCTAGCCTCAAAAGTCTTGGTCTGTAGATCTAGCTTTAGAATTATCCTTGCAATGACATTTTCCCCATCTCATTTTACACCTTGCCTTTTCCTTACAAATCATATTCTCTTTTCATCAGTACATCTGCCCAAAACACTCCTCTCCTTGACAGTTCTATCCCACACTCGCCTCTGAGCTTCTAACAAGCCATACCTCTGGGAATTGCAAAGTGCCATATTTAAAATCTCTCAGTGAGATATACAGGTTTTTCTGTGTGATCATAAGGGATTCCTCAATTCTGAGTTTTAGAGCTAATCTACAACAACTGATAAGCACAGTATTTTCACATTAGTATATTTGTGTTGTGCTAATATACTTAAACAGTATGCATGTCCGTTGAGATTTTTCTACAAATTTCTTATCAGTTTTCATTTAACTTTTAGGAAAGATGTCTTGTATTTTGATTGGCATTGGCTGTAATTCCAATATATTTCCCAGGCTAAATAGACAGCCATTTTGGAAGAGATCTGTTGTAGATGTCTCAAATGCTCAATAGAATACTAGTTGGCAATAAAAAGGAATGTATTACTGATTTAAAACAATATAGAATCTCAAATGCATAATGCTAAGTTAAAGAATTAAGCCAAAATGGGTGCAACTTGCATAAATCTATTGTATGACATAATGGAAAAGGCCAAACATAGGGACAAAAATTTAATCAGTGACTGCCAAAGGAGAGCAGGAGGAAAATACAAAAAAAAAGGGGGTATAAAGAGACTGTTGAGACTATAGAAAACCTTGAATGTGATTGTGTTTGTAAAACCACATATCTTTATCAAGTTCATAAAACTATACTTCTTGTAATAATGATTTTAATCACATTTAAATTGTAACTCAGAGTACTTAATATAAACAACTAATTAGTTCAATAAAAAAAGACAATGGTAGTTGTGAGGAGCTTATATTGTTTCTTTTCAAAGAGATGTTATTGAAAATACTGTGTCTAACCCTAGCCATTTTTATGCCTATTTCTAAATTTATGACTTTAGACTTGTTTTATATGACTAAAGCCCATGTCAATATGATTTATTTGGTACTTTGGAGAGTCTTATCATAAAATAACAAACAAAAATAGCATTTATTTTAAAAGTAAAAATAGTATAAGAGCTTTAAATTTTAAGAGAATTGTTCAAGAAAACTCTTATTTAGTAATTTAATAAGTTGCTTTTATTTTTTTTTTCAACCACCAGCAATTAAATTGCAGAGCTAAGGGGCTGGAGCAATAGCACAGCGGGTAGGGCGTTTGCCTTGCACACGGCCAACCTGGGTTCAATTCCCAGCATCCCATATGGTGCCTTGAGCACCGCCAGGGGTGATTCCTGAGTGCAGAGCCAGGAGTAACCCCTGTGCATCTCTGGGTGTGACCCAAAAAGAAAAAAATTGCAGAGCTAAGGTTATTGTACCTAATATTATTTATTGACCGTCAAATTCTGTAAGAGATATTTTACTCATTTTTTAATTTAGAGAAAGTTATACTCAGAGCAACATTAAGAGCAAATTTCTAAAGATCTTATATTCTAACTCTGATATTTTAAGTCATTTTTCATATATTTTTATAAGTTTAGCAATGACTTGATTCTTATTGATGGAAAGCATAAAATTCCTTAGGGGGAAAAATACAAGGGAGGTTTTCTCTGAAAGAAATATGGGTTTCAAGAGGAATTGATACACAGTACTGAAAGTAGAAAAGTGAAGGGTATGTCCTTGCCACACATATTAAATGAATAACTCTTTGATGAATATTTAACCAAAAAAAAAGTGTTTTCTATCTCACGTAGGTCTCTGGCACAAATATAATACCAGGTTTTAATGATATTTGAGCAAATTTTAATTTGAGATTTTAAAGTTATAGTTGTTCTCAAACTGCAGTTTTTATGAGCAAGCTTTTTATAATCAGTGTATCTATGTGCTTTATTAAGTTCTTACAGTTCATTTAATTATGTAATATTTTTTGTACTGATTACATCATCAAGCTTAGATCTTCTGGCAGGGGTGGCAAAAATGCATGTTGAGGGATGATAAAAGTCATAGATCATCGAAAATTTGCTCTGACTTTCATACTGGGCATATGGTCTTTTAAGTAGGTATATGTTGTTGATTAAATCCCCAGCAGCTGCTCATCCATAGTAGAGGTTTTACGTGTAGCTCGCCAGAAACTCTTACTTTTTATTCATAATTGTCTGGGTGTGCCTTCCCCACTTGCATTGAACTGTATGTACTGTGTGCTGTAGAGGTGTGCAGTTAAAATACGTTTATTCTCAGAAATATTTTTAAAATATTTAAAAATGTTTTCCTTTGCAGAATCAGACACAAGTTTGGCAGAAGGAAGTGTCAGCTGCTTAGATGAAAGTCTTGGACATAACAGCAACATGGGCAGTGATTCAGGCACCATGGGAAGTGAATCAGGTACTGCCTAACTGTTGTGTAAACCTTAAAAAGTGTGAAATAAGACGCCATATAGTGGAAAGCATGGGGGCTGTTCATACCCTCCCTAATGTATTTATGCAATTAAAGCAATTCTTTTCTACAGTTGAAGTAGTTTTGGAACTTTGCCACTCACTTCCTTTAAAAGTACAACTTACAAGAAAAGTCTTAGAATCAAGCTCTCTAATTTTGATCCAGTACTTATCATTTTGGTCTGGCATATGTTATATTCCATATAATCATGTTTCTATTCTATTTATGTGATGTTTCAATTAATTTGACTACATTTAAATTCTCTATTCAGTTTTCTACATTTATTCCATAGCCCTACATTTAAAAAAATTAAAATGCATTTTAAGTAAAAAGGAAAGACTATTGATAAGTATAATTCTGCAGATAGCACAAGTCCCTCTTCTTGAAAACCTAGGAACTAGATATAGTGTTAGAGTTCCAATTTGTATAAATATATCTGGCATAGGAGTAGATTTTGAAAAATATTTTTATGACTAAATAAGTACTTTGCTAGATATTTTCAAAATTTCTTTCCATGTTGATTATATAACCTCCAGCAATAAATGAGAGTGCCTCTTCCCAATTCTGCACTTTAGCAGTGTTTTCTCTTATCAGATCCCAACTTTCATCCTCTCTGACCGATTCTAAGTGATTTCTTTCTGCTCTCCTTCCATGTTTCCATGATTACTAGTGAGCTAAAATGCAAGCATCTTTTCAGAATAAATGATTGGTTCTTGGATATCCATTATACATACCATTCTATCTATGTCTGTATATTTAAAATAGTTCATAAATTAAAGTAAATCATTACACACAAAAATTGCAGGCAGTGGTGACTAGCTAATAATCACGGGCTAACTGATATAGTAAGAAATAAATTATTTGATTCTTCATTTGTTCTGTGGCTGATTTATAGACACCCTTAGGAAATAACTGTATATACTTTAAAATGTGAACTATCTCTCCCTGCAGTGTGAGAAAAAAATAGAAGTTTAGATGCAGAAGGGGGCAAAACATAAAGATGCTTTACAAACTTTCAAAATTAGAATATACCACAACTTTTATTTAAATTTCCATTTCTTGTAAACATTCTGGAATCCGTCAGAACAAGTTGTTGTGAGGGAACCCAATTCACCAAACGTCAATCATAACCATAAATAGGAAGTGTAAGCAAATTTTCTGTTTAATTTATCAGTGGTTTTTGTTTGTTTGTTTTATTTCTGGAGGGTGAAGGGAGTGGGTGGACTACATACATAAGTGCTGCTGGCACCACGTGCTGCAGGGGATTGAACCTGGTCCACTGTATGTAAAACATATACTCAGCTTGTTGAGCCATCGCTCCAGCCCAGTCAGCATTTGTGAAATTTCTATGTAATGCATTTGTTTTTTTTCTATTCTTATTGGACAAATCTAATATTTCCATCAAATGCTATTGATGGTAGAACACAGGACACAATATATTTTAGTTAATATCTAATGTTTTTATGAGTTGCCTTCAGACTCTGGATAACACCTTAATTTTTGTTTACCTAAGTAAAGGCTTTTCAGCAATGTTCATCTATCTATAAATATTTAACAACTCTCCTCTATGAGCAGGGCATTTCATCTGTTTTGAGATGCTAGCAAATATAACTGCTGATTTTTCACTCTTCAATTTTGCATGAAAGACATAAAACGTCTGAACACAATGTACTTTTCAGAAGGAAAGATATTTCCAAAGCAAGCAACCTGAAGATAAGCAGTCAGTGGACAGACATTCAAGTTCTAGATGGGTCAGTGCACAAGAAACCAGTGCCACTAATGCAGAATATAAACTGTAATAGAAATAAATTATGAAAGGTTTAGATAATTTGCAAATTGCTAACTACACATTCAATTACTGAAAAGAGCCATGGTATATGAGATTGTATTTTAATATTTGGAATTGATATAAAAAGGGATTTTATTCCAAATGTTTCTGTCTTTCTTCAAAGGATGCATAGTATGCCATAAACATCATGGATGAGAAAACCAATAACCTTAGCACTGTGACCCTTCGTGGAAATATTGATCCATAGTAGAAAGTAGTAATGATACTTTTAACATTTAATTGTAATTATAATACAAAAGGTCTTTTTGTTTTGTTTTTCTGTTTCTCATTATCAGAGAGATATGCTACGTCTAACAAAGTGGCGATATTTTTTTGGCAGTGAACATTGGCCTGATATGTAGAAAGTGTTTCCTTACTATTTTGAGGTAATACCTATTAATATTTGTCCAGCTGGAATGTTGTATTTTTCCGTGGTTACATAGTATAGGTAAAGGAATACTTTGTCGATTTCGAACACATGCAGTGACAGACCTTTTCTCTCCAAGAATAACTCAGCTGTCAAAATCAATGTGAGAATGAAATTTGCCACATGGTGTAGTTCCAATAGAATGTTATTATTTAAGCCCTATTAGTTTTGGGGGCTTTTTTTGACCATTTATATGGTGTAATATAATTTTAAGGTCTACAATCAGTATTTATTACAGAGCAAGAGTACACATTATTTAATGCCGTGTGTATTTAAATGCCATTTTATTATTGCATTTAAATAACCTTGCTTGTATAATCTTGCATTTAAATAATCCTTTTAAAGAGCCAAAAAGAAATAACAAACAAACAAAACTCCAAGCATTTCTTTAATATAGGAAACTGGCTCATCACTCATTGACACTAACCCAGTTCTCTCCTTCTGGTGGCAGAGAAGAGAAAATTGTCGTTGCTTGTGGATAAATTTTTTCCATCCCTGTGTTAGAGGATGTGATAAGGCAAGACTCAGGCTGAATATTTAGCACTCACCCAGCTCTTTTTCTTTGGATGCTATTCTCATAATGAATCCAATTCTAATTTTTCCCATATTCACTCTATGCTTCTTTTTAAAACTTGGGGCTACCCATCAAGTTTCTAGGCTTGACTTAAAAATATAAAAGATTATTGAGCTATTCATCCATCTTGATATTTTTGGCAGCAGTATAATGCTCTTGACTGATAATCTTGAAGATGAGGCAGAGTTGGGGGGTATATTTTTGGAAGTGTATAGGCACTCACTAAATATTTACTGCACATGACAAGTAAAGTAGCAGTAAAATATCATAACTTTGTTTCTAGAATTAAAATTTGAACATGAGAGTCCTTTAACAGTCTAGCTTATTTATCAGTTCAGTAAGCGACTGATAAGTATAAATGATAATGACATTTTATACACTTCACTTAGTTTCAAATTCCTGGGAAAAGATTTAGGAAAATGTACTTATATATTTTTTGCCTAATGGTGCAGTAGTAAACATAAAAAACAGAAGGGTAATTATTTTAAAATTCACGTGATTTTATGTTATATGGAAAATATATTCCCCATTATGGGAAGCTGAATTTTGTTATTTTTAAATCTATGCAAAAAATGTATCTAGCGTGAAATTAAGCAAATAGAATGTGCTAATATATTTTAGCAAATTTCCTAGATCAAATAGCAATTTAGCAAAAATAAACTCCAGAATGATGGTGTTAAAATATTTAAAATAGGTCTTTGTTTGCAAATATTCTAGTTCTTTTGAAAAATTCAGGTGACAAAATGCACATAATAATGGTATAATATTAGGATTTTGATAATCCATAAAGTTACTCATCAGAGAATAGTGATATTCTTAAATAAATTTGAATCTTCATAAATACATAATAGAAGGTTATTTATTAAAATTATTATAGAGTTCAAAATAATAATGGGAGAAACACTTATAAATGTATATTCTTAAATGTTGGTGCTCTCAAAGGAGCTTTTTATGAAAATCATAAACGAATCAGTAGATGAGCAAATGATAACTTAAATGTGTTGCATCTGTGTTTACTCATCCACACAGAAGGCAAATTTCCTGCCAGATTAGTAGGTGACTCTTACTAAGTGGTTTTTGGTGTAAATTTTCCTACCTGTTCAGATAGTACTATCACAACAAGTTAAACTAGTCAAATAGAATCATCCAGTTGCTGAAATGGAATCATCAGCAACTTTTTTGAAGTTAATGGGATTATGTTAGTTCAGTTTTGTTGTAATCATTGATAAGAGAAAGAACACTAACTCCATGTGTAATGAAATACTGATAAGTACTGTCATTTCCCTTTTTTTTTTCTTGTGATTGCGTAAAGCATAAGATGGGCTTTTAAATTGGTATCATATTTATTTTACTGCATCCTACAGGATAAGTTAAGAATTTTTAGATTATTGCTTTGACTAATGTTGATAAATATAGTCATTTCCAAATGAATACATTTAAATCAAGATATTATAACTTTATTCAAATGTTCAAAAGATGAATGATTGTTAATATTTATTTTATCAATATGTTACATTTAGAAATGTTATTTAAAATATTTTATTATATTGTGCATTGATTTTAGATAATTATGAATACACTGATGGATAGTTATTTAAAAAAAGTGATAATAGAATTCTAAGCCAAAGGGCAAAATTAGACACAATTAAGTTTAAACTGACAAAGTTGTTTTTATCTTTTAATGAAAATCTACCATTTAAAGGCTAACATAGAAGTTTTTTCCCTACTTCCTAAATATCGCTCTGCTCAATCTGGTTGCCTGAAATGGCAAAAATCATATATATGTATGTTTTTGGTATTTGGTTGTCAGATAAAGTTTTTATAAATCTAGGAACATAGCGTCATCCATAAAACCATCTTGGAATTTTTTTTTAAAAAAGAGGGGCAGAACAGTTAGGACTAATGATTCTACTTTTCCAGTTCTTCTTGATTTGCAGGCAGATGGGTTGAGACAATTGAACTTAAAAGCTCAACATAGAGATGCAAAATTAGATGCAGTAAGAATTCAGGGCAGTTACAGCACCATTCTCATTCCATAAAAAAGAGTCACTTGTGTGGACCCCTACCAGTTCCATTCTGTTAATTCACTTCCTCTGAGACACTTCTTCTCCCAGGTCTCTTCCTTCATAAAATATATTGGTTGTATCCTAACAGAAAATTAAAAATTGATTAATTTTTTTGAAGTGAAAAGTTATAATCAAGAGTCCTATGTTCAGTTTTTGGCTTCCTAGTCTTGATTATTTTCTTGCCCATACCCTGATTTTTCTTTTAATTTCCCTCAGATGAAGACAATATGGAGAAAAGAGCATCCCCTGATCCAGAATTGCATCTCAGACCTTACCAAATGGAAGTTGCCCAGCCAGCCTTGGAGGGGAAGAATGTTATTATATGTCTCCCTACAGGAAGTGGAAAAACCAGAGTAGCAGTTTACATTGCCAAGGACCACTTGGACAGAAAGAAAAGAGCATCTGAACCTGGAAAAGTTATAGTCCTTGTCAATAAGGTACTTGAATGCCACAATTATATAATTTATTTTAATTTTTATATATTAAAGCACTTGTATAATGACATTTGTTAACATTGAATCACACAGATTTAGTATAGAGGTAGTGTCAAAAAAGCTAATTTATTTTATTTTAAAGATTTGCTTTTCTAGTTATATATAGTATCATTTATTAACATTTTAAGTGGATTTTACCCAAAAGTCAAACTTAAAATCCAAAACATATATAAAGAGCATATTTTCCACCCAGGTATTTAAAGTTGATGGGTACTAATTTAAATGATCAGTATTGGAAACATAAAAAAATTGAAACATCACTAGGATATAATAAAATCTTTTATTGTTGACCCTTGGTTAATGGTAGCAACTAGTACTTCTTCAAAATAAATATAATTTGGGTCATGTCAGAGAGAAAATTATATTTAATAGACAATTTTTTTCAAGGGACATGTTTATATATGGGTGTGTACAATTAAGTGCAAATGGAAAATATTTAATAAAATGCATATCTTGGAATATTTCAAAACCATCTTCATAAGTATATATAAAAGTCTCATTGCTTGAGACTGGAGAGATAATACAGGTGTTGGAGAGACAGTATACTGTTTGCCTTGCACTCCCGAGTTTAATCCCTAAATGGTCCTTTGAACCTGCAAGCAGTAATCCCTGAGTACAGAGGCAGGATTAAGCCCTAAGCATCAGTGAGTGTGACCCCCAAACAAAAACAAAAGGAAGTCTTGTTATTCGAGCTATATTTAGGTAATTGAGTTTATTAACTTGTAACTGTTTAAATTTTTTTATTAGTACTTGTCAATGGGATAACAGTTAAGTATACATTCACGAACTATATACTTCTGCACTATAGTACTGTCTTCCCATTGTTCATTGAGTTGCTCCAGCGGGCACCAGTAACATCTTCATTGTGAAACTTGTTACTATTTTTGGCATATCAAATATGATACAGTTAGCTTACCAAGCTCTCCGTAGCTTGCCGGGCTCTCTGATAGGGGTGGAGGAATCGAACCGGGGTTGGGCTGGGTCGGCTGCATGCAAGGCAAGCGCCCTACCCGCTGTGCTATCTCTCCAGCCCACCGTATACTTCAAGTGCTCATTATTAGAAAAAGGTTTTTATCTATAAGCAGTAATGGTAAAACATTAGCATTTCTGCCTATAGCTCTTCAAATAATTCCTTTATTGAGTATATTATCATTTGAAGAAATCTGGGCTTTAAAGTTATTTCTACCCACCAGTAATTTATTTAGTTTCAAAAAATAAAATGAATGAAGTAGCACTAGCTTATTCAGATTCTCTGAAGTTTAAGATGTAGAATGATTTAATAAATATTAATTATCCTGTTCCCTTCTCCTCATCCTCATAACTAATAAAATAAAATTTCTTAACTTGGAATAAGGTCTTAAGTGCTGGGTCCAGAGAGAAGGACGAAGTTAACTAGATTGGCAACCACTTGAGCATACCTTTTGAATATTCTGTCACTTCCTCAAACTCTGCCTACAATCATCTACCCTACAAAAGGCTTATTCTTTCCTAGTTTACTGTCTCCATTCTTTTGCCTTTCACATAGTTAAGGTAGTATAAGTAACCTTGTGTTTTGTTTTCATTTATTATGTCATAAATATCCCCAGTTCCTTTCTACTCTTGCTTATATAGCACGGTTTCCAGATTTTTCAGTATCCTGATTATTCAAAGTTTACAGACATTTAAGTAAAATCCTTTCAAACTCAGTGTCCATCGCTGAATAAAATATGCTAAAGAGATGGTCTTAGTAGTTAAGAGTGTAGGAAAGATGAGAATGACATTAACCTATGACAGGATTTGCCTTTGTCACCAATTCTGGCACCCACAGACACATCTGGAGCTGTAGTTTCTTTTATTTTGAAAAGCAATTAAACCAGAGTCCTCTGATTTCAAATGTTTTTGTGTCATTAACTTTTGAGCCTAAATTAAAGTACTTATTATTGTTAATTGATTCTTATGATCTCATGTGTTTATAAATGCCTAATGTCTTTTCAATTGTAATGGCTGAGGCTGGAGAGATAGTACAATGGGTAAGGCACTTGCCTTGCATGCAGCTGACCTGGGTTTTGTAAGTTCCCCTGAGAACAACAAGGATTGATCATTAATTGCAGAACCACAAATAGCCCTGAGCAAAGTCCAGTGTGGTTCCGAAACAACAACAAAAACTCAAACAAATAAACAAACAAAAGTAAAATATAATAGCTCTTTTTCTCTCAACTGCTATTTCCACAAGTCTTTCATCACATTGAATCTCTATGAGTCTTCTGAAACCACATTTATTAGCTATGTTTAGCTCTTAAGTTATCCTCATCAATGATAAATAATAACTTCATTGTAGACATTTAAAATTCCTGATGTTTCCTTATTTTTCCCTAAAAACTATTAGAAATCCCTCTATTACATCTTTAATCTCAATCATAAACATTTATTTTATTATCTCATTTCTTTGAATTTACAGTAATTCAGTTTTTAACTCTTTTGTAAGTCATTTCTTAACTACATAGTCCACATAATCTGCATTCCGTATTGACCCAAGAGCCAGGTCCAGAAAACCCTGGATCCAGAGAAAAGAAATTCTGTTCCCTAACACCATTTACTTTTCTCTCCCTTCCTCCATCTTTTTTGAAGTTATAGCCTTCAAATGTAGGGAAATACGAAAACACCACCTGTGTTCCCAGACTTTCTGTTTCCTATCTCGGGCTTCAACATCACAAGAGATAAATCCCAGGTTTCTTCAGATGCTATACTATAGCATCTGATTAAGCAGAAGTGGGTAGCAGTTGGGTTTGATTAGTCTTGGCAGGCGCTCTGTCACATCTCAGGAAAAGGCTCCAGAAGGACCACACACCTCTCAATTAGCCATGTCAGCCTTGCATCTGGCTTTCTCTATGTCCTTCCGTAGGAAGTTAATGCCACCCAGAGTGAGTATCAGGATTTACAACACCTGCTACTTCCAGCAGCAACTTGTTTTCATTCTGCAATTGACCAGAAGATGTTATTGCTTTGGAAGATGTTGACTTACCCTTTATGGGAAGAACCTCAGATTATCATGTAACTCCAAGGCATTGTAAACCATTCAGCAGCCTGAGGGTTTTTAAAGACAAATTAAAGACAGATCTTGCCTTCAAGGAATCTACCTCCAGGAATTCAGAGTAGTGTCTTCATAAGAAATTAATTAATATTGTATTTTCATCTGTGCTGTACATTGTATCATTAATGCTAATAATTTGAGTTAGCCATAATTGTCCCTATTTTATCCATTAGAAAATTGAGACTCTGAGTCTTAGTCTGACAATGGCCATCCAGCTAATAAACAGCAAAGCTGTAATTTGAACTCTTTTCCCTTTTAAGTCCACTGTTCTTTACTTTACACTACACTCATGTTAGAATAAAAGGATAGTTGACATTTTCTGAATACTACCAATAAGTAAACTTTTGTATCATTGAATTTTCACAATTCTATCAGAGGTTAAGAGTATTTTTTATTTTATTGATGTAGAAATCTTGATGACAGATATGATTAAGTAACTTGTCAAGATCACACAATAAGGAAGTAGTGGGATTTCCTCATATTGTGTTTTCTAACCCACTTTATGTTCTCTTTCTCAAATCTTTTTCTGTCTTCTCATAACATCTCCTCTATCATGTATAAGTGGAAGAGAGAAAAGTGCTGTTAGTCTCACATTTTAAAGAATGTCACGTGAAAAACTTTATAAAACTGCAGGTTTTAAGACTCTCCCAGAGAAAGGAAAGCCTGCATTCATTAGTTCTACGGTGGATATAGAAATTTTTTTTCTTAAATTTCTCAAGTGATTTTTGTGGAAGGTAGATTATACACTTCATTTTGAAAAAACAAATTGAACTGCTATTAACATTTTCTTACTCCTTTCTTGACACAGTTCTTCACTTACAAAAATGGATTTTGGGGCCAGAGAAATAGCACAGGAGTTAACACACTTGCTTTACCTGCAGCCAAACCTATTTTAAATTCCTGTCACCACATATGGCACTTCCAGGAGTGATTCCTGAGTGCAGAGTGAGGAGTATACCCTGATTACACTTGGTGTGACCCTAAAACCAACAAATTGTTACTGATTTTTATTCCCTTTCCCTTTATTGTAATGACAATAGATCATACACACAAACACTTAGATGCAATTTTTACACATTTGGTTGGGTACTTAACTTAGTTGCACATCTGGCTGCAGGGCTCAAAGACAGTTGCAATGTTACCCAGGATTGAATTCAGCTGTCACCGTGAGTATTCTGATCATAGTGCTCGTGTGGGGTGTGGTAGGAGAATTGACACTTTTGGCTTCAGTGCTCAGCTCATACATCTTTGATTGCCATGTTCCCACTCTCCTGGCTATGAACACATTAAGTTGTAGTTCTTGGGTCCCAGATAGCAGAGCTGTCCAGAAACTCATTTGCATGTCGGTGGCAGGCTGATCTTGGCCTCCTGTTTGCAACACAGATATTTATAAATGATCAGCCAGGTCCAGGGCTCTGGTCATTGATTTTATTTTTCAGGGAAGTAGGGGGAGTTGGGCCATGCCTGGCAGTGCCCAGGGCTTACTCCTTGTTCTGCGCTCTACGATCACTCCTGGTGGTATCCTGGGGAACATTTGTGATGGCAGGCTTTGAACCTGGGTAGCTGCATGCAAGGCAAGTGCCTTATCTCCTTTACTATCTCTGACACTTGGTGATTGATTTTAAATTCACACTGTTTCCTTAGAATTCATGGGTTCCCCTATTATCCTTCTCCCTTTCACAGTAAATCTTGGAAGACTTTTTTTTACACCGCTAAACAGTCATACAAAGCAATGCCTAAATAAACATTTTTTCTACTAAATAAAATGCATCGTCACAGAAAGTCCTTTTACCTGCTCAGCCATCTAAGCAAGTCTAGCATATATTTCTTTCCTTCACCTCAAGTCCCTCCTGGACAACTCTTACCTCCTTACTTTTGATTCTTTGCTCCCTTAAATCCCTTGGACATATTGGTTCTGGTGTGATTCCACATACGGCAGCGTTAAGAAGAACAAGCTAGGAGATGCTGATAAAATCACAGGGCAGAACTAGGCTGCCAAAATGAAGGACTAAAATAACTATCTGCACTTTCAATGCACATACCCTGGCATCGGAAGCATCCATGGAGGACCTGATGATACAAGCACAGAAGATCAAGTACAGCATCATTGGTCTGACTGAAACGAGAAGGCATTCATCACAACATGCCATTTTCGACACTGGAGAAGAACTGTTCCTTGGAACATGTGACAATAGAGGCATCAGTGGTGTCAGTACTCTTGTTAACAAAAACTTGGCCATAAGCATTGATTAATTCGAATGCCTAACAACCTGGATCAGATGATTACTCTTGAATAGATGTGGCTCACTGCCGGCAGTTTTTATCTTTGTTGTCTATGCACCAACATCCAGCTATGATGAAGAACTCCACATCGGGACCCATGGCCTACAATGGAACAAACAGGGTGAGAGACTGAGTTCATCATGTCAACCAAGAGCATTCATAGTAATTCACAGTTCCAGAAGGCCGAACCTAAACATTGGACATGGGAGTCTCCTGGTGGACAGTTCCACAATGAAATTGACCACATCATATTCAATTGATGGTTTTGCCTGACCGATGTCACTGTTGTCCCAAAATTCCAAACAGGATCAGACCACCGTCTCATTCATGCAAAATTCTACTTCACAGAGCGGGGAGGAAAGAAGGGCTGAAAAGTTTAATAAACGAACTCCCAGAAAGACCACCAACTGGGAGCTCTTTAGCACTATTGTGGCAAGGTGGGAAGATGCTGTCATTGAGAACATCGACAAGGAATATGATCAACTGGTTCAGCATCTCCATGACTGCATGAGGAATGCCGAGAGTGAGAAAGCCACAAACAAACACCTGTCTTCGGAAACTCTCGAGCTCATTTGTCAACAGGGTTTGGCAAAAGCCTCAGGCAATCACAAGGTAACATCCGTGCTTGCAAAGCTGTGCAGAGAAGCAATAAAGGAAGACCTAAAAGAGAGAAGAGAAGCAGTGTTGGCTGATGCGGTAGAAACTGGGAAAAGTATTTGCAGTGCCCAACTATAAAACCAAGATGACTGCCCTACAATGTCCTGATGGATCTATCACATCTTCCAGAAGGGCAATGAAGAAGATTATCCATGACATCTACTTGGATCTTTTTCATAGCCACATCTTCCTGCCCACGTGCCAAATTCCGCAGGATGGATATGCAGTTCCCAACATTCTCCCTTCCAAAATCCGACACACCATTTCGTCGGTAAAGAAGCGTGCAGCACCTGGTCCAGAAAAGGTCAGATCCTAACACTGAAGAATCTGCAACCAGTTCTCGTCAATACACTGGTTCGGCTCTTCACATGCTACCTGTCTGAATGCAAGGTTCCGTTCCAATGGAAAACCAGCAGAACCATTCTGTTGTACAAAAGGGGAGACATCCACGACATAGGCAGCTATTGCCTGATATGCCTGTTGTCCATCGTTTACAAGTTGTTCACTCGAGTCATCCTGAATAGAATAGGCAGAACACTAGATGAAGGACAACCATGTGAGCAAGCCGGATTCTAAAAGGATTTAGTATGATTGACCATATTCACACAGTGACTGAGCTCATTGAGGTTTCATGAGAGCTCAAGATGCGCTCTATCTAACATTTATTGATTTAAAGAAGGCCTTTGATTCTGTTGAGACTGAAGCGGTCAAGGAAGCCCTAGCCAAACCGGGAGTTCAAACTCACAGTACATCAGAATCCCCTGCGAGCTGTATTACACATTCATCACCAGTATCTCACCATTCTACAAGGAAGTGATCATCAGCGTGAAGAGTGGGGTGAGGCAGGGTGATACCATTTCATCGAAATTCTTCAGTGCCACCCTCGGGAACATCATGCAATGACTGGAATAGGAAGAAATGGGAGTGAAGATAGACGGTTGGCAACTATACCACCTCTGCTTTGCTGACTACACCATTCTAACAATACCAAACATCAGCCAAGCTGCATGAATGCTGACCGACTTCGACCATGACTGTGGAAAGGTTGGTCTGCATCTGAATCTCACCAAGACGATGTTCATGAGAAACAGACTAGTCCCTGATGTTCCATTTGCTCTCAATGGAACAAACATCTCTCAGTGTAGCAGTTATGTGTACCTCGGTCGAGGACTCAACATGATAAATGACCTGACACCTGAGCTGTGCAGGAGGAAGAGAGCAGCATGGAATGCCTTCAAGAGCATCAAAGAAGTTGTTAGAGGATGAAGAATCTCCAGCTCTGGGGACATCTTTTCAACTCCACCATTCTTCCTGCACTAACATATGCCTTAGAGACCTGGACACTAAGAAAACAGGATGAGAATGCTATTAGGGTCACCCAAAAAGGAATTGAAAGAGCTGTGTTTGGACTATCACGCTTTACTCAATTGAGAGAAGGAATCCAGATTTCTGACTTCTGTCAAAGATTGAAGATCATGGACGCTGCCTTGTTTGCCAAGGTGCCGAAAATCAGATGGGCCGGACATGTAATGCGATTTGGAGATGACCACTGGACTTGAACTATTACCGACTGGGACTGGATTCCACGGGACATCAAAAGAACACCTGGTCGCCCACCTACAAGATGTTTGGACTTCTTCATTAAGACCCTGAATGAACGGTTTGATGCTCTTCGAGTTCCTGGAGTGAGCATATGCCATTGGGCTACACTAGCAAGCAACAGGGACAAATGGAGACATTACTGGCACCCTGTCGAGCAAATTGATGAACAATGGGAGGACAAGTGATTACAAGTGATTCCAAAGTATAGAAATAGTTTAACTCTGCCACAAAATTTAGTAGATTCTGTAAACTTTTCTATTCAATAAAAATTACTCTAGTTGGCATACACAGTCTTTTACATCCAGACCCTGCTTTACAAATTTCAAAAGTTTTTCTTATGCAACTTGAGTTTTAATTACTGTCTTCACTAATCCCTGGCTTGAAAAAATTCCAATTCCTTATAAGCCTTTCTTTTGTGTAATTGTTGCTTCTTTTTCTTTGCTGGCACTTTGTATGTAGTATCTTTTTGCTTTGAGTTTTCGTTTGGGCTACACCTTTTGGTCCTCAGGGCCTCACCTGGATGTGCACTCAGAGATCATTTTGGAAAGGCTCAGGGGACCATATGGAGTGCCATGAACTCTCAGGAGATCATATGGTGCCATGGCCTGGTGCAAAGTAAGCACCCTACCCACAGTACTATCACTCTGGCCTCAACTTTGTATGCTTTTCTATGGGAGAATTACCACCTTTGGTTGCAATCATTGGTTTGATTTGGTTTAGTCTTGATTTATGTGCTCATCTAGAATGAGTTGCTCAAAATTGTCAACCATATCTTAAACATATTTTCATTCCATATGCAATTTCAACACAGTGGGTATTTAATAGGGACCTGTTGATATTACTAAGTATGATTGATAGGTTCTTATGTCACTAATTGGTAATGTAAGCACTTCTGTGAATGCCTGAAATTTAGTAGGGTTTTAGTCTTATTCCTTTTGCTTTAACCATTTTTTTTCTACTTTTAATCATTGTAACTTTAAAGGTACCTTTAGTGGAACAGCTCTTCCGCAAAGAGTTCAGCCCATTTTTGAAGAGGTTTTATGCTATTGAGAGATTAAGTGGTGATACTCAGTTGAAAATATCATTTCCTACCGTTGTCAAATCGAGTGATATAATTATCAGCACAGCTCAGATTCTTGAGAACTCCATTTTAAATGCAGAAAAAGGAGAAGATGCTGGTGTTCAGTTATCAGGTTTGTTGAACTGTTTATTTTGGAAACGATTCATAGTGATATCTGTGACAGTAAGGTGATCCTGGTTAAATCATTTCTTCAGTGTTGAGTTTAAAAAGTTCAGGTTTTACTTAGATTTTCTTCAATTGCTCAAGCTTTCATTAAAACCCTTCTACTTTCTTGAGAAAACAATTTGATCTTTTAAAAGGATCATTTTATTCTACATGAGTTAGTTAAGTGTGACACTTACTGAACTTTGAATTTATTTATTTCTAGGTATTGAAAAGTTCTCTTTATATACTAATAAATTTTCCATAGAAAGAGGACAAAATATAATATTTGGGCCAGAAAAATAGCTCAATGATTTGAGCAAATGCTTTGCATGCACCTGGTCCAGTTCTATACTAAGCACTGCATGACTGCTTTTCCATACAAACAATCCTCTCAGTGCTTGAGAGATAGTTTAGTAGTTACATGCCTGGCATGGATTTGATCCTCAGTATCATATGACCTTCTTGGCACTGCCAGGGTGGCCCTAGTGGTCTTTGGACTCTTTGGGCCCCAGCGTCACTCAGGCCTTTGCACTGAACCACTGAATACAGATTTTTTAAATATATAGATAATAATAAATGCAGCATTAAAATAAGACAAATTATTTCTCTAAGTAGTACATTACTCATCTGAAGTAATTAAAATAAAATTTACCAATTGAAATTAAATAACCAGTGTATAATCCTGAGAATTTTTGAGTATTAATTTTAATTTCATTCTAACTTTTTAGCTTTATGAACTTCCACAATTTATTTATTAGACAGAGATCATATCTAACAGGGAGAGTGGAATCATTAATGTAGATGAATTTCTGCATGTGAGGTGACTAGTATGGTTATATTTCCCTCTTGTATATGATGAAGTCAGAGATGTGGCTCAGTCATAAAGTGCAGACTTTGTATACATGACTCAGATTTGATTCCCAGCACCACAGAATAATGAGAAGGGGGAAAAAGCAAGAAAGAAGGCTGTGTTAGTATTCTGCCCAAGAAAAGATACTATGGTCGAGCAATACTACAGGAAAAGTACTTTTTGTTCTCTTCTTGCTGGTTGCACCATTTGGTTACACTAATAAATGAACCAATTACATTTTCTTTTAAGACTTTTCCCTCATAATCATTGATGAATGCCATCACACAAAGAAAGAAGCTGTCTATAATAACATCATGAGACGTTATTTAGTGCAGAAATTAAAAAACAATAAAGCCAAGAAAGAAAACAAACCAGTAACTCCCCTGCCTCAAATAGTGGGTCTTACAGCTTCCCCTGGTGTTGGAGGAGCCACAAAGCAAGCCAAAGCTGAAGAACACATTTTAAAAGTAAGTCTTTAACTTCATGTGTAAACTACAAAAACAGCAGTTAGAAAACTCCAAAGCTAAAGTAAATTCCAGTATTTCTTGGTCTTTTTATAAAGGTGAAATCCAACTGTCATGGAGTGCATGAACGATATTACATGATCATCTTAGGTGAAACTCTAGTTTCTATAGTCAATGGATTGCATCTTCTACAAAATAGTAATACTCTTTAATAAATATTGAGAGCACTGTCACACTGCAGCACTATCCTCCTGTTGTTCATCTATTTGCTCAAGAGGGCACCAGTAACGTCTCCATTGTGCGACTTGTTACTATTTTTGGCATATTGAATACTCCACAGGGAGCTTGCCAGGCTCTGCCATGTGGGCGGGATACTTTTGGTAGCTTGCCTGGCTCTCTGAGAGGGAACTAAATATTAATAAAATAGAAAACATATTGATCATACAGATCAGTATCACAAAATTTGATAAAATGATATAATTAAGAAAAGGCCTGACAAATAAAATGCCTTCCTATAATAATGTACTCCTATTATTAAATAATGATTTGATCTCGAAAATGGTTTAAATGTTTCTAATTTTCACACTGACTCAAAATTATGAAAAGTACTTGTGCCCCAAATGGACCATAAAATGTCATTCTATTGAAATTGTTTTTAGTGAATTCTGAGTAATCAAAAATGTATGTAGACACCAAGCAATTACATTTGTATTTAAAATTCTATATTCTAGGGGGTGGAGTAATAGCACAGGGGGTAGGGCATTTGCTTGCACCCGGCCGACCTGGGTTTGATTCCCAGCATCCCATATGGTCCCCTTAGCACCACCAGGAGTAATTCCTGAGTGCACAAGCCAGGAGTAACCCCTATTCATCGCCAGGTGTGACACAAAATAAAAAAATTCTATGCTCTAGCTTAATTCAGTAAAAATCGTGTAGAGTTGACAGACTTACCATTATTTGTTCCCAGATATGCTATTATTAAGACTAAGGCCCGACTGCATTCTAGAATAAAGGACACGGGCATCGGGTGTTCCGTGTTTTGTTCAGTTCTCTTAATTACTCTATTCTTTTCATGATAGATTTTCCTATTGAAAAGTGGAATTTAAAGAATTAAAGTAAATATGCCTTCTTTTAATAATTATTTATTAACTTAACTTCAAAACTTCTGTTTACTACATCAGGATAAATGTTATAGTTTAACCAGATCCATAGTAAAGCAGTGCTTAAATGTTATATTTAACAAGGAATACCGTTTAATACATAAAAAATTGTATATTGAATCAATTGCAAGAGAAATTTTACTACTTGAATAATTAAAAAAATCTCTTTTATAGATATGTGCCAATCTTGATGCATCTACCATTAAAACTGTGAAAATAAATCTTGATCAGCTCAGAGACCAAATAAAGGAACCATGCAAAAAAGTTGTAATCACAGATGACACCAGAGAAGTATGTGCTAAAAATTTAATATTCTATTAGTAATAACACATTCATTTGAGAGAAAAAATGATTTCACAATGATTCAATGACTTGAATAATATTTTAAAATTTTAGGAAAGAAATTATAGCATTATTTTCCATACCTTCTATCATTATTTAATTTTTTAATTTGTCTTGAGTAGCTAGCAATTGGTCAGTTGCATATTAGCCATGAAGGGTGAGGAGAAAAGAGATGTCAGATAAAGTATACAATTTTCATTAGTTTTGTTTTATCAGTTTTTTCATTGTCAGAGTGAATTCCAGTATGGTTTTTTGACATTCCACATAGCCATTTTGTTGCTACCAAATTTTAATTGGCAGTGATAGTGGAAATCCTACCTCATCTTCATTTTACTTTTCTTAGGAAAACACTAGCTTTGTAAAGAAATGGAATTTTCACTTTAGTGTTGCTTTTGCAATGAATCATTTCTCTTACTGAAAGAAACCTGAGTTGAGAGAGAGTAAAGAGGATAAGGCCTAGCACTCACCTGACTTATGTTCAATCCCAACAGCAGATGCTCGCCCAAGCCCTACCTGAAGTGGTTTCTGAACTCAGAGATAGGAGTCAGTCCTGAACAAAGCTGTTTGTGGCCCAGAAAAAGAAGGAAAGAGAGAAAGAAAGAAAGAAAGAAAGAAAGAAAGAAAGAAAGAAAGAAAGAAAGAAGGAAGGAAGGAAGGAAGGGAGGGAGGGAGAGAGAGAGAAAGAGAAAGAAAGAGCGAAAGAAAGGAAAGACAGGCAACACAAGTTTAAACTATGTGTAGATGATATGTAAAATCGTTTATGCATACCTCATAAGGACCTTATTATTAAATGTTATGAAACATGCATAATAGAGAATGCTGTATTTGAAATGCAATAAGCATTAAAAAAGTATTAGTGACCCACCTCCATAGTCAATAAAATTTTTTTCAATCTTAAGAAAAGAGTACTGTCCCTTTCACCTGAGTTAGCAAATTTAAGTGACATTTGTTTCTTTCACTCTTCTTTAATGCAGTTTTACTCAATAATTTTAAATTTTATTCTGCAACCCGTAGTTACTAAAAATAACCTGAAATGTTTTCAGGTACTTTTATTTTAGAATTTTTCATTTTTCATTTTATGTTATTAATTAGCTTGATACTTGAACCAGGTTCTTACCTGTGTAGTAACTCTACCTTTGAGCCACATATCTGACTCTGACTCTTTTGATAATTCTACCTCTTGGCTTTTTATTTTGGTAGAAATAATATTAAAGTCACTTCTTTTTGTTGTTGCTGTTCATGATAATTTATTACACTCAATATTGCAACACTAATCCCACCACCATTGCACCTTCCCACTACCATTATTTCCAAATTTCCCATCACACTTCAAGCCTGCCCCAATAGCGGTCCCTGAAAAATTTCTTTTATATTGCTTGTTATAAATAATTAACTAAGGTAAAGGTAAAGGTAAAGGCCCTCCCGTTGATCGTCGATTTGCTCAAGCGGGCCCAGTAATGTCTCCATTGGAGACTTTGTTGTTACTGTGTCTGGCATATTGAATACTCTCGGTAGCTTGCCGGGCTCTCCGAGAGGGGCGGAGGAATCGAACTCGGGTCGGCCATGTTGGCCGCTTGTAAGGCGAACGCCCTACCCGCGGTGCTATCACTCCAGCCCAAATAATTAACTAAAATGATCAAAAATATTTCCTTAAAAGAAAGTGTGTGAATATTGTTGTATCTCACCAAGGAGCCATTAAGCCATTATAGAAGATAATGTTGTTACAGGTTAAGCCTTCTATATTTTCTTAACCGAGATTGGTTCCCTTCTACTTTACATCCCATCCGATGTGGTGTTCTACTCCTAGTTTATCAGTAGTTTAGAGCTTGCGATGCCACATGCCAGGAATTCAAAATTTTTGAATAGGGTGATACAGATGAAGTTAAAATTTTAACTGGCCCATAACTTTGGGTGCCCTAGACAACAGATCCTGGTACTGGATCTGGAAGCACCTCTGCAATGTGTTGATCTTTTTCAAGATTTGTTTATGAGTCTCTGGATCGTAAGTGGTTAACGAGCTTATTTAGAATCTGAGACAGTTTATGGGCATGACTGCTGAGGCTTCCGGAAGAACAGGGAGATGGTGGGAGGTAGGCCATCCCCGATTCCATTGGAGCCTGGAGATTTCAGGTACAAAATCCCACATACTGAGTGTTTCAACAGATCAATTTCTGAATGGGGCTCGTCCCAAGCAGTGGAGTCTGTGAGCATGGTGGTTATTGTGGAGTGTGGAGGTTTTTGGCTGCCAGGTGCTGGGCTCACCTGCCCCCTCCAGGGTGCCCCAGATGACTCAGCCTGGCACAAGATCTGGAAGTATCCCTGCCTGAAGGCAGTTCTTCAAAGAGGCATGTTTTTAAAATTATATTATATTATTATAATTATATAATTATATTTTTTAAATTATATGTTTTTAAAATTATATTATTGCACAAACACACACACACACATTGATTTTGCACTTTGGCAAAATTCACCAAATTCACCCTTTTGCAAATCAGAACCACCATTTGCAAATTAGATTTGCCTTTTTCAAATAAATTCACCTCTTTGCAGATCCTATTTCCCCACAAAAATATTTTGCATATCAAATCAGTGTGAATCACCTGACCTCATAAGTAATTATAAGTATAATTACAAAAAATGACATTATTGTGTTATTTTACTCTGTCATTCTCTTAAGTGAACATGATTTGCAAAGGGGCGAATCTGATTTGCAAGAAGGTGAATCTTATTTGCAAGAGTGAATTTAAAGTACAAGGCTTGTGTATATACATACCTATACAATTTCTATTAATGTTTTTAATTGATATTTATTGATTTTTATAGCTTTAAATATTTATTTTGGGAAACATTTTGACAACAACTGGTGGTGTGTAGAGGCTACTCCCAGCTTGGTTCTCAGGAGTCACTCACAATACTTTTGGACTATGCAGTGCTGGAGATTGAACACTGGGCCTTCAAACACACAATATATTAATTTTAGCTGTTTGAGCTATCTCCTTTGCCTCTATCAAACATTTCAATTGGAAATGAAATAGTGAATGGTATTGAGGTGGGTGCAGCTTAAAGGTGGAAAGAAAAGTAAATAAAAAATGGAAATATGGAAAGGTGTGGCCAAAGATTACTTTGCTACCATGGTTATACTAAGATTATAAATAATATATTATAGCACATTAATAAATCATTTTATAATATATTGCTCTTTCTTTATTAATACAATAATATAAGAGTAAGTGTATACAATTTATTTTTAGGATCCATTTAAAGACAAAGTTTTAGAAATAATGACAAGAATTCAGAGTTTTTGCCAAATGAGTCCAATGCATGATTTTGGAACTCAACCTTATGAACAATGGGCCATTAAAATGGAAAAAAAAGGTAATTTGGATTTGACCTAATGGTTTGTTCATATTGATGCCATAATTTTATTTTGTAAGAAAATGTTTATTTTTATTAATTGAGTTTCTGTGCTTTACAATAATGTTAATGATGGTTTCTAATGCACATACTTCCAACACCAAATCCATCACAAGTATACCCACATCCCTCCTCGAAAGACCCTTCCACCCCTTCTTCTCAATGCTCACTCACCAGCTTTGCTTGAGTTCATCAGTTTTCCTGTTGTGCTACCTTTGGCTCATTGTTATGTACCTCTAAGTTCCACATATGAGAGAGATCATTCTATAACTATCCCTTTCTTTCTCACTGACTTCATTCAGTGTGATATCTTCTAGTTCCATCTATGTTGTTGCAAATTGCATGATTTTGGTTTTTCTTGGTGCTGCATAGTATCCCATTGTAAATATATATATATATACATATATATACATATATATATACACACATATATATATATACCACAACTTTTTGATTTATTCATTCGAAGTTGGGCATTTAGATTGTTTCCATATTTTGGCTATTATGCTCATTATGGCAATGAACAATGAATATATATATACACCTATGTTCATATGTATGAATTCACGGTCCTCCCGTTGTTCATCGATTTGCTCGAGCGGGCCCAGTAACGTCTCCATTGGAGACTTTGTTGTTACTGTGTTTGGCATATCGAATCCATCATGGGGAGCTTGCCAGGCTCTGCCGTGCGGGCGAGATCCTCTCGGTAGCTTGCCGGGCTCTTCGAGAGGGGTGGAGGAATCGAACTCGGGTCGGCCATATTGGCTGTGTGCAAGGCAAACACCCTATATATATTATATATACACCTATGTTCATATATATATATGAATTAATGATTTTGTGTTTTGAAGATAGATGCCAAGGAGTGGTATCTGTGCCATAATTTCTGATGACTATATGACTAATTTTCTAAAAAACTGAAAGTAAATATAGTATCAAACACAATGTTTATTTCTAAGCATGACAAAGATATGCAAGTACTAATTCCTTATCTAAGGAAGAAGACAGCAGTCCATCACTGTGCTATCTCCTCTCCTCTCCTCTCCTCTCCTCTCCTCTCCTCTCCTCTCCTCTCCTCTCCTCTCCTCTCCTCTCCTCTCCTCTCCTCTCCTCTCCTCTCCTCTCTTCTCCTGTCCTCTCTTTTTTCCTGTCCTCTTATCTCTCTTTTCTCTTCTCCTCTCATCTATTTTCTCTTCTCTCCTCTCCTCTCTTTTCTGTTTTCCCTCTTCTTTTTTCTCTTTTCCTCCCCTCCCTTCCCTCTCCTCCTCTCCTTTCCTCTCCCCTCCTCTCCTTTCCTCTCCCCTCCTCTCCTTTTCTCTCCCCTCCTCTCCTCTTCTCTTCTATCCTCTCCTCTTCAATCTATTTTCTATTCTCTTCTCATCTCCTCTCTTTTCTCTTCTAGCCTTTCCTCACCTCTCCTGCCCTATCCTTCCCCAGATCCTCCCCTCTACCCTACCTTTCACTTCCCTCCCCTCCTCTTTTGGGGCCACATCCGGCAGTGCTCAGAGACCACTTCCGGTGTACTCAGCAGTCTATATGCGATGCCAGGGATTCAATTCAGATAGATCATGTGCAAAACAAGCTCCCTATCTGATGTGCTATCTCTCTGATCCTCTAATGTGCTTTTCATGTCATTCATCATCATTATCATAAAACAATTCGTGTGTACTTAATGCAAGAACATAAGCAGAAAATCTAGGAGCTGGAAAAGCTTTCCCTTTTTGAAGCCCATGGCATGACTTGAGCTTTGCCTGTTTTAAAAAAAAAACAAGGGCCAGAGATATAATATAAGGATTAAGGCACTTGCCTTGCATGTAACCATCCAGGGTTCAGTACCCACCATTGCCAGAAGTAACCACTAAGCATAGATCCAGAAGTAGTCCTGAGCTCCTCTGTGTGTGACTCACCACCTCCCCAACCTTTACCCTTAAAAAAAAAAACCAGCAAGGTGTGCTCTTTCTAGAATCAGTACCCTAAACGTTTTTAATCTTTTTGGGATTACCAGCAGTAATCAAGACTTACTTCTGGTGGTACTCAGGGGATCATATGCAATCATGGAAATCAAACTGGGGTCAGCCTCAAATAAGGCGAGCACCTTAAATCTTGTTCCTCATTTTGGTTAATACACACACACACACATGCACACACACACACATTTACAAGACTGTAAACCCTTTTGTATTTTAAGGACACATTGTTACTATACCACATCTACCACCAAAGTGTCAATACCTTTCACCACCATTCATAGAACTCTTCTTGTTCATTCCTTGTCCACTACCCTCCACTTGCTTTGTTAATTTCCATTATGTGGTCGGCTAAAGATTTGTCTTATATTTTTTGTAGCTTCAAAGGAAGGAAATCGCAAAGACCGTGTTTGTGCAGAACATTTGAGAAAGTACAATGAGGCCCTTCAAATCAATGACACGATCCGAATGATTGATGCATATAATCACCTTGAAATTTTCTATAATGATGAGAAAAGAAAGAAGTATGCAGTTCAAGAAGATAATTGTGATAATAGTGATAGTGACAGTGTTGGTGATGGAAATGAGGATGATCAAAAGAAACCTTTGATACTGAGTGAGGCAGATGTATTTCTCATGAATTTATTTTTTGGTAAGAATACATATGATGTTTATTAATGGTCCCATGTAATAACTAACCTGAATCTGCTCTCAAGAGTGCTCCAAAAGACTCTCATAAAATATCATTTTGAGAGAAGAAATCCAACTCAATAGGAGTTATTTCTAATTGATTTGACTGTTTTTACTGTTACATAATCACAGTCAATCTTTGCTTACCTGTATCTTTCTATTTTTTTCATTTTTCAAAGTAATTGCATCAAATGTTATAGCACAAGATATAGTTGAGACCATCATAATCTCATTGCATAAAATCTTACACTATAATTATATGGATTACTTACTAATTTAACCCAATTATCTCTTAAAGAAAACCAGAGTATGTTGAAAAAACTGGCTGAAAATCCAGATCATGAAAATGAAAAGCTGACCAAATTAAGAAGCACTATAATGGAACAGTTTACAAAATCTGAAGAACCAGCACGAGGTATAATTTTTACAAAAACACGACAAAGTGCATATGCACTGTCTCAGTGGATTACTGAAAACAAGAAATTTTCAGAAGTGGGAGTCAAAGCCCACCATTTGATTGGAGCTGGGCACACCAGTGAATTCAAACCTATGACACAGGTATAAACATTCTTTGGGACTTCATTTATTTGTGTGCTATTGTGTGTGTGTTGTTATTGTGTGTGTGTGTGTTATGTGTGTGTTGTGTGTGTGAAGATATACACCCAGCAGTGCTCAGGAGCTACTCCTGGCTTTGTGCTCAGCGGTCACACCAGGTGGTGCTCGGGGTACCATAAGCTGTGCCAGGATATCAACCATTGTTGCAGCCACAGCTGTATGCAAGGCAAATGCCTGAATCTGTGCTTTTTCGGGCCATGGATTTCTTATGCTCTTATATTCTCTCATATCGCCCACAGGTAGCTTTACAAAATGAAACGCTCATTTTTGTTTCAGAGGTAAAAAAAGTACAACTTTAGTATTAACCAAATCTTTTTTTTTCCCTTTATTGTATTTTATTTTTTTTTTAAAGTTGTAGATTTACAATTTTTTGTGCTTTGGTTTCAATTATACAATGATCAGATACCCATCCCTCCACCAGTGCCCATTTTCCACCACCATGGATAATATCCCTCCCACCCCCATCCCCCCATCCCCCCTGTCTCTGTGGCAGGGCAATTCCCTGTGTTCTCTCTCTCCTTTTGGGTGTTGTGGTCTGCAAAAGAGGCATTGAGTGGCAAACATGTTCAGTCCATAGTCTACTTTCGACATGCATCTCCCCTCCTGGGAGGATCCTCCAAACATCCTTTATTTGGTGCTCCCTTCTCTATCTGAACTGCCCTTTCCTCTAGGATACCCGGCTGGCCTCTAAGTTATGGAGTAATCCTCCTGGTGCTGATCTCAGCTATTCTTGGGTATTAATCTCTTACTTTGTTACTTTATATCCCCCAGATGAATGCAATCTTTCTATGTCTATCCCTCTCTTTCTGACTCATTTCGCTTAGCATGATACTTTCCATATTGTACCACTTGTATGTAAATTTCATGACTTCATCTTTTCTAAGAGCTACATAGTACTCCATTGTGTAGATGTACCAAAGTTTCTTTAACCAGTCATCTGTTCTTGGGCACTCAGGTTTCTTCCAGTTTCTGGCTATTGTAAAGAGTGCTGCAATGAACAAACAAGTGCAGATGTCACTTCGACTATACATTTTTGCCTCTCTGGGATATATTCCCAGGAGTGGTATTGCTTAACCAAATCTTTTTATCTGATAAATTAAGCATTGCCATAGCAGTCATTTTCCCCCACATACACGAACTGCCAAATTTGAGATTCCTTTGCAAAAGTGATGGTCATTTAAACTTATTAACAAAATGGAAAGACTGTTAGGTTGTAATATTGAGTAGAAATCTCATCCTTACAAAACTTTTCATATCATTAGTAGAACTATGTAAAAGGTTTGAGTAGGATGAAATCTGTCATTGAACTTGGAATAATAAAGGTGATCTAAATTGATAGAAATTTGAGACAGATTTTTCTTTTTTTTAAAGTTCATTTGGGTTTCATTTTTATTTTATTTTCATTCACTTATTTCATGCATATTGGAAACACATTTGGGAAAGAAACAAAATGCATTTTAGACATTAAAACCATAGGTCAAATGGTGATAACCTAAAAAAAAGTGCTTCTCTGTAATTGTATGGATTCTTAACTTTGTTTTACAAAGGGCAGTTTAGTGAAACTGAACTACACTTTGTAAAACCAAATTTTCAGGCCAATGGAAAAAATTAAATGTGTGTTAGCATTTGCTAGAAAAAAGTGTTTGATATATTTCATTACAGTACTTAATATGATCTCTATGAATAATAATTATTTGTTTATTAAGATGACATTTGTACAGAGAGCTATAAATGTTTTTATTTCAGGTAAATTTTGAGGTAATACGCAACTGATTCACACCTACTACTAAAGTGTCAATATCCCTCTACCACTGTCTCTTTGACCCCTCCGTCTACCCTCATCCTTCTGTATCCTCAGTCATGTCATCAGAAGCTAAGACACTGTTTTCTAAAATGGGCCATATCACTTCTTGGAGTGGGGTTGGAAAGAAAGAGGTGGCAGTGAAAAGAGGGTAGCAGTGGGCTTTGGTACAATTTGAGGAACTTTCTCTTTGTTGGCTTAAAAATATAGATTTCCAAGAGGACATTGACTGATTATTTTCTCGGAAAAAAAGAGCAGTAGGCCAAATAACTTTGGCAGCCGCTAAAGCTTTGGAGGTTGAACATTGTGTATTTTCTTGTTTTGTTTCTCTGTATAAGACTTATGACTGAAATCATCCAAAACATTCATCAGACATTTCACTTAGCATGGCATCTTTCAGTTCCATACATGTACCAAAAGCAAGACTTTGTTCTTACACATAAGTAATATTTTATTTTGTATTTTTATCACAGCTTTATCTAATTATCTGTCATTGGACGCTTGAGTTTTCAGTCTTGCTATTTTTAGTTACACAATTAACATAGCTGTGCATACCAATTATCAAATTGTGTTCTTTTGTTAGATATCTAAGAGTGCAGTTTATGGATTGTATGGTAGCTATGTCTTTATGTTTTTGGTAAATCTCTATTCTCTTCTCCATGGAGGATGAATAGATTTATATTATCAAGAACAGTGAATTATGGTTTTATTCTCTTTCATATTCCTAGCAACACTTATTTCTAGCCTTTCTGATATTGGCCATTTTCATTGGCATGAGATAATATATCATTGTTGCTTTGAATTCCATTTCCCTGATGATAAGTAATAATGACATATTTTTTTCATGAGCCTGTTGGCCATATTTCCGTTTTTTGAAAAGTGTTTGCTCATAAATTCACCCATATGTTAATGGGTTTATTTTGTTGTTGAGTTTTGTGAGTGATTTTCATATTTTGGATGCTGCCCATTGAAAGGTGTGATGTGTAAAATTTTTCTCTCATTCAGTGAGAAGAATTTTTGTTTTAGTGAGTTTCTTTTGCAGTGCAGAATATTTTAAGATATTGAAGAAGTCACTATCTTGGGGTAATTTGTCTATTCATATATATACATATATATGTATGTCTGCAATATTCATTTGCATATTGCTAACCAGTTTTCCCAGCACCACTTATGAAAGAGGCTTTATACATCTTATGCTTATGTATGTTTTGTCATAAATTCACTGCCTATAAATCTGAGTATTTATTTCTGGGTTCCCAACTCTAGTTCTTTTACCCAAGAGTCTCTTTTTACTATAATACCACATTGTTTTGATAATTATAGCTTTATTATATGATTTAGTGTTAGGGAACACAGTGTATCCTATATACTTTTTCCCTAGCATGATTTTCACTATTTGAGGAGTTTTGTGATTCTATATAAATGTTAGCAATGTTTGTTGTATTTCCTTGAAGAAAGTCATTAAAATTATTTTATTTTTACCTCCAACCCTTACCATAAATAGATGCTGAATACTTTCAAAAGCTTTCTCTACAATATTTATATGATCATATGATTTATGTCCTACCTTTTGTTGAGGTGATATATACCACATTAATTGATTTGTATGTATTGATTCATCCTTATATCTCTGGAATAATTCTATTTTGTCAAAATGCATTATTTTTTTTACCGTGTTGCTGAATTTTATTGGTGGTAGCGTGTGTGTGTATGTGTGTGTTGGGGGGGGGGTGCTAGACCACACCTGGAGATGCTCAGAGGTTGCGCCAGGCTCTGTGCTTAGTGATCACTCCTGATCACTATATGTTTATCAGCTTTATTGGTCTGCAATTATATTTTGTGTGTGTGATGTATCTTTCTGCTTTGGGTGTCAGAATAATGGTGGTAGAAACTCTGGTGATAAGAAGAACCTCTATTTCTTAAAATTTTTCTAGAAGAAATTCAGAAGGATAAGTAATAGGTCATCTTTTAAGGTTTGGAAGAAGGAAATTAAAACTATCTGGACCTGGGATTTATTGTTGATTAGTATTTCATTTCCTTGCTTGTCCTTGACTGTTTTACTTTTCTTTTTCCTTCTAATTCATTTTTTTCAAGTGGAAGATTGTAAATTTCTTCTAAGTTATCCAATATACTGGCATTAAGTTGTTTATAATAGTTTTTTTATGATTCAATCCTTTGTATTTCCATGGTTCCAGTCACAATTTCTCTCTTTTAATTATTATGTTTATTAAGACTTTTTTTAACTAGCTGCTTGAAAATCTAATTTATTATTCAGAGAAACCAACTTTGGTTTCACTAATCTTCCCTATTATCTTTTAAATATCTGTTTCTTTCCATTCTGGTTTTTAATATTCTTTACCTTTTCAATTAGTTTCAGATTTAAATTATTACTTTTTTTGTTTATCATGATGTCAGCATTTATTTGAGTTTTTATTGTTTCTGATGTAGTTCAGAACTGTTATGACCTTCCCTCAATACTGCTTTTGCTGTGTTCCATACGTTCAGCAATTCACAGCTTCAGAGCTTCATTTTCATTTGTGGCCTGGAATTCTTTTTTTTTTTTTTAAATTTCCTTATTCACCCAGTAGTCTTCAATAGCATGTTATTTAGTGTCTACAAGTTTGTACATTTCACAGCTTTCTTTTAAAGGTTAATTTTTACCCTTGTAGCATTATGATCTGAAAAATATTTCATATGATATTGATCTTCATGAGTTGACATTTGTGTTGTGGTATGTACTCTATCATGGATGTTTGTTGTACACAAGGATGTATATTCAGCTTTGGGAGAATGAAGAACCTTGTATGTGTCTATTAAATCCCTGTCTGTAGTGATTGAGAATACACTGGTTACCTTGTTGTGGGAACTTGATTTCTTTTTTGTAATAACCAGTTTCCTTGACATGTTTCTGTTTGTTCTATTTTTCTGGAAGCCCCTATGCAAAACTGAGGTTCTGCCTCACAGCCTCTGAGTTAATCCTTAGAAAAAATATATTCTGTCATTTTGATCCTTTTGAAAGTTTTCATTATAAAATTTATTGATATAATGCTTTATTTTACCTCAGTAGAAAGATGCAAGTTGAAAGACAGATAGAATATATGTTTCCAAATTACTCTTTGCTCCTTAATTTAAACCTTGAAGATTGCATGACAAAATACAGAACATAACCCTTACTACAGGCTTACCTTGTAAACTGAGGAGGACTTAGTAAAAATATGGAAAGAGGCATTTACTTGCTTTGATTCGGGTATCTGAAACTCTGGAATTTTCATTATTAAAGCTATTCTTCTGAAACAAGGCACCAGCACCTTCTGTTAAAATCAAGGGAATGTATGCTTTTAATCTGTGGATGTAAATGAAGAGATAGAAAATATCAGTGAGCACTGAAGGAGGGACTGAAGTGGGATTCTCCCTAGGATAGGAGTTATATAGAGCACATTCTACCTCTGAGAAGAAAGGAAGGAGATAAAGCACACTATCAGTCTGACATGCTTATTTTTGTATTTTGTGGGGGGAGAGATAGTGTGAAGATGCACCACAAGGTCATTGAACCAACAGCTTTGATGAGAGTGGCATTAGGAAAAGGAAACCTCACTTCATGGTCTAGGCCTGTACTTACCCATTTTTCTGGTGCAAGGATCAGAGTGCATATTATATGGTAATTTCTTTACTTAAGTAAGCTTTCAAAAGTCTTTCTGTTTCATGTAAATATAGCGATTTAATTATTCTTTTTAAGAACTTATTATTTCCTTTTTGTAATATCATCACTTTTAACTGATTATATACATATGTAAACATATTTTTGTTTGCATATAATATATATAACTGATCATATGTTTATATAATACATATAATTGATCATATATAAACATATATATCTATATAAGTTTAAATTTATAAATGTAAAAATATGTTTATATATTAAAAACTTTCAAAATTAGTATAAAACATACTGTCATCCTCTAGAATTTCAGAATTCTATTTCCCTTTTCTGGAGGCAAACAAATTGTTTGACTATTTCACATATCCTTTCAGGAATATTCCATAGTTCTTCCTTGAATTTCACTTAAAATAACTAAATACATTACATAGTGTTTATTTTTCTGTAACAAAATTCAGTAATCTTTAAAAATGTCATTGCATCTTATTCTCTGAATATTAAAAATTCAGCCGTTAATGCAGTGAAAAAAATAAAGTCTATTTTAGTTTTTTATTACCTAATCCTCTTTGAACCAAAATCATATCCTCTTTTCTTCCTCCCAAGTCATCCATCAATTAATTTTCTTGGCATAAGTGATGGTCTTCCCACCTCCAGACTGAAGGCTAGAAATATTTTTGTTATTGTGTGGTAATCCCAGATTGGAAATCAAATGTTGTCTCACCATAATGTCTTTGTTCATTGCCAAAAACAGATGGCAGCAAATCCATGTATGAGCTAATCCTTTGATTTACACTGACCATTTGCAATTTATTATTTCTTCTCCTAATTAGAAGATTTTAATGTGTTTAGCATCACAAAATTTAATTTATTAAAATGTTTCTACAGAATGAACAAAGAGATGTCATTAGTAAATTCCGCACAGGAAAAATAAATCTGCTTATCGCTACCACAGTGGCAGAAGAAGGTCTGGATATCAAAGAATGCAATATTGTTATCCGGTATGGTCTCGTCACTAATGAAATAGCCATGGTGCAGGTACACTCAGATTCTTTTAGTATTTTATTTTTTTCTTGGAATCTGAAAAAGTTGTTTTCCTTTTTTCTCTTTTTTTTGTTTGTTCATTTATTTGGGCTTCACTTGGCAATGCTGGAAAGGGAATACTCCTGACTTTGTGCCTTAAGCTAATTATTTCTTGTTAACAAAATATCAAAAATATCCCTTTAGTTTTAAAAATATGCTTTCCAAGTAAAAGAGCCATCTTGAAGAAATACTAATTATAATCACTAAATTTATCACTAAATGGCTATGTTGTTATTGTTCTTTGGTTTTGGTTTTGGTTTTTGAACCATGTATAGTGGTTCAAACTTTTGGAACTTTTACTTAGGCATCATTTCTAGTGGTGCTTTGGGGACCAGGGATCCACCACCGTATCTGATATGCCAGAGATCAAACCAGGATCTACCACATGCTAAATAAAGTGCTAAATAAATAATAAATCCTAAACCCCTGTACTATCTCTCTCGTGTCCTTTTGTAATTTTAAACAACTTTTGTTGCTTTGCTGTCTACTGATACTTGAAGAAACACCACTTTGACCCCATCGTATAAATGTCAAAAGATCTTCTGGTATTTCTGTAAGCTCTAACTGGACCAGTTGGAGCACAGTGTTTGATGTTGTCTGAAAAATAATTTACCCAAACTTCAGGGAACCCTGCAGTTTCTCCCATACAATGTAAAGTTTTCTATTCCCCCCCCCATATTTTCTATAATGTAATTTTAGGGGTGGAGAGAGACTGATAAGTGCAAGAAGAGAAAAATAGAGCACAGGGCTAGAGCAATAACACAGCAGGTAGAGCATTTGCTTTGCATGCGAACGACCCAGATTTGATTCCCAGCATCCCATATGGTCCCCTGAGCACTGCCAGGAGTAATTCCTGAGTGCAAAGCCAGGAGTAACCCCTGTGCATCACCAGGTGTGACCGACCCTCCTTCCCAAAAAAGAAAAATAGTGCTATATCATATTTCATTTAACTTCACTTTTTCCTCATGCTATGTTCAGAGATTTTGTATATTGATTATTAGATAATACACTTTTTATAGAATTGACTAAAAAGTGTCTTTGATTTGATGTGTGGCCATACCCAGTGGTGCTCAGAGCTTACTCCAGGCTCTGTGCTCAGAGTTTCCTCCTGGCAGGTCTCAGGGGACTATATGGGGTGCCAGGGATTGAACACAGCTGGACTATGTACAAGGCAAGCATCTTTCTCACTGTATTATATCTCCAGTCCCAAAGGTGTTTTTTGTTATTGTTGCTTGTTTGTTTGTTTTTAATTTTATTGAATCACCGTGAGATAGTTGCAAGCTTTCATGTTTGGGTTACAATCACAGAATGATCAAACACCCATTCAAAAGTGTTTTTTAAAATACTTAAATAGTGTTCCTCAATGTCAGATAAACCAAGGAATACTTTAACCAGACTGTCACCAAATTCAGAAGTAAGTTGTTTTTTAGAAGTTAATTTGTTTATTAGAATATATTTTCTTGAAAAACATAATATAATTGGTAGATTCCTGGATTAAGCCATAAAATTTTATGTTAGTCACAATGTGCCCAATTAGCTGTAGCGATAGCACAGCGGTAGGGCGTTCGCCTTATAAGCGGCCAACATGGCCGACCCGAGTTCGATTCCTCCGCCCCTCTTGGAGAGCCCGGCAAGCTACCAAGAGTATTTGATATGCCAAACACAGTAACAACAAAGTCTCCAATGGAGACGTTACTGGGCCGCTCGAGCAAATCGACGATCAACGGGAGGGCCTTTACCTTTACCTTTTATCACTTTTATGAAAAGAACTACAGAAATACTATGTTGAACTTATTTTCTCAAGAAAATAGACTCAAAATTCAAAATATACTGTTCAAGACAAGTACTCTTCCTCAGCCCTGGTTTGAAGGTCAGATTCCCTTTCTCCCCATTCATCCTTCCTTCCAAGCAGACAGTGGGACTCTCCAGTATAAGTTACTGTGATGACTCCAAGGCTCCTCAAGCCCATGAGTGAGCAGGTTTAGGGACAAAAATGCAGGATGGTGATTAACATTGGGATCTTTGAAAACTAACTGTCATCATTCTAGAACATTGTTTCTGCATTAAAGTGAAATTTGAATTTCAAATAGTCAACCTATGAAAGATTGAGTGATCAAACTTTACTGAGAATAGCAAGTTCCCTGAATGGATGGGACACTGGGCAGCAAATTCCCTATGGCTACATTCACAACATGGACACAGGTCTTCATTGACTTGATTACTTTATTTCTCAGGCCCGTGGTAGAGCCAGAGCTGATGAGAGCACCTACGTACTGGTTGCCCCGAGTGGGTCAGGAGTTGTTGAACGTGAGACAGTTAATAACTTCCGAGAGCAAATGATGTATAAAGCCATGGATCGTGTTCAAAATATGAAACCAGAGGAGTATACTCGTAAGGTATTATTTTTGGTCTTCTCTAATGTTAGTTTTCACATTTAAATGGATGTATGTGGTTGTCACTGATATCTTTGTGGCTTAGTATCCAGACAGAAATTGTGCTGAATTACAAGTTCCAGTTTGATGAGCTGTGCTTTGAAAAGACTCACATATGAAGAACCAAGTCCACGGTGGCAGAAATTATCAGCCATTCCAGTGGAACAAACCACAAACTTTATTATTTTTTTAATTTAATTTTTATTAGTGAAACACCATGAGGTACAGTTGTAGACTTACAAACTTTCGTGCTTGGATTTCAGTTATACAATGATCCATCCCATCCCTCCACCAGTGCCCATTCTCCATCACCAATAATCCCAGTATCCCTCCCCACCTCCAACCAATTCCCTCCCACCTTGCCCCGCCTCTGTGGCAGGGCATTCCCTTTTGCTCTCTCTCTTCTTTAGGATGTTGTGAACAAATCACAAACTTTAATAATACATGTTTAAGCCTTCCCTACCTCAGAAATCCTAGTGCAACTCACCCACTCAACACAACCTGGTGATCTTAATTTCATCCAAACTCTTTGTATTATTACATTTCTATGAATATATTTTTAAATACTAGAAATAATTATGAAACACAATCTGCTTACTGTATGTCAGGTAAGTTCTAGAAACAGAACATGGTGGCAGACAACACAAAGAGGCCTAGAGATAATAGTTTTAGGAAAGCTGTTGCATGAGGCTTATATTTTGATATGTACATAGTAAAATTTGAGGAGGACAAAATATATAGAAATAGACTCATATAGTCATAAGTACTGGTGAATTCAAAGTGGGCAATAAGAAGCAAGTCACTAAATTAGTACTTTAAGTTGGATGGTTGAGGAAGTGACAAGAAAAGTGAATCTGAAAAATAAGAAAATACATATTATGCCAGCTAGCTGCATCTGAGTTTAGTCATTTTAGTTGTGAGAGCAATACAGTGAAGAGTGTATATTCTGCAATATTTCAGGAAATCCCCCATACCACTGAATTAAAGACTGTAACTACTATAATAGCAAACAATCCATTTAGAATAAAATTCACACCCTTGCATATGGGTGTGAATGTTAGTTTCTTAACATTGGAATTGGCTCTACCCTAAATAGAGTTTCACGAAAGGGATGCTTTCAAGTTGGTGTGCATTGCTGTAACCAACTCCAAGGTTTCCTGGCCAGGTTTCTATACAAAATTATATTTTAAAACCCCTTTAAATTTGACAAACCAGACATTTTCTAGTGTCAAACCAAATATTTATGGTAAAACAATGACACCGGAAAATTGTCTTACATTTGATATCCTAAATGAATAATTCAAGTGAACCTTTTCAAAGAATCATTTCAAAATTAGTTGTTTTGGGTAAACTCTAGGATAATCCTTAAGTTTTTAAGTCAAATTTTCTTAGGTAATCCTTTGAACAAGGCAGTCTTTTTCAGGTAGGGACAGAGGGGTGAGGGTTGGAGGTTCCAATAGTGGACTATGTTTTAAGGTCTCCTTTGGATAAAAAAAAAAAAAACGCTTTCCTAAAACTGCTCCATGTTGACAAACACAAAGCCAGGGTGGTAATAATGTTGGTCACATGCCAACACTATACTGCTCAAACCTCTCAGTCAACATTATTATTGGCTCATGACACTCCTCTCTTTTGTCTGAGTATCCTTTCATAGCACAATGTTCAGACAGCACTAAAAATGGTGAGAGTGACCCTAAGAGTGGTATAGTTTCCATGTCAGATACAGAAATTAGAGATAACTAAAATCTTTTATTTATTTATTTTTTTTAAATAATGATCGGAGCCACTCAGTCTGTATCCTCTCCCTCCCCCTCTTCTTAGGGAAAAAGAAGAATGATTGTTCATGGTAAAAGACATTTGCAAAAGCAACACCTAGAACTGGCTTCCTGTGAAAAAGAGGATGCTCTGGTTCTCCTCGTAGTTTTGGGTGCTCTACACAATCAGAGAAATCGCTTTAGTAATAAACTATATAAATGATTCTTGGAAGTATAGTCTTCTAAATAAAACTTCCTAAATAAAATCCAATCTCTAGTGAGACGTTAAAGATCATAAATATTTTCCCTGGCTTTAACCCAACAAGTTTTTCCTAAATTATTACATTGTACTTGTACCTTAGACTGATTATGGCCGTGTTTTCAATGTATTTTTATGATTGTATTAATTTATTGCTTTTTATACTTCTAGTATTTGTATAACTCTTACTGTTTCAGAACTATTATTTTAGTTTGTGATATCCTGCTTACATTTCCGTTTACTAGCTTGATTTTTTTTCAATTTTTTTCTTCACACTCAGATATTTCTTAATTGCCCACTTGTTTATGATTCTATGCCAAATCATCTATTAATCAGCTAACTGAACCATAATTATCTTATACGAACAACCTAATTAAGTTTTTAATTAATAGAATATTATATTGTTATAATTTACACAAGAAATTAATCTTTATATTTGTCTTACCAAACTGTTGTGTCACCCACAAGCTTATTTACAAAGTTCATTGTTTTTCTGTGTTAAATATGACATCATATAGTCAAGGCTTAAAACTGATGAGAGAGTTAAGAAGTAGGGCCTATCAATTTCATTTATTGGCAGTGATTGAAAAACATAATCCCTAGATTTTAAGGAAATCAAAGGTCTTTTCCACAATTTAATATAAATTTGTTAAATTTGGTGTTTTATTGGCCACACTCAGTAGTGCTTAGTACTCTTGACTCTGTGTTCAGGGATCACTCTTGTCAGGTCTTGGGGGATCATATGGAGTGCTGGGGATCAAATTTAGGCTAGTTAGGTGCAAGGCAAGATACCTCCTTGCTGTACTATCTCTCCAGCCCTGACAGGTTCAGCTGGAAGATGAATAACTTAAGAATGTCCCTTGCTGACATATTGTATAGGTGTGAGCACCAGCCATTTCTATCTCGTTTCATACTTCTCAAAAATTCACGTGCTCATTCTAAGAAAAAGAGAGGAAGAAAAAGTAAGAGTTAGATATAAGTAGATAGATATTTCACTCTATTTGCTTACTTATGACATATATATGATATTTAAGAAAATTTTCTGAAATTCCACTGAACACTTTTTACATTTTATTGGTCCCTGGTCTACACATGTACTTATTTACCTAGTATATTTCCACCCAAAATAAAATTGTAATTCTTTTCCTGGTAGAACTTTAAACTGGGTAAAAAGTTAGTGGTTTCTGCCACAAATATGTAAAGGGAAAAATGAACTAAAATAGTGAAGGGTCAGTAAATTATAACTTATGAAGAAAAATTAAAGAAGCTAAGCACTTATTATAAATGTCAGACCTCTATGATTGATGTAATAATGGTTCAGTTCTTTTAAAGAGAGTTCATGTAGAAGAAAGGTGAGACTTGTTTTTGAGTCAGAATTTAAATAAATGGGGAGGAGTTTAGGAGATTTTGTTTTGTTTGTTTTGGGGCTGGGGGACATACCCAGAAGTACTCAGGGCTTACTCCTGGATGTACTCTCGGGGATCATTCCTGATGCTGCTCAGGGAGCCAGACTGAGTGCTGAGGGAAGAACCTGAGTAACCCATGTGAAAAGCAAATGTCCCATCAATTATAATATTGCTTTAGCCCCAAGAAGGAGATATTTTGTTGAAAATCAACAAGAACTTTCTCAAAATAGAACTTTTATAAACTTGAATGGGCTCTTTGTTAAATACCTGTACAGGCCACATTTCCATTACTATACAAGATAACATATTCGATTATTTAAGGACTGTTGTCTTATTGTTATTTCTAGAGGTAGGCCAAATACATATTTTCATAGCTAGTCTTTCTGAATTCCAAGAGATTTATTTCATCCCTGAAGTGAGTAGGGAAAAATCAACAATCTTTTCTCTGTGCAGATTTTGGAGTTACAGATGCAGAGTATAATGGAGAAGAAAATGAAAATCAGAAAAAATATTTCAAAACAATATAAGGGTAACCCATCATTAATAAAATTTCTCTGCAAAAACTGCAGTGTGCTTGCCTGCTCTGGGGATGCTATCCATGTAATTGAGAAGATGCACCATGTCAATATGACACAAGAATTCAAGTAAGTCTAGGAAAACTCAATTTTAAGTAGCTTTTAAAGAGTGAAGCAGTGTGTTATAAAGGTCCTTCCAAAACAGTAAAATTAAGATGCATTATTTTTCAGAAATTTTTCTTCTTAAGTCCCCAAATTATATTCCGTTCACATATCAAATTCTTAGATATACTTCAAGTGGGGGGGATGGGGAGACACATATAAGACCCCAAATCATTTTCATTTAAGGCACAAAAGTTAGTATGTGCTCATATTTGTTTTCAGTCTTTTGAACAATTTAAGCCTAATTAAAGTAATCAGCAGACTGGGAACAGGTCCCAAAGTGCAACATATCCTTTGGGAGATGTGTTTTAGAGAGGAAGCACAACACTGCCTGGTAACTGAGAGGAGTGAGAAGAAGAGAAAGAATGGGATATAGGATAACTCCTGTTCAGAAGAATATTCATGCTGCAAATGTATCATGGTCTGTTATGAACTCTCAAGGATGATTCTTACTCTGATAATTTTAGGAACCTCTACACTGTCATAGAAAACAAAGCACTAAAAGAAAAGTTTGCTGACTATCAAACAAATGGCGAGATTATTTGCAAACAGTGTGGCCAAGTGAGTAAATTGTGTGAGAGTGCTTTGTGGGGAAGGGGGGGAAGGGGGAAAAGAAAAATTTTATCAAATAGTAATGTGTAACTTTCAAATAAACTTTAAGTTTTATTTATTTATTTATTTATTTATTTATTGCTTTTTGGGTCACACCTGGCAATGCACAGGGGTTACTCCTGGCTCTACACTCAGGAATTACCCCTGGCAGTGCTCAGGGGACCATATGGGATGCTGGGAATCGAACCCGGGTTGACTGCATGCAAGGCAAACACCCTACCCACTGTGTTATTGCTCTAGCCCCCAAAACTTTAAGTTTTAAATTACTTTTAAATTGACTTTTAAATTAACTTTATTTTTTGTCCTTCTTTTGTTTTCTAGGCTTGGGGAACGATGATGGTGCACAAAGGCTTAGATTTGCCTTGTCTCAAGATAAGGAATTTTGTAGTATTTTTCAAACATGATTTATCAAAGAAACAATACAAAAAATGGGTAGAATTACATATCCGATTTCCTGATCTCGACTATTCAGAATATTGTTCAATTAGTGATGAGGATTGACATTTAAATCAAATCTCTCTTAAAACATCAGAAATTTAGCATTTTTCATGATTTTGATTAATATTCTCATACTACAGAATTTATGTCAGAGTTAATAAAAGTATTGCAATTCTCCCTTGAACTGTGTTGAGGAAGACAATATGTTATCTTTTTGATACCCAGCTTGTTAGTGGGAAAGAGTGAAAAGTCTACCAATAATATTCAGTAGAGTGGAGCATCATAATGCTTCAGAAGTAATGGAGAAAAAAAGTTGAGTATACAAAAGAATCCCAGATTCTAATCTCAGTATTATCATTCATTTCACAATAATGCAAGTCCGTTCATCTTTCTGAATGAGCCTCTTACTACATTAAATGGTTATAGTATTATGTACCTGCTTTTGTTTTTATTAGTTTTTTGTTGCTATTTAACAAATGATCACAAACTTTTTTTTTAAAATAGCACCCACTATTTCTTGCATGGATTCTGGAGCAGAATCGTCTACTAAGGGTTTTAGAGGATTAAAATAAAGGTATTAGCCAAATGATGTTCTAATCTGAATGCACCGGGGAAGGGATCACTTTTAAACTTTTCCAGGTTGTTGGCAGAATTTGTTTCCCTGCAGCTGTATGAAAAAGATTTTTGTTTTTTTTGCTGGCTGTCCACTGAGGATTAAGCTAGCTTTTAGGGTTGCCCTTAACATATGCTATAAACGAACTTGCAGGCTCTTTCATAGCACAGCTGTGTGCATCTTCAATTCCGCAAAAAAAAAAAAAAAATCTCTTTCTTGTTTTAAATATAATCACAGGAGTTACTGTGCCAATATTATTCATGGATCTTGCCTACACCCAAGGTGAGGGGATTTTTCAGGGAATTTACATAGGAAGGCAGAGATGAGAGCCTCCTTTTATAGAAAATAATACTACCTCAAGATACTTGCAGCAACAGTGTCTTGATCCAAACTAATATTAACACCTGTAAGTTTATCTGTTTTGGTGGAGATTTCAGGGTTCACATAGGGTTTAGAGGGCCCAGGTGCTGTATGTTATTAGAGAACAACGAAAATCTCTGTTGCCTAGCCCCAGGCAGAAGAGTAACCTTCCTGTGACATTTCCAGTGTTTCTGAGCTAGCTTAAATCATCTGGAGATGTTCATGACCCATCAATAGAGATAATTCTCCTATTATAACAGCAGCCTTTTGGGGCATGGAAAAGTGGCATGATTGAGATACAGCCCAGTTGACCTTCTCAACCCTATCTTGTCCAGTCTCACGGATGACTGCTCCACGGAAGCAGTTCCCTACTGAACTTAAGAGAAACAAAACATTGGAAAGAGTGGAAAGAAATTTCTTCTGTGGTTTTGATAAGTTAAATCAATTAGATCTAGCAGGAGCATTGAGTGTTTTCTTGAGAAGACCTAAGTAAAAATGAATATTAACCAATCAGAGTTCTTGGGAATGCAAGAGAGCAAAGAAAGATTGTCCTTTTCTTAAGATGCTTTTCAAAACCCTAGCTCACTCCATTTAATATACTGTTATCTTCTTTTTTTAATATACTGTTATCTTCTACACAACATTTTGGATACCATGCAAGAAACTCTTTATATTAAATTTCTAAATGTACTTCTGCAATGTATATACACTATTTTTGAGGTGTCAACAAATCTCTGTTTTGTTTTTCATTGATGTTTTCCCAGTGAATACATTTTTCAGTACATAAATATTTTAGGAGCTGGAGAGGTAGTACAGCAGTCAGGGCACTTGCCTTGTATGTGGCAGACCCAAGTTCAATGTCCAACATTACATATAATCCCCTGACCACCACCAGACACAGCCCGATTGACCTTCTGACCTCCAATTTCTAAGTGGAGAACCAGAACTTTTCCCTGAGCATTTCCAGGTGTGGCCCCAAAACAAAACAAATGTGTTGTTTCTACTTAAAAAAATTAGATGTATGTTTCAAATGGCTTATACTCAACCTATGTTAGTACATAAAAACTCAAAATCTGGAGGTGTAAACAAAGGTAGTTCCTGCCTAGTGGGGACACTATACAGGCCTCAGAATTGGTAAACTGGCTATAGTCAAGTAACTAAAGGCAGGTTCCAGAGATCTGAAAGTGCCAGGGTGTTCGAGAACATCAATCATTTCTAAGCCACCTGTACAAACCTTTGGGATAAGAAATAAAAGTTTTGTGGCTGTTGCTGTTTTACCAAAGTCTGAGACCATTTCAGATCATGTAAAATCAAAATATAATAATTTACAGTTTATGTAAATTATATAATAATATATATTATTTACATAATATACATAAATTTACAAAATATAATAATTTACAGTAAATATCTTGATTGAAAGCCTTGTGGCAACAAAAATGGACAAGATTATGGTTTTCCAAAAATTGATTAGAATATGAAGTAACTGTTGAATGTGAAGAGTGGTAAGGAGAGTGACATTTTCCTCTAAATTTTTAAAGTCCATGTGTCTTAGTATTATACCAAAGAGAAATTAAGTCTGGTAATGTTTTCAATTCAATTGAATATAAATAAAGTTAAGGTAGAAATAAAATTTCTAACTTTTGATGTTGCTTTAGTAAAATGAGATATTTTTGGTCATTTCATTTCTGGGGGCTGAAGTGATAGCACAGCAGTAGGGCGTTTGCCTTGCGCACAGCCAGCCTGGCCAAGCCGGGTTCGATTCCTCCGCCCCTCTCGGAGAGCCTGGCAAGCTACTGAGAGTATTCAATATGCCAAACACAGTAACAAGAAGTCTCACAATGGAGGCATTACTGGGTCCGCTCTAGCAAATCGATGAACAACAGGAAGACGGTATTTGTTTTGGTTTGACATTTCTCTCTGCACTGTATCACATTGTGCATGGTGAGGACCTGGTGTTTGCTACTTCTTCAGCAGACATCCATTTTGTACTTCAAAGACATAACCCAAATGTCACTACCCAACTTCGAGCAGAGTTAATGTTTTCAGAATTATAATAGAGAGCACACACATGGAAAATAACAATCACTCGTCCAAAACATAATAAACTGCTCTTTTCCAAAATATAGTAATGTGAATCACAGCAAGCAAGAAATTATTCCATTTCATTATAAGAGTCATGAAGTTAATTTGGAATTACAAGCTTCTGTTTTCTTCCGATGGTAAATTTATATCTTTTATTTTTATGAGGAGAATATAGAATGAAACTAACAGGTTTTAATGTTCACAAGCTTTGTGATGAAGAAAGTTAATCAATCTCTCTGAGAATGGAGGAAATTAATACTAACCTTAAAGGAAGACTGTAAGAATTTGGATGTTGAACTGAGTAAGTGGAAGCCAGTAAGAATTCACAGATAGAACATTGTAGCAGAAATTCCAGAAAATCAGTAGCAACTTTCCTAGTACAGCTAGTAGTATATCATAAATATAGTGAATTTTTGAGCTCTATTTGATAAGTAGGGTAAGAGACCCTATTTCCAATGGTTTGCTATAAGTAAGCCATGCTACAATGAAATATGTTATCTATGACTATGCTATTCAGTGTAGCTAAAAAGAGACAGTGTCCAGATCTCTTTTCCATGCTAGAGAAATATAAGTGCCAATTCAAATATAAAATTAACACTTATTTACCCAGTGACTGTAGACCTTAACTAGGTTATTATACTAATTACAGCTTTAACTAGGTTATGTCATCATCTGAGAAGAATGTTGTGGTACTAAATATTGAATCATAGTATGTTGGTAGTAAATTTTGTCCAGTACAAATGCTGGTATTGTCTTTTGTTTCTAACTCACTCTTTCATTTTCATGTTGTGGCTTAAAAAATTTGGAGGTAATGTGCAAAGCACTACACTTAATATTTATTATTTTAAGACATTTTCTATAGGCTATCACCAAGCCCTTCTTTACTTGAAGTTAAGGATTCCATAAGCATTTTGTCTGAAGATGAAATGGATAGCAGTAAGCTATACTAGTTCATTTAAAAATCCACACTGTAAGTCAGATCCTAAGTAGAACCACAGCAGGAGAGCAGACAATTTCTACAGTGTACTTAACCATGAAGTAGTTAGAACACATTTGAATCACTATTTAAGTTGGGAATATAGCAGGGCAGAAGAGATAGCACAGCGGTAGGGCGTTTGCCTTGCATGCAGCCAATATGACCGACCCGAGTTCTATTCCTCCACCCCTCTCGGAGAGCCCAGCAAGCTACTTAGAGTATCTCGCCCGCACGTATGCCAAACACAGTAACAACAAGTCTCACAATGGAGATGTTACTGGGCCCGCTCCAGCAAATTGATGAACAACGGGAGGACCGTGACCGTATTAATATTTTACATACCAATTCAAAAGATATTATTTGACACAAACAAAAATCCAAATTTTATTTAATTTTATTAGGGGGACTTCCCAAGCAGTGTTCAAAGGACCCAGGGTTTACTCCTGGAGATACTCAGGCCAGCTTTGAAAGCCTAATGATTCAGACACAGAGACGCGGGGACTCAGACCAAGTGGTGCTGAAACTCATGAGGGCCACTCATGGTGGTTCTTGGGAGCTATACCTATATTGAAGTTGGAGCCCAGCAGTTGCAAAGAATATGTTCAACTCCTTAAGTTCTCTGACAGTCCCAATCTAAATGTTATTTCAATTATATATATAAAATAAATAATGAACCAAAATGAGGTTTTGCTCAACTATTAACAAAATAATTACAATGTCTATTCTAAACACTACCCTCTGCCCTTCTTTAAGAGAAGTTGCATTTTCTTGAGTAAAGATAAGATAAATATACTGTGAGCTGTTCAGTTTTATCTTTTCAGATCTCTTAACACGTCATGGAGATAATTATTAATTCATCATTTTATGAATTTCCATAATGCTGAACTGCCCAAAACATCTTATTTAGTGGTATCTTGAGAGGGATGTCCATGTAAGGTTAAGAGATCACTCCTGGCAGGCTCAGGGGACCGTATGTGATGTTGGCGAGTCGAACCCACTTCAACTACATGAAAAGTAAGCTCATTACCTGCTGTACTAACTCTCCAGTCCTCTAAATTTACATTTTTAACTTAACATTTGACTCACTTTTTTATATTTTCCTGTCTTTTCACAAATAACCTGATTTTTATTTTGGTTTCTTTGTTTATTTTGTTTTGGGGCCATGTCTGGCAGTGCTCAGGCCTTATTCCTGGATCTGTGCAAGGTATAACTCCTGACAGCACACAGGGGACCATATAGGGTGCTAAAAATGAACCCAGGTTCACCAACTGCAAAGCAAATACTCTACCTGCTGTACTATCTTTCTGACCCCTAATAACTTGTTGAGTTCTGAATTGCACTTATTATAACTGCTAAAGTATTTCTCTCATTTGAAAAGTGGATTCTAAATCTTTCTCTAAAATACTGGTGCTTCTTATGTTTAATTTGACTAAACAATATTTCCTATTGAAACCTCTAACCTCATGAGGAAAGATCAGTTACAGTTTCTTAAATTTTGTTAAACAACTTAGTTCAGTGTTTTATTTTTATCTCTCATCTTAAGAAAATATGCAAAACTCAGGTAATGGCAATAAACAAAAAACAAGCTTCGTTCTATATAAAGTGTTATGTTCCATGCATGCAAAGAAAAAGAGATATGAGGTTATAAAGAAATAAATAGAAACAAAACAAAATGAGATATAAGCTTAAAAGGACCAAAAGATATAGTAAAGCACATAGACAAATATGTGAGAAGGACAGAAGAAATGGGAAGGAAAGAAAGAATAAAAGTTTACAACATGCTTGGTCGTTATACTCACCCAACTATAATTTTTTATTGTTTGTTTGAATTTTTTATTGTTTGTTTGGGGGCCATACCTGGTGGGGCTCAAAGATTATTCCTGGTTCTTCACTCAGTGATCGTTCTTTCTGGGGTTTGGGGGATCTTATGAGGTGCGGAAATTGAAGCCTCTTGGTCAAATGTGTGGCAATAGCCCTGTTTATTGTATTATCTCTCTGGCCCCCACACTTGGTTTTAGTGCTTATAGAGGTAGTACTTTGTTTTTTGTTTTATTTTTATTTAAATGAATCACCGTGAGATACATTTACAGATTTTCATGGTTGCATTTCAGTCAAACAATGTTCAAGTACCCATTCCTCTACCAGTGCCCTTTCTCTACCACCAATGTTCTCAGTATCCCTCCCCCCACCAGGACTCCTCCCCACCCCCTGCCTCTGTGGTAGGCACATTCCCTCTTACTCTCTTTGTTCTTTGGGTTGTATTGGTTTGCAGTACAGGTATTAAGCGGCCATCATGTTTGGTCCATAGTCTACTTTGAGCATGCATCTACTATCCTGAGTGATCCCTCCAACCATCATTTACTTAGTGCTCTAGAGGTCATACTTTGGGTTGAAATACTCACACACTTGGCCATTGTACTTTTTGGAGTTACACACTAAGGTTGTGGTGCTGACGTGTGCTTGGTGGGGCTTTTAGGAGAGTTTTAATTCCTTTCCAGGGAGTTTGCCCATCGTTTTAGTTTTGACACTTACCAGAATCAAGCCCTTTAGTTGTACTTCCATATACCTGGCTGAAAAGTGGCCAGAAATCACTGGCACTAGTTCACAAACAAGAGTTTTCTGCATAAACAGAAGAGATGCTGGCATGGTGATCTGAGAATAAAGATAGCAAGAGGGATCAAACACTGGGCTTTACACTTGCAAAACAGCCACATTAGCCACTGAGCCTTCTCCAGGTCCTCTCAGATATTCCAAAGTCCTATTATTTTTTAAAGATATTTTAGTTATATAAAAGTGTAAATAAAGTTAGGATCCTTTTCACAGGACCTTTCATACAATAAAGAGCAAATATTAATACTACTTGCTCCAACAGAACTTAAAGCAATGGCAAATTTGAATTCACGGAATATACATCTGTAAAAGTTAATTTGTGATGATTGATTGCCATGATTTTATCCTACTAAGTACAGAAATTCAACTCTGGGTGTAAAAAAAAATACTGATCAACATAGAACAATCAATGTAAATGAGATGTTAATTCATTATTGAAAGTGTATAAAATCCCTTAGCAAGCTAGGAATAAACATTGTTTTCTTAATCTATTAGCGGACAAGCATACATACATTAGTGAGTACCATAATTAATGCCGCATGTTGGGAAGTTTCTCCTGTCCTTTAGGAAATCTCTCTTAATATTTCTTGCAATCTGGTTTCAAAGCTATGAATTCTATTGCCTATCCACGAAGCTCTGCGTTGTTCCTTCAAATTTTAATAATAATCTAGCTGAATAGAGTACACTTGGTAAAGTACTCATTTCACTGAAGGCTTTTTTTTTAATGAGGTGTATTTTGTTTTAATTTAATCACGGTGAAGTTACAGTGATATTCATGATTGGGTTTTAGGCATATGTTTCAACACAGATTCTTTCAGCAGTACACATTTCCCTTCATCAATATCCCTCCCCTGCCACACAATTGCTTCCCACCCACCACACTTCTAGAAGTTCTTTATTTTTTGTTTTTAAATACGTTTTTACAACGTGATTTACAGCACTGTTACTAATAGGGTTTCTTACTTTATCACCTTTCAGCACCACCTCCTCCTCCCAGCCCAGTGTTTCCCTCCACCCCAGATGTTGCCACATCCTTGTCCTATTCCCCAAACCCTCTAGTGGCATATTTCCTATTGAATACAAGATCCCATGCTCTTTGTTTCCACTGTCTTTGGGTATTCATTATCCCACCATTATTTTCATTTATATCCCACACATGACAAATATCATTCTGAGTCACTCTTTCTCCCTCCGATTAACCTCACTCGGTAGAGTTTTGAACTATATTCTTCCATACTCTTCTGGCTTTAAGTGTCTCATTTGACAGATCTACGGTAAGCCTTATGAGCTTTCCTTTATATGAAACTTCTATATTTGATCTTGATGATTGAAATATTCTGTCTCTAACTTTGGCTTTTGTTATTTTGAGAATGGTGTGTCTTGAAGTTTTCCTCTAATTGTGGCTGCTTTTCCTGGGACGCTTCAGGCCTCGTGGATCTCAGCACCTGTATCCCTAAACTCCAGGAAATTCTTATTGGTAATTTCTTTAACTGCAGTTTCTTCATCACATTTGCCTTCCCTTTCTTTCTCCAATGATTCTCTCATTCCTCTTGAACTCGTCTCATAGTTCTCTGATGTGCTGCTCATTTCTTTTCAGATTAATTTCCACTTGTTGCTTCAGAGTGGTTTTCTCCTCCTTATCTTAGAGTTCCTTAATCTTATGCTCAACTGCTATTATTCTGCTGTTCAGAGCTTCTATTGAGTATATATATACATATATATACATGCATATATATATCCTACCATTCTCTTCATTCCTATCATTTCTAATTATAGTAGTTTTCTCAGTTTAACTCTTATTTTCTTTTCTTTTGCTGACTACCTGTGTTACGTTTCTTTGAGTTCATTAAATGTACTCATCATAAAGTCATCATCACACGATTTACTGAACTGGTTGGAATTGTAAAATGAGTAACTAGATACTGACAGAATTGCCATGTACTATCATATCCAACTGATAATAAACCTAGAACCAATGATTTAATAAATTTTATGTGTGGTATTCTAATTTTTTATTGTGTTTATTCTCTGATCTATACAAAATGTGAATGCTTAAATTGAACTTAAAAACTTGACATAGTGTAATCAAATAAAGCTGGGCCTTTTTTGGCCTGTCTCAATATGAGATAATATTTGGAAACCCAGCATCAATATTCAGTTTAAATAATTAATTAAAATATTTATTTCAGACAAACAAAAATGTTCAGAGGGAACTTATTTTTTTCAGATATCTCTGTGTTCCAAGGTATTATTTATTATATCTGAGAATTCAATTTATCATCTTTTTTCTCTTGTTAGATCCCTTCAAATTATTCTCCTTAAAATTATCTTACATTCCTTTTGACCTCCCTGACTCCTTTTTTCATCTCTTTCTTTTATAATTCATATCAGCATTATTTTGCTGTGTTCTTTTTTTTAGGTCACTTTATATTCATTTCCTCAGGCTTGATGTATGTCTGAACCACAAAATTTTCCCACTTCTGTAGTGGGCATTGGGGAGTGGTGAAATTGTGTGAATATATTATCATTTTTAGTTTCTATAATATCAGAATGAGCAGCTACATTATCAACTCTCATGTCCAAATTCAACCTTTCAAACCTGCCCCATAAAAGTGCATTTAGGTCTTTCATTTTTTTTTTCCTTTTCTTTTAGCCAATTGACATGGAATTAAGCACAGATTGGAGAGCCTTGCAGAGACTTTGCATAATGAAAAGGTTTTAATGTGCTTGTTAAGTAAGCTTTTGCAGTGGTTTGTGGACAGCTTGTCCAGTATCCAGTTCCTGTGTATATGTGCTTTTCTCTAGCACCAGGCTCTTGGAGGTCAGGCAGTCAGCAGTACTTGGTGGCCAGCAACCTCAGCTCTTCAGGCAATTTCCTCCAGTAAGGCACTTTCCCAGTTTTCCGTGCTACCTAGAGGGTAAATTTCCAGTAAGCTCCCAGAAGTTAGATTTTTGGCAAATTCTACCAACTTATTTTCTTTCAGTTAGCAAAGATATTCCTCTTTAATCAGTCTGTACTCAACATCTGAGACTATATATTAGCCAAACGGAATGTGATTGCTTTATGTAGTTTCTATTGTTATTTTCTTTAGAGTTCTTCCTTTCTATAGTCCTGTTAGATTTAATAATTATTCAATGAAATCACTTTTAAAGTTGGTAATTGTTATTATAATTTTATTTTTCAAAGTTTCAGTCACTTTTTTCTCACCAGATTTAACTCTGATTCATATGGTAAAATTTAAGTAAACATGAGAACATATTCATAAGAAGTTGCATTTATCAAATAGCCATCTAGTTTTATTTGTTCATTCTTGGGTAATACCCAGCCATGCTCAGGACTTGCTCTTCCTCTATACTGAAGAATCACTCCTAGCAGGGCTTAAGGGAACATATGAAGTACTAAAGATTGAACCTAGATTGGATTCATGCAAACAAGCATCCTACCTGTTGTACTATCTCTCCAGCCTTATACCTGTATGTATAAAATTATTTTGCATAGGAAATTATTCAATTGAATGTGAGCAATCATTAAACAAATAATTTAGGAAAATAATTTAGGAAGAAGACAGTAGTATAATTCATTTTCTAAAACTAAGTAACAAGATTTATAATACCAATGGCTGATTTAAAAAATATTTATTTAAAATAAAAGATCATTTTACTAAATATGTACACATAGGAACACTGCTTTCACTGCTCCTGTAGTTTCAAAATGTGAATAATATCATGGAAAAATATGAATATTAAACGTTTAAAATATGATGAGTCTGAAATAGTTGAGAGGAAAGGAGAATATTTTGAAGACATATGAAATCCCAGGAGTATAGCAACAAGTTCTACCTCACATAGTAATTACCAGTGAAAATTCAGCTATCATTGTCCCCAAACATCAATGCTATTTGGTATTAGACATCAGGACAGACTGGCAGGGCAACATGGAAATACTGAAGGAAAAACACATATACAAAGAAAAGTGATTATTAGAATCCCAGATAGCAAATTTTGAGCACATTTTATAGTGACTGACAGAAAACATTCACTAAATAATAATTTCTTTATGTGATTTGAAATAACAGATATAGTCTCAGAAAATAGATTAGTCAATAGCTCAATGATTATAGGAAAATTATGCTAAAATATAAATATACAGCAACCATGTTGTATACAAAGTACAAGTGTAAGAGTTTATTATAAACTAGGGATCAATTAAGAAAAACTTTTGTATTAGAACTAATAAATAATTTGAATAATACATCACATAGATTAGATAGCCATTTACTTAAAAAGTAATTTAGAAATGGAGGAAGTATGGGAAGTTAATTCCAAAGGAAGATTAAGAAGACAATAGTTCTGAATATATTCTATACATCCATTATAATGCCCTGCTGAGTTTGGGCTTGATTTGGTAACCAATATGAAATCCTTCTATGTTCTTGAGCAGAGGAATAAATGTTTTGAAAATATGATTTGCAACGACATATAGACAAGTCTAATTTATAAGATAAGTTGAGAAAACTGAAAAGAAAAAGAACATGGAAGTAATTAATTGTAGTCTCAGTCTGAGTGATGAAAATTTGAGCTTGGTCACTGGCAGTAACAGTGAAAGGAATGAACATTTCTGTGTGATGTTAAAATAAACTCACAATTTTGGGAAGATGAATCTGTCAAGAAATTTATAGAAATAAATGAATAAATGTAAAAAGGCACAGGTGCTAATAATAACAAATACTAGTGGTTTCTTTTTTAAAAGTGCAATTTGCTTTCAATCTGACTCAATAGTTACCCTGCTTGCTGAAAGTAGACTATAGACCAAACATGATTGCCACTCAATGTTTCTTTTGCAAACCACAACACCCAAAAGGAGAGAGAGAACAGAGGGGAAGGCCCTGCCACAGAGTCAAGGTGGGATGGGGGGGATGGGAGGTAGGAGGGATACTGGAATGCATGGTGGTAGGAAGTGGGCTCTGGTGGAGGGATGGTATTTGATCATTGTATAATTGAAACCCAAGCACAAAAATGTGTAAGTCTGCAACTGTACCTCATGATGTCTCACTATTAAAAAAAATTTTTAATAAAAAAATAGTTACCTTGCTTGTAATGTAGTGCCACATTGGCCATATTGAATCATTATTTTATTGTACCCAAGCCCTTTTTCAGTGAGCTTCCACTGCTTCCTAGCTCTCTTTCTCTGAGTTTTGATGACTAACTATGACTGAATATCCTCTCCTGTTCCAAAATGTCATTTTTACTTCTCTACAGGTGGATGATCTACAAACTCTCCTAAATCCCAGTCATCACACACACATACACACACAAATTTACACATACACACACAATAACCTGATCACATCTCACCCTCTGTTTCCATACAGCACAGTTTAAAAGAGAATATAGAATAGTCTTGCTTCTACCAAAGCAAGATTATAAGCTGTATATTGAAGGCAAAGAGAGAAAAACAGAATCCAGGGTTTTACTCATTTCATTGTACTATATAATGTTACTTCCATTCAAGTGCATTTTCTCTGACCCATTCCCTTGTCATAGCTGCTCGCTTTGTCTTTCTTTTCTAACATTTCTTTTTTCTCACAGGTCAAAGTGAGAATTGAGTAGAGGGTTGGTCAAAATTGGGATTCATCAACAGTAAAAGACTGAAGCACGAAAAGAGTATTTCTTAGCCCCACACCAAAAGGCATCAACTACATGATACAGTAGCCCATACGTTGACTTGGCTACTTGCATGGCTGGAGATGCAGAACAATTGTGCCAGAGCATCTTCTAATGTGGTCATTGTTTTTCAATTCCTTCCTCTTCATCAAGGAAATCCCTTTCTAACATATATATATATATATTTCTTTTATATTCCTTTTATATTCCTCCCCTAGCTTTTGTGAGTCTCTGATTTATTACCAGGCAATAAAAGTCTCAGATTAGTATTCTGAAACTGTTTTTAGACCTATGATTAATGTAACTTAGAAAAACATAGAAGACATCATTTCCATTACTTTCCCTTCCCCTCCCTTTTACTTTGAGTCTTTAGAATGAAGTGGTTAGATCTTAGAACTAATCTGATATTATAGTTTAATTATTGTATTGACATAGCAATATAATGATTTAAAGTACCTTGTGTTCTTAAAAATCCTATCCAGCCTGTAAATTCAAGGTAGAATATTAGATAAGGTCTCTTATAAAATAGATAAAAATTCTTCAAAAATTTGAAATTTCGTAGTCTTTGAAAAATTAAGTGATGTAAAAGAACTTTAGAGTTGGCAGTTACTTTCCTAAAGTGTCAAAAAATGTTTTATTTTGGGAGGTTTTTTAAAAAGTGTGCTTTTAAGATTGACTTATTAGAAATACTAAACTCATGCAAGTTTCTGTGTTTTGATGAAGTAGTAGGTTTATCACCAGGCTGGTAGTATAGGGGATCAGGAATTCACTGAGAAAGGGTTTTTCCAAAGTAAAACCCAATTTAGGAAAGGTTAGATATATGGGAATTGTGAGAATAAGAGGAGTCTGACCTAATACTTGTGGTCTTGTGGTGCATTGGATAGTTCTACTAGTTGAATAAAAGCCAAACTGGAGTCTAGAGTAATAGTAGAAAATGTTCTCATGGAGTCAACAAAGGATTTCTTTAACCTATTAGAAATTGGGTGTTTATATAGAAACGGGGAATGTTTCTTTTTCCTGTGATAGGAGAAATGTTACAGAAGAAGGGCTAAGAATTCTTTATCATCACAGAAAAAATAGTTTCTCTGAATTTTGATGTACTTTGAAATGCTGATGATCTAGACTCAAGTTTTATCACTAGCCAGTTGTTGTGACACTACAAAGTAGGACAATTAATTAATTAATGCCTAAAAAGATGGGTATTTCTATTGAATCCACCTAATCTTATTCTTCCATTTCCTTCATAAGCCTTCTAATATCCTTGTCAACTCCTACTCCTATAAAAGTTCATTAGTATGAGCCTAGAGAAGCCAAATGCAAGAGAAATTATGCTGCCTCCAAGTTTGTGCTTTGTAAGCATTGAACTTTTAACTGGTGCCTCTAAACTACTGGTCAACATTATTGAAAAAAATAAGTGCACTTACTACTGACAAAATCAAAGTCCTAAATACTGATTTTATTTTTTATTTTTAATAGAAATTATTTTACATTTAAATAGTAGGAAAGAGAACTTTATTCATTATGGATGTTATTACAACATTTATTAAGATTTAGGAAAAATTTATCCAATTTGAATTAGGCTGAAGAGGAAAAAATCGATGTATTATAGATAATTCATCATTGTTAAGATTTTGTGGTTTTTTGGTTTTTATTATTATTTTAATTAAATCACCATGAGATGCACAGTTACTGAGTTGTTCAGGGTCAGGCTTCAGTCATACAATGTTCCAACACTCATTCCTCTTACCAGTATACATTTCCCACCACCAACGTCCCCAGTTTTCCTCCTGTCAACCTCCCTCCACCCAGTCTGCCTATATATCAGGTTCTCTCTCTCTCTCTCTCTCTCTCTCTCTCTCTCTCTCTCTCTCTCTTTCTCCCTCTCTCTCTTTCTCCCCCTTTCTCTTTATCTCCTTTCTTTTTAAGTTTTATTAGTGAAACACCATGAGGTACAGTTGTAGACTTACAAAATTTTTGTGCTTGGGTTTCAGTTACACAATGACTGAGTACCGAGTACCCATCCCTCCACCAGTGTCCATTCCCCACCTCCAATGATCCCAACATACCTCCCACGCCCCCCCCCCCCATCCTATACCACCCCAGTGGCAGGGCATTCCGTTTTGTTCTCTCTCCTTTTGGGTGCTGTGGTTTGCTAAAGAGGCATTGAGTGGCAATCATGTTCGGTCTATACTCTACTTTCAGCATGCATCTCTCATCCTGGGAGGATCCTTCCAACACCATTTACTTGGTGCTTCCCTCTCTATCTTCTTCCCCAGCATGTGCGGCTGTCCTCCAAGCCATGGAGTGAAACTCCTGGTACTTATCTTGGCTATTCTTGGGTGTTAGTCTTCCATTTTGTTACTTTATATTCCCCAGATGAATGAAATCTTTCTATGTCTGTCCCTCTCTTTATGACTCATTTCATTTAGCATGATACTTTCCATGAAGTACCACTTGTATGTAAATTTCATAACTTCATCTTTTCTAACAGCTACATAGTACCCCACTGTGTAGATGTACCAAAGTTTTTTTAACCAGTCATCTGTTCTCAGGCATTCGAGTTTTTTCCAGATTTTGGCTATTGTGAACAATGCAGCAATGAACATAGAAGTGCAGATGTCATTTTGACTGTACTTTTTTGCCTCTTTGGGTTATATTCCCAGGAGTGGTATTGCTTGGTCAAATGGGAGCTCAATTTCTAATATTTTGATAATCGTCCATACTGTTTTCCAAAAGGGCTAAACCAGTCAGCATTCCCACTAGCAGTGAAGGAGAGTCCCTTTCTCGCCACATCCACACCAACACCAGTTGCTTTTGTTCTTTTGGATGTGGGTCGGTTTCTGTGGTGTGAGATGATATCTCATTGTTGTTTTGATCTGCATCTTCCTGATGATTAATGATGTAGAGCATTTTCTCATGTGCCTTTTAGCCATTCGGATTTCTTCTTTGGGAAAGTTTCTGTTCATTTCATCACCCCATTTTTTGATGGGGTTAGAGGTTTTCTTCTTGTAGAGTTCATTCAGTGCTTTGTATATCCTTGATATTAACCCTTTATCAGACGGGTATTGGGTAATTATACTTTCCCATTCTGTAGATTGTCTTTGTACTCCGGTTACTGTGTCTTTTGAGGTGCAGAAGCTTCTTAATTTAAGATAGTCCCATTTGTTTATCTCTGTTTCTACTTGGTTGGTTAGTGGAGTGTCGTCTTTGAAGATACTGTTAGCGTCAATATTGTGAAAGGTTTTGCTGACCTTGTCTTCAATGTATCTTATGGATTTGGGCCTGATGTTGAGATATTTAATCCATTTTGATCTTACTTTTGTGCATGTGTTAGGTCAAGGTCTAAGTCCATTTTTTTGCATGTGGTTGTCCAGTTATGCCAGCACTATTTGTTGAAGAAGCTTTTCTTGTTCCACTTCACATTTCTTGCTCCCTTATCAAAGATTAGATGTTCATACATTTGGGGTTATGTGTATGGATATTCCACCCTGTTCCTTGGTCTGTGGCCCTGGATTTGTTCCAGTACCATGCTGTTTTAATTATTACCGCTTGGAAGTAGAGTTTGAGTTTGGGGGAGGGGTAATGCCTCCCCACATCTTTTTCCAAGAATTGCTTTAGCTATTCGGGGGCGTTTGTTGTTCCATATGAATTTCAGGAGTGCTTGATCTATTTCTTTGAAGAATTTCATGGATATACTTATAGGGATGGTGTTGAATATTTATAATGCTTTCTGGAGTATTCCATTTTGATGATGTTGATTCTTCCTATCCACAAGCAGGGGATATGCTTCCATTTCCCCTTGTCCTCTTTTATTTCATTGAGTAGCATTTTGTAGTTTTCATTGTAGAGGTCCTTTACCTCTTTAGTTAGGCTGATTCTGAGGTATTTGATTTTCTGCGGCCCAATTGTGAACAGGATTATTTTTTTCGTGTTACTTTCCTCTCTCTCTCATTATTTGCATATAGGTAAGCCATGAATTTTTGGGCATTGATTTTATAGCCTGTGACTTTACTGTACAAGACTATTGTTTCTAGGATTTTCTTGGTAAAGGATTTAGGATTCTCGAGATATAGTATCATATCATCTGGAAATAGTGAGAGCTTGATTTCTTCCTTTTCTAACTGGATACTTTTAATGTCTTTTTCTTGCCTAATCGCTATTGCAAGTACTTCCAATACTATGTTAAACAGAAGTGGTGATAGTGGGCATCTTTGTCTTGTCCCTGATCTTAGAGTAAAGGCCCTTAGTTTTTCCCCATTGAGGATAATGCTAGTCCTGGGTTTGTCGTAGATGGCTTTGACTATCTTGAGGAAAGTTCCTCAAAACCCATTTTGGTGAGAGTTTTCATCATAAACGGCTGCTGGATCTTGTCCAAAGCTATCTCTGCGTCTATTGATATGATTATATGGTTTTTATCTTTACTTTTGTTGATATGATGGATTATGTTGATTGACTTCTGAATGTTAAACCATCCTTGCATCAATAGGATGAATCCCACTTGGTCGTGATGTATGATCTTTTTGATGAGTTGTTGGATTCTATTTTCTAATATTTTGTTGAGGATCCACACATCCGTGTTCATCAGGGATATTGGCCTATTTGTTGGTGGTGTCTTTGTTTGCTTTAAGTATTAGGAAGAATTGTTCCTCATAGAGGCTGTTTGGGAGAGTTCTTGTTTTTTCAATTTTCTGGAAAATCTTGAGGATAATTGGCAACAGGTCTTCTTTGAAAGTTTGGAAGAATTCACTAGTGAATCTGTCTGGGCCTGGACTTTTGTTTTGGGGAAGACTTTTGATTACCGCTTCAATTTCCTTGATATGAATGAATCTATTGTTGTCCCAATAGACCCATTCATATCAAGGAATGGGTCTTGGTGTCCCAAGCTTTCCTGGTTCAATCTTGGGCGATAATAGGAATCCAGGAATTTATCCATTTCTTCTAGGTTTTTTTGTTTTGTGGCATACAGACTCTCAAAGTAGTCTCTGATGATCTTTTGGATTTCATTGGTTTCTGTTGCGATGTCCCCTTTTTCATTTTCATTTGGTTATTACGGTTCTCTCTCTTTCTTTACTTTGTGAGTCTTGCTAGTGGTTTATCAATCTTATTTATTTTCTCAAAGAACCAGATCTTGGTTTCATTGACCTTTTGGATTGTTTTTTTGGTTTCCATGTCATAAATTTCTGCTCTAAGTATTATTATTTCTTTCCTTCAGCCAATTTTGGGTTCCTTTTGTTGGTCTTTTTCTAAGATCTTGATATGTGTGGTTAGGTTATCTATGTAGGCCCTTCTTTCTAAACCTTAGGAATGCTTGCAAAGCTATAAATTTTCCTCTTAGCACAGCTTTAGCTGCATCCCATAGGTTCTGGTAACCCATGTCTTCATTCTCTTTTGTTTCCAGGTATCTTTTGATTTCGTCTCTGACTTCCTTCCTGACCCACTCATTGTTCAACAGTGAGTAGTTTAATTTCCAGGTGTTTAATTTGTTTTTCGATGTCTTTGTGTGATTCGCTTCTATCTTCAATGCATTGTGGTCTGAAAAGATTATTGATACTACTTCTATCTTCCTGATTCTATTGAGGTATGTTTTGTGGCCTAGCTCGTGGTCTATTTTGGAAAATGTTCTGTGTGCATTGGAGAAGAATGTGTATTCTTTCTTTTGGGGATGTAATGCCCTGTATAGGTCTATTAACCCTCTCTCTTCTATTTCTTCCTTCAAAGCCAATGTTTCCTTGTTGAGTTTTGTTCTTGTTGATCTATCCAGAGGTGGGTAATGTTGAAATCTCCAACTACTATTGTGTTGCTAGCAATGTCCTCCTTAAAATCTGTTAGCAGTTTTTTAAAGTATTTAGCTGATCCCTCATTAGGTGCCTATACATTTAAGAGTGTGATTTCTTCCTGTTGTACGTATCCCTTGATAAATAGAAAATGACCTTGACTGTCCCTTCTAATCTTTTTCAACCTGAAATTTATGATGTCGGATACTAGTATGGCCACTCCAGCTTTTCTGAGGGAGCTATTTGCTTGCAGAATTGTTTTCCATCCTTTAACTTTAAGTCTGTGTTTGCTCTGGTTGTTCAGATGTGTTTCTTGTAGACAGCAGAATGTTGTTTCAGTTTCTGAATCCATTTTGCCACTCTGTGTCTCTTGATCGGTGCATTTAGACTATTGACAGTGAGAGAGATTATTGTCATGGGGTTTTGTGCCATCTTTCTGTAGGAGTTTGTTGTGTTTGTGTTTTCCTTCTTATCTTAAAGGAGCCCTTTTAATCCTTCTTTTAGATTTGGTTTTGAGTCTATGAAGTTCCTGAGCTGTTGTTTACAAAATGGTGTATCATTTCATCTAGTTTGAGTGAGAGTTTAGCTGCATAAAGCATTCTTTGTGAGGCGTTCATTTCATTGAGTTTTTTCACTATATCCCACCATTGCCTTTGGGCTGGGAGGGTTTCCTCTGATAGGTTTGCTGTAAATCTAAGGGGTGCTCCTTTGAACGTGATTTCCTTCTTTGACATTGCTGCTTGCAGTATTGTGTTTCTAACACAGCATACATCGTTCTGATATGATATGCCTTAAAGTGTTTTTATTCGGGTCTCTTTTAGCTGGTACCATTCTGGCTCCTTGGATCTGGATGTCTGCATTCTTTAACTCTGGGAACTTTTCCGCAATGATTTCTTTCACAGTGACTTTTTTTATTGGGGTTGCCTCCCTGTCTTTCTGGTACTCTGATGATTCTAATGTTGTTCCTCTTGACGTCATCCCCTAGGTCTCTGATTCTCCTTAGAGCTATTTTGAGGTCTTTTCCCATTGCTTGTTGTTCCCTATGTGATTTCTATTGTTCATCTTCAAGCTCACTGATCCTGTCTTCAGCTGTATTCATTCTACTGCTAAGGGCACCTACTGAGTTTTTAATTTCATCTACCAAATCCTTTATTTGTGAGACTTCTTTTTGTAGCTTTTTTCTTTCTGTTCTCATTTCTTCCTGTATTTTCTCAACTATCCGTTCTACTGTTTCTTTCATTTCTTCCTTTAGTTTTCTGGATGTCCCCTCCATTGATTCTTTGAGTAGATCCTTGAAAATCCTCTGCATTTCATCTCAGAATTCTTTATCAGAGAGAGCATATTTGTGGATAACCCCAGTTGAGGATTTGGGTCTCTTTTCTTCGTCCTCCCCTTGTAGTGGAGATTTGCGCTGTATCTTCATGTTGCTTTGGTTGTCTATTGGTAAAACCCTGGAATTCACTAGCACTTTTACCTCTTATTGTGGAAAAGGATTCTGAATAAGGTCGGTCTATGGTGGTCACCCTTCTCCCTTTCTAGAGTCTGACCTTCTCAGGCATTATTCTTTGGCTTATGACGAGCATCTAGTAAAGCTTTGGAGGAAGTGCTCTTTAATATTGGGCTTTTACAGCTTCTTGCATACTGGTCTTTTGTTAGAATTGGAGTAGGCCAGTGGATGATTGTTGTATTGTAGTTGAGGTGGCCAGAATTTTTTTCCACAGAATTAGGTGATAAAGGCTGGGATTAAAGTCCAGAGTGTTAGGAGTGGGAAATATAACTGTTGCTATGTGAGTGTCCTTGGAGAAGGCCACCCCCACTTTTGAGGAGACCACAGCCCCTAAAGTGATGGCCATGCCCCCAGTCAGTCCAGATGTTAGTCCCCAGACCTGTTGGGGCGGCCACTAGTTGGACTGGCACTCGCTGTGGAAGTGGAGGCAGGTGCCCAAAGCCGGGGTCCCAGTGGCAGTGGCTGGCTTTCAGGGTCGCAAGTTTAGGTGTGGGGGAGAGGGTACCAACCCTGCCTCCTGGGGGTGCCTGGATAAGTGAGCAGAGGAACCAGAATGGCTCAGCTTTATGCTCACGTGGCGTGCCTCAATCCCCGTCCCCCACAGCCCCAGGATGAAAATCAACCATTCTCAGAGTATCTAGTTAGATGCGCCGCCCAGAGAAGGGGTCCTGCCACCTGGAGAGTACCTAGATGAGTCTAAATACTGATTTTTGGAAAGCACTAAGTATCAGGTATGTCCAAAATACTCCTTTTGAGGTTCAGGGATCATATTGTGATGCTTATGTTTACAGTGAGTCAGGAAAGCTGGGGAGGAGCTTGTCTTTGTAAGCCTAAAAGCCTATTTATGTTACATTGATAGGTCACTCACGGTTTTGGCTTTTTGGTTTTTGTTCAGTATATTCATTTGTGAGAATACACACACACACACACACACACAAAGTTTGTGGACTGGAGTGATAGCACAATGGGTAGGGCATTTGCCTTGCACACAGCTGACCTGGTTTCGATTCCTCTGTTCCTCTCAGAGAGTCTGGCAAGCTACCAAGAGTATTCCACCCGCACGGCAGAGCCTGGCAAGTTCCCCATGACGTAGTTGATATGCTGAACACAGTAACAAGTCTCACAATGAAGACATTACTGGTGCCCGCTCGAGCAAATTGATGAACAATGGGAAGACAGTCCAATACTATAGATGAAGAGCACATTAACTCGAGTGGTTAAACAACCCCATGGATCTTCTTTGGTTCACAGGCTTCCATTAAACCCCTTGAATCTCAGCTTAGTTTTGTCAATCAAATTGATTGTTAAATCAGCCATCTATCACAAATATGGCATATTCATTACTAGAAAAAAGAAAACAGCTCTAAAATTTTAGAGTATGTATTTCATAATTTTTTTCTAGATCGCTAATTTCTGTAATTTGGTCAAATGATTGATCTTATAATTATAATATTATGATATTTCTATCTGTAATCATATTTTCTAAAATTTGTTAGAAAAATTTTCAGAGCACAACACAACATTGAGTACATTGTGTATTCATTAAAATTTTATTAATTAGAATGTCAAAAGGAAGTAGACAGATTTCACCTAATTCTCACTTTACTAATCCATAAAACAGATACTTCTCATAAATAGGTGGTAATCTTTTCTCAGTTCTCAGGAAAAAATAACTGAATAGCTGCAGTAAAGTGTCTGGTTACTAATTCTTCATGTTATAATGAAAGAAACTGCTATTCATGTTGAAAGGCACCCTGAAGCAGTAGCACAAGGATTAAATGACCATTGTTAGATAACAATGGTTAATATCTGAGAGTTTAACAACAAAGAGCTTGTCCTTTAGTGGTCACACCTGGAGGCACTTTCCTTGTGCATGTTATCTAGCTTGGGCATCACAGGGAAAAGAAGATGGATTCCATAACCTCTCTATTATTTTTCATTCACCCATTCTGATAGAAATATTTATTAAACACCTCTTTTAGATCAAGCATCATTTCTACATTCTAAGGTTGTATGAATAAAACAACAAAAAATGGATAAGGATTTTATATGGAAGAATCAATATCAGTCATATGAATAAATAGTAAATATTACAAAGCATTAAGAAGTGGTAAATTCTATTAGACAAAGAGAGAGTTAAGAAAAACAGAAAGCTCAGGAATATCAATTTTACATTAGTGATTATGATGCTTTGAGAAGGTGAGATTTGAGTGAAGACCTAAATCCATATTTTTAATATCTTTTCAATTTTCTCATAAAATGTTGCTATCACTCTCATTGTTTTGTTGATGTCATCAACTAGACATGCCAGAACAATTTTTATGTGAACCTTAAAAGTACATAGATCTCAGGTTAAAGGCCAAATTATTTTCTGTGCTTAGCAAACTAATCTCTCAAACTCAAGAATCCTGACTCTACTCATTATAGTAGAAGTAATGTAAGATGTGCTGCAAAAAAAGGTAAATAAAATTAGAGACTTGTTTTCACATCTTAGTCCTTCTATTTACTCATCCAAACTTCCATAGGAAACTAACTTCCTATTTGACATTTTAGGGTCTTTTTTGGAACTCTAAGTGGATTTTCCTCCCTTCTGGCTGGATCTTGGCAGCTCCACACCCAACCTCAATCATCTCAGCTGGCCCACCCCATATCTCACCACCTCTGCTAACTCATATAACCTTATACCCTGCTTACATCCTGAATGTGTGGTTGCAACTGTCTGCTCATTATACCTAATACTCTCATACTATCCACATTTATACCTCCTGTCCCTAGATGAAAACCAGCAGGAAAGAAAAGAGCAGTACTCAGCCTAATCTCTTAGAGACTTCCAGTGGGGTAAATTCACCCTCAGCACAGCAGGTTGTAGAAGAAGCCCACCAGGTTCACTGGGTAAAAATAATATTATGAAAGTTCTAACAATACCAACCAGTTCTATAAACTCTCAGAGAATGACCTCAGACTCACCATGGTGAGGATGTTTAATGACCTGAAAGAAATGATGGCACAGGTAGTCATCAAAGTACAAAAAAGTGTAAAACCAGAAATGAGAAAATTGTGATCAGAAGTGAGATAAATTGAGTATGTCAGGTCTGGGTGGCAGAATAACAACAGCTGAAGAAATATTGGTGATCTAATATTTGCAGAAAACTTCTCAAAAACAACAGAAGAGGTGACAAGGGGAGTTTGAAATGACCAGCACAACAGAAGACTATGGGATGAGTTCAAGTGGAAGAATCATTAGAGTTCCTGAAGAATAGGAAGGCAAATTTAAAGAAGAACCTCAAGCTAAAGAAATCATAGATAGAAATTTTCCAGTTGAAAAATGCCAACACCCATATCCAAAAGTCAAAAGAATCCCAGCGTAAAATAGTCAACAAAAGAAAAACTTCAAGGCACATTATAATTTGAATGACAAAAAAAGATACAGACAAAATATGGAAAGCAGCAAGATCAAAAAGGATTTTGCATACAAAAAAAGTCCATAAATTTCACAACTAATCTATCAAGTATGACTCTAGAAACCAAAAGAGAATGCTTAGATGTAGTTAAAACAAGCCCCGAAATCCCCATTTCAATGAAACACCTTACCAAGATTATTCTATGCAGAAAGATTATTATTTATATGTAAAGGAATTATATGAAGCTTCAAATAGGCAGCATTTAAGAATTCTTAGCCTTGAAACCAGATTTGCAAGATGTGATAAAAGAACTTCTTTAAAGACAAACAAATGTTTTAGTGCTTTTTCCATTGAATATGGCATTCACTCTGGAGTTTATGGCTGCCAATTTCTAATTTAAGATTGATTTGCTTATTTATGGCTAGCTAATGGACTTTTTTACTCAATAATGTTTTATTTAAAGTGGATTTTCTGTGTCTAGAGTCTTAAGCATTATCTATGGTAGAAAAATATATTTTCTAAAATGAAGACAATATCCCCCTAGTAGGAAAAAAACTGAAGAATATAGGCTTATTCAGATTTTATATAAAATTAAAATAAATTCCTCTCACTCTTACTAACATGCACAGTAGGATTTATCTATTTCATATAGAATTTTCAAAGTATTAATATAAAATTATTCATATTATTAAGTTTCTAACTTATATGCCTAAAAATCATATATGGTGTTTTACAATATTGATTTATCAAAGTCATTGATTTACAATTTTGTAGAATTTCTGGTGCTGAGCTTTGTTTCTCTTTATGTGTGTAAGAGTCACCACCAACCACATTGTTTAAAAGCCTCTCTCTAATACACGGAATATAAAGAAAAATAGTATGGGAGCAACAAATGGCCAGAGCCAAGGAATTGTAAATTTTGTCCACAGAAAGGACCTTGGGGGTGTGTGACTGAGAAGAGGTCTTGAGCACAGATGGAAGGAAGTAGGCACTCTGGTGATAGTTGTGGTGTTGGAACAATATATTTATTAAAAAGTATAATTAACAATATTGAAAATCACAGTACTAAAATACAAATTTGTTTAATAACATCAAACTATAATACTATAGATCAAAGGCATTCAAGGAATGTACTTGAAAGTTGACATTGGTTAAGTGTACAAAGATGAAAGTAAAAAAGTACTAGTGAAAAGCAGCTTATAATGCCTAGAAACTGAACATCGTCCAAAAGTCCATCCAGAGAGAAACGACAAATCTTTAGGAAACATATGAGAAAAATTAATTTGGACCTAACTTTATTGATGTTGAGAACATCTTCAATCTATAGTATTAGAGTATGATGTCATTAAACAGACATGTATTGAAGTACTGTGATTTGCAATATTGGCAGGAATAGTTATGTGTACCTCTAATTGTTATTCTGTTCAGCAATGATGAGATGTCTTTTCTTCCTTTTGGGGAGGTGAGAGTATTAATTTTTCTGCCCATCTATATATGTCTCTTTACCTCTTCCACTTTATGACTTTCAGTATATTTAATTTCATTGATATATAAAAAAATAAATATTTGTGTTCGATAACTTCTAGCTACAAAACTAATCCTTCTGTTATTTGTCCTTAGCGAATTTTGAGAACTAAAAACCAAAGACACTAAAGCTATTTCAACTATGTAAGAATTGCTTTAAACTAAGTATTTAGGTGGGATTTTATTTCACTATTTACTGGTCTTATTGTACTGCTCAAGCTTGTCTGTAGAGAATGTTCTTAAGATACTACATTCACAATCCATCAATTGCTTCTATTAAATGACTATGAATATTCTTTACTTATTGTCTGGAAATATAACTCAAAATTAAAGGGGGCAGGAGTATAGTCTAATATAGCAGCTAGGGTAAGCAATTGACCTGGGGTTTAGTCCCTGACATCCCATATGGTCCGAAGAGCACTGACAGTAGTAATTACTGAGCTCAGAGCCAGGAGTAACTACTGAACATTTTGTGGCCCACAAACGAAACAAAATTAGGAGGGGACGTTATTCAAAGAATATATGTGAAAAGAAGTAATTAGAGATTCAGTTTCTTCAGAGAAGGGTTCTTCATTGTGTGGCTCCGTGTTTCACTCTTCCTCCTCTGAATCAGAACTTCAGAACTTCATGATTTTGCTAAAATATGCTCTTAAATTCCTTCCTAAGAAGAGATATTTTGTATACAAACTTTCTAAGTTTCTCTCATATGAAAACATCTTTCTTTTTGTTCTTATATTTTACTGGTTCTTTTCATTGCAGGGTAGATTCTCTTTGTCAAACATTTTCTCTTAGAACTTTGAAAATGTTACTTAAGCGTTTTGTAGAATTTACTTAGCAGATGGTAAGATTCTTGTCATTTCAATTCTTGATTCTTTTGTAAGAGATTTACTTTTCCCTTTGGAAGAATTTAGAATCTTCTTTTTGTAATTGATATTCTGAAATTTCATGTTTTCTTTTGGGGGCATAAATATTTACTCATATCTTAGTCTGAGTGTTTTGTGGGTTTCCAAAACTTATTTACTTTTCTCAGCAATGGGAAATTCTCTTTGGAATAGTCTTTTATTTCTGCTTTATTCCTCAAAATACTATGAAGTAGTTGTTGAATTTTCTGAGTTTATAGCATGTTTTGTCTTTCTGCTCCATTGTTGTGTTCATTTTTTTGTTCTGGAAGACTTATTTACTCAACTTTATTTCTCAAAGCATATATTGATTTAAACTTTTGGAAATTACATTTTCAATAAAATCTGGGTTTTATGTTATTTTTCATACACTGGTGTTTAAATTGTAGAAATATCTTGTTGAATCCCGTTGATGATGCTGATTCAAAATTTTTTAAAAGTAATTAGGAGTTAACCAGTTGAGGAGTTACAATGAGGGGTCAGTATACCACTGAAATCTATCTTCCAGCTCAATGACTCATGAGAACAAAACTTATCAGGCTTTGAAATCCGTGCCTAAGTTATCTCTATGATCATGTTTCTTGTAAATCATTTTTTTAAACATTTTATGTTGTGATTTTACTTTTCTTAAAAAGAAATCATCTTTCTGGGAATTTAGTTCAGCAGTAGAGTCTTGTATGAGACCCTGATTTCAATTGCTAGTACCATGCATATAAAAATTACATAAATATTTTAGAATGCTTTGATTTACTAATTTTTGTTTATCTGCAACATAAATAAGCATAAGACTGGAGAAATCTTTGTTTCCAGATGAGTTTTGTTGTTCTAGTGAGTCATTGAGCTAGAAAACAGATTTCACTGATATACTGACCTGCCCCCCCCCATATTAACTCCTCAACTGGTTTGCTCGAGCGGGCCCAGTAACGTCTCCATTGGAGACTTTGTTGTTACTGTGTCTGGCATATCGAATACTCTCGGTAGCTTGCCGGGCTCTCCGAAGCTTGCCGGGCTCTCCGGCAACTGGTTAAACTCTTCAAAATTGAATTCCAGATGAAGGTTGTTCTACCCCCTAAGATGAAGAGTCCATATGTGTATGTTCTACTAGTCTTCTTTTATTTGATCCCTATTTCTCTCTCCTACTCTCTGTGATAAGTATCAATTCTGGAACTTGTCCATACTTCTGTCAGACTAATTGCTTCCTTCCTAGGTGTGTGCCAGGCAGCTGCTATTTATGTTCTGCTTCATTGACTGCTGATATTCTCTCACTTCTTCGTTTCTGTATGTCTTCTTTCTTTCCTTCCTCAATAGTCAGATTAATGGAGTTTCTGAAGGCAAAAAATCAATGTGTGTGTGTCTGTGTGTGTGTGTGCTGTCATCTTAAACTATAAATGTTTTCAATTATAATAATGTGATTCAGGGTATTTATCTCCCTTTTCACGTAGTACCACATTCGTGGTAAGTTCAGTTATTAGGAGGACATCCCAAATAACACCGTTTTGCTGTTTCACCTATCATTTCTAAGTATCTTTGCTTCTGCTTTGTACTTCTACTACCCACTCTCTTTCTTATCAGCAACTTTAATTGAAATCTTATACTGAACTCTGATAATTTCTAATATCATACTCCTTTTCTTCACATACTACTCAGTTTCTACTTAATTCACACTTTGGACCTATCATGATACCCAGCTACTCAACCTAAGTTTATCCTTCTGTTTCACTTCCTTTTAGATTCAGCTCAGATTACACAACTCTTCATGTCTACCTACATGTACTTCCTGTCAGAACCTTAAACATAGACCAATCAACTTGCTTTCTATAATATTTTCTGGACTCATGTACTGTCTCCAACAACTATGTGGCCAATGCATATATATTAATAAGAAAAGGGACTTTGATAAAGTTGCTAAAATTTTTCGTGAATCCATATCTTGATCTTTAAAATTAGGATAAGGCTAGAATTCATGAAATGGTGCATGTAAATTGCTTGGAAAATTTAATGAAAAGTTCAATAGACTGGGGTGGATCAATAGCATAGTGGGTATGACTCTTGCCTTGTGTCTGACCTGGGTTCCATAGAACCTCATATGGCGACTTCCACCCCCATGTCACCAGGAGTGATCTCCCTGAGCATAGTGCCAGTAGTAAGCCTTAAGCACTGCTGGCTGTGCACTGCATCCCCCTCAAATAACAATCAACCATTAACCAGGAGAGGTAATGTTCTCCAATCTAAAACTGTTGGTAAAATAGTAGTATGCTTTAATAAAGTTAAAGAAAACTATGTAAGTCCTCAAGCATGAAATTTATATTAAATCAGTCTTCCAATTTTTTAACCATGGAAAAGAAATATTTTTGTTTTGAAACTACATTAAAAACCTCAAAATAAATTGGTGTTTCTCTTATTCTTTTTTTCTAAGACTAGATTGATAGTTACCTCTCTGGATTGTTAAAAAGAATTTGTCATAATTATTATAGGATAATGAACTCACATCTAATTATAACACCTATTAATATAGTATGTAATAATTACAAACATCTAGGCATGGTGCTTTATATTTTCCTTTGTTTAGCAATTCAAAATATAGATGAAACCAAATGCAGTATTATTTCTCACTGGCATTCATAGTTATTAGGAATTTTAAAGATCCCAGGATTTTTTCCCCAGTGTGTATCTCAGAACATCTTTGGTGATAGGTATTCTAATAAATCCCTAATCTAGACAAATTCCTGGAGGAAGACCATTTAACCCCTGCTAACTATTTCTCTGATTACTAGATCCCAATTCTAATGAAAGTCTCACTAATTTAATATTTAAACAATGCCCTTGAACTAACTCTGTGATTTTTTGAGATGTGTAATATTTTTCAAAGACTTCACCCACGGAATCCAGGTAACATGGAACTTTGTGACCTTGGACTCTGGGCTCAACAGGACCCGGGAGCAGAGATCCTCTGCCCATTTCCCCCAGTCTCTGGTGACCCAGGGGTGAGACCCATAAGCCATATCCTGCCTGCTGGTGCCAGATAATCTTGTCATCAACCACATCCAGATCACACTGCCGCTTCTCCCAGAAGAAAGCATAACATGAGGCCCCCCATAACCATGCCACCGGACTCCACGCCAGGCTGCTTCACTTGGAGTGCCCTAGAGGGGAGCAGGTAAGAGCCCTCCCTGCCCCCAAGGGACCCATCCCCATAGCCGACCTCCACAACCCAACCGCCGCCATGCTCAAGGTCTCTCCCCACATGTTCTGGGTGAGCCTCATCTATAAGTGAACATATTTCTGGACCTACACATCATAAGTGTCCCCATTCTCCATAATTACCACACCATATTTGATGGGGTTCAGACAGTAGGCAAAAAAATCATAGAGGGAAATATATATATGCATATATACATATTTTCAGATATATATATATATATATACCAAAGGTCACATAACCCAAACTTTAACAACATGTTAGTCATATCCTATAGAATGTCTTAAAGTCTCCTGCCAAAATAGAACAATCTTCACACTGTATGCTATATGAACAATTTTTTGAAAGCATATTCAGCAGTTCTTCATAAGAGACAATACAAAATATATTCTTTCGTTTGTGTTTTGGGACAGGGATTGAGGCTTGGCATGGAAACATCCCGAATTTGGTGGTGGGAAGGTATAACAGTGGTAGGATTGGTATTTGAATATTAAATGTAATCAAATATTGTGAGCTAACATAAAATTTAAAAAAAATTTTTTTAAAGACTACATAGTGTAGTTTTAAGTATTATGCCACCAAATCCTTAAGAAGTCTTGCAACAAAACAATGACAATCTATCTATCTATCTATCTATCTATCTATCTATGCATATATAACGTATGTTTTGTTTTAAATGATGAATACCCCAAAAGTATACTGGTGTAGTATAATGCTACTTTAATAAAACATCTCTTAAATATGTTTTACTCTGGAGTCCTCTTTATGAAATTTCATAAATCAAAATAATGCGGTAACAATGGGTCCTATTGTAATCTTAAGAAACTTCTCTAATTTTGTGGTCTCCATTTACTAAACATTAAAATGAATTTTGGTACAATTTAAATGAAATAATGTGCCAAGGAACTTCACAGATAGTGATGAACAGGGAATGTTTATTGAATCCGAAGAATTAAGTAGGCATGACATTCTAGAGATAAAAGATAAAATCTATTTTAAAAAATTAGGATTAAGGCTTACATTGGCAATTCTCTTGTCTTCATATTCTTTATTTTTCACTTGTCTTTAGTTTTATATAATGCTTAGTTGATGAATCCATCCCTCATTTTTAAAATCTCCCTATAACCAAATTAAAAGATAGTATATTATACTTTCAGCATGGTATTATGTTTATACGCTAGAAAAGTTTAATTGACTGTATATTCTGGGAAAATGTTAAGACAAAATCACTTGAGGCAGACATATACTGACTATTAAATATTATTTGAAAATTCTGTAGACATTTGTTTTTCTAAATAGTTAAAGAACATTCTCTAAAAATCTATGCTATGCCTAGCTATGACTTACTTTTATAACCTGGATTACCCAAAGGGATTACTATAATGTGATTAAATTCCAAGTGTAGACTTAAGGTCCAATTTTGGAAAAAGTTTGATTGAGCATATAATAACTTCCTCTTAAATTTACAGATTAAAATATTTTTCCAGTTTATGACATTTGAATAGATTTATAATTGTTTTCTGAGAAATGTCCCAGTTAGAAAAAAATCAGAGTTGTATGAAATATTGTGGACATCATGTTCTGCATATACTCAGACCTGGATAAGTAGGGAAATCAATAGCCAACTAGGGAATTCTTTACCACTAATCACAATCCCAGCTTCCTTAGCAAGGCTCTAAGAATAGAAAAATCAAATATCTGAAGACTAAATAACTCACTTGTACTAGAATGTAAACTTCCCGAGAGCAAAGACTGGAGCTTATTCATATTTGTGTTCCCAAAAAAAAATGTTGGCCGAATATAAACTATATGTATAAAATAATATTAGCTTCATCACTTTTTAAGTATTTAGCATAAGCATTTCTATTTTGACTCAAAAAGGGGGGAAAAGAGGCCAATAAAGAGACTGTAGGATTAAAAAATATATATCTATTTGTGGATGCTCCTGTTTAAATAAAAATTAGCCCACCTAGGCATTCTCTCAAAGGGATAAACAAACCATAAACTCAGACACAAAAACTACTCATTTCTGTAGTTAGTCTCATTTCCCTTAGTAGTGCAAGCTAGCAAGAATTTTCCAGTAACTACAATTTGAATAACTCAGTCTTCCAAGGAAGAAAACAAGCAAAACTAAATAAACATGCTTTAGCCTCATAGTTTTCCTCCTCACTGTTTCAACTTAAACAGTCCCTCTTAAAGTACCTAATTTCTCCACAGAACCTGTCAAATAAGTCTGTTGTGGACGCCCACAATTGGCTGCCACCCTAAGCGGTATTCTATCCAGTATATGTCAGTGCCTTTTAATTGCTAAAAAGAATAGTATCCATGTTAATTATACCCTAATCACTTCTAGTAGTTTCTCTTTAAAATACGAAATCTTGAAAATAACCCACTAAAATGTACTTGTAAATTTTGGGGTTTTGGCAGACAAAAACAGAACTTCTGAGAAGACGTTGTGTGAATTTTCCAAAGAAGGAAATCAATCAGAGGAAACCACATGGGAACAGTTCTTTTGGACCCTGGCTGGGGACTTTTATCCTGGATGTTTAAATTTCACAATCGGGTATCAGCAGATACCTACAAGAATATAGCAAAACTTGAATGTTATTCTTCATGATTGCTATAATTTGTAGAGTTGGCCCTAACAACGGCAAAGCAAGGGAGTGCTTTTATGAGCAGGGTGGCTACATCTTTCTGCCAGTAAGTGCTTAATGACTCATTTTCCTCAATACAATTTTCATAAGACTGGAATTCAAAGAGGGATGTCTGGATAATGTCAGAGGGAAAGCACACAAGCCACTGTCTTGCTCTTTGCCGGAAAAAGCCTCTGGTGGGAGCTGGACATGTTAATGAAAACAAACGGCAACAGAAATCATGAATATTTTCTCATTACCTTTCAGGAACAATCTCTGAGAGGTCATCATAAAGTGCGTTTTAGTCAGGTTGAGAACAGTAAAAACTTTTCAAGAAGAAGAAAACCATTAGTGTAAAAAATGAAGACACAGTAGGGTAACAAATGTATTTATGTTGAACCCAGAAGCTATCCAAGTGATCAGTGTTGAACTAGCCTGAACATTTTTTTCAAAACTCTTGTGGGCTGGAGCGATAGCACAGTGGGTAGGGCGTTCGCCTTACAAGCGGCCAGCATGGCCGACCCGAGTTCGATTCCTCCGCCCCTCTCGGAGAGCCCGGCAAGCTACCGAGAGTATTCGATATGCCAGACACAGTAACAACAAAGTCTCCAATGGAGATGTTACTGGACCCGCTCGAGCAAATCGACGATCAACGGGAGGGCCTTTACCTTTACCTTGTGTGCATGTGCGTGTGCGTGCGTGCGTGCGTGCGTGTGTGTGTGTGTGTGTGTGTGTGTGTGTGTTTTAAATTTAAATTCAGTAAGACCATTTTACTTATCTTTAAAGTTGACTAATTGCTTTGGAATCATGCAGACTTAGCCAAAATTAAATTGTGCATAGGCTTACTTCTCTTTTCAAATCCTTTTGTATTTAACTGTTTTATAATTACTAAATGTTCTATTCTCTCAGAAGATATTCTGAGGGAGAAGTAAAAATATAACTTTTGCAAAGCCATTTCCATTCTTTCAAAGGTCTGCTGGTAAATTATTCTTACTGATCTTTCCATCTTCCTGGCCTGTGCATACACACCTAACCCATACTAAATTTCACCAGATGGCATTTTATTTCTTTAAAGTAAAGCATTCGTGGGTTTAGACAGTTGAATTTTTAAACTTCTGTATTTACTGAAAGTGCATATGGTGCTATATGGACAAAGAAATTTTGCTGGAAGAAAAACATTTCTGTCTGCAATACCTTTAAAATTCCCAGAGGAAGAAAAAGTGCAATTATACTGTATATTTCTCTCGAAAGCTTTTGTGGCCCTAATTTGTTTACTCTGCTAAAGATTGTAGATACAAGTATTACACGTACCTTGAAGTTTATATTATCTTAAATTTTCCTTTTTTCCAATAAGAAGGTTATATTAAAACCATTGATTTGTGAAAGTGATTTGTGAATGAATTCTGGAAGAAAATTAAACATAAATATAAAATTGTTTTTAAAAAAGTAAAAGAAAAAAAAACCTCTGTATGTCAACGTAAGCAGATGTTGGTGTAGAATTTACAAGGATGAGAAGGCTATAAAACCTCCCTTGAGCCACTCACAGTTCATTTCAAGGCCAAGAACGCCCCCAAAATCTGTTTCCAATTTTACAGAAATCTTTTGAAATTTGGCACGGTATTCAAAAGTCCGTGGAAAGAAAAAAAAAATCAAAACTTGTCCTAGCGTCAGCTTCCAACTACGAAGACAGACTTGCTTCTTTTCAACGGTTTTCACAAATCCAGTGACCCACGTTCTGAAGTCAGAATTAGCTAATTTTTAAAAACATCTGGGAAAATGAAGGTTAGTATCTGTAGCTCCAGATATTGCTAACGAATGAGAACTGGTTGAATTGAGTGAGATTAAAGTTTTCTATTGTTTGGAAAGTGAAGGTTTGTGCCTAAGTATTGGCTTCCTGGAGTGGGCTGGGATGGGGAAATTGTTCTAAATATACTGTAGAAACTTTTGTCCTTGTGGAGTTGGATGAATTCCAGCAATTATACCCAGATCAGTTGAAGACAATCTAAAGCTTTGTAGGGAGGGAAAAACAGGATTTAGGTGTAAACAAAGTCTTGCCACTACTACTCTTTAGCAGAAACTGTGCATATGTCTAATTTTCTTTATTTTATATAGACATGGCAAAAAATTGTATTTGGAATTGCTACTTCTGCTGGCTTTGCTTTATTGGTGATGTGCATTGTCTTAGGTCCTTCAAGAGGTAAGAATGTTCTTTAATTTTCTCTATCTGCCTAGAAAATATCAGAAAGAGCTCTAATGCATGGTCACAAGTGATTGAATGCTTATTTTCCAAGATAAGTCTATTTTTTCTAAGACATATCAGCTCACAGATATGTTGTTGTGCAACCAGAAATGCTGAGGAATTTAAGGCATGAGTAGGAAGAGATTTACAGTGTTATTTCAGCAATAGAAAAACTTAAGCACTGGTCTGTTGCACCCCCACATCCCACCAAAATATATGCTAAATTACAATCTTTGACAGGCCTTCCTTCAAGAGATCGTATTTTAAAATAACATTTCTCTTTTATATTAGTGTTTTTTTATTGGAAAGTAAAAGTGATTAGAGTGGAAAAGCTAAAAAAATTAAGGAGTTTTTTTTTAATTGGGTCTTTCAAACAAATTTTGGAGGAAATCAAGAATAGAAATCTTGAGAAACGAGGTATAAGAAAAGTGAAATTGTTATAAATACAGTAGCAATGAAAAATTAGAGGTCAAATATTCAACCATTAATACCAGCAATAAGCTGATTTTTTAAAAAGTGTATAATAAAAGTGATCTTGCATTGCTGAAACTGGAAGTTACTATGGAATGATATGGGATTAATTTGAATTTAAATTAAGCCTGCCTATAATTAACTCATTGGTGTTGATATAAGAAGGAACGTTTTCTGTGAAACTATTTTTGAAGAGAAACTGAAATTCTTAAACGGGGCAAAGTATTGTGCCATGAGTCTAGGGGAACAGCAATTATTAAAATCCTGTAAGAACTAAGGTGGAAATTTCTTTGGTTGAAAGTTGTCTGAGGAACCTGAGCAATAGTACAGTGAGTAGGGAACTTTCCTTGCATGTGGCTGACCTGGGTATGATCTGACACCCCAAATGTTCCCCCAAGCCCACTGGTAGGGATCCCTGAGTACAGAGCATGAAGTCAGCCCTGGGCAGTGCTGATGTAGTCCCCCAAAACAAAACAAACAAAAAAATTAAATTAAAAGTTGTCTGATAAAATAAGGATAAGCGATAAGCCTTTTGTTAAAGAATACATGAATCCTGTATGAACTATTGCTTTAAAATATGAAATGTAGAAAAAATATTTTAAAAATTCAAAATGCTCCTGGGATTTTAACAGAAGTTAAAGATGAAAACAAAAAGCAACATTAGTGTTCATCTTTAGTTATTATTCCCATTCAATAGCACTGTAGCACTGTCCTCCCATTGTTCATCAATTTGCTTAAGCAGGTACCAGTAACGTCTCCATTGTGAGACTTGTTACTGTTTTTGGCATATCAAATATGTCACAGGTAACCTTCCAGGCTCTGCTGTGAGAGCGGGATACACCTGTAGCTTTCCGGACTCTCCAAGATGGATGGAGGAATTGAACCCAGGTCAGCTGTGTACAAGGCAAACATCCCACCTGCTGCGCAGTCGCTCCGGCCCTCCCAGGATGGTTGAGTGGTCTAAGGCGCCAGACTCCCATTCAATAATAACTAACAATTATTCTGTTGATGTCTGTTTTTCATATGCATTTTCCATAATTTTTAATTTCAAATTGTTTTGAGACCAGTGTTTTATGTGCCTAAGTGTTTTGGAATGCATATTTTGCTGTATTATCAATTGTCAAATAACAAATGAATTTCTATTCACCTATTAAATGATCTAACTTTCAGATGGAATTTTATGTTATTACTAACTATAAGTAGAAAAGTCACAAAAACATCTGAAGAATACATTATATATATGAAAAACTTTCTGAGAATGTTGTTTAATAAATATTATAGGATATGAACAGGAAAGGGACAAGACTGGAACCCTCTTTCCCTCCAGTCTGTCTATTAGAAGTCTTGATGGTTCACTCATCCTTAAACTTGCTTCTTTCTCCTCATACCCCAACCTCAACCATGTCCCTTCTGGGGCTTCAGGTTCCATGGTTACAGTTAAATCTCCCCAGAGTCTGAAAGAACAAGACAGGAGAGTGAAAGGCAAACGAAGAATAAAGTATTCAAAACTAAGTAAATTTCTCCTTGGCCTTCTTCTACACTTCATCAGCAATCCCAATACCTTTTCCTGCCTTATATGAGCTTCTATACTTCACTTGAGGCTTATGTGTCACCAACAGAATAATAATGATTAATTCAGTCCCACTAACTTCTTGCCCACAATTGTGCTAGCTTTTAGGGAAATAGAAGGTGCAGCAACCTAGGTTGTTCACTGAAAGGCAGAGCTAGAACCCATATATAGTCATGACCACTATTTTAGGAAGGATTTATGTCATTTCTCATCAGGTCTAAATGAAAGACAAAAAGAGAAGGTGAGTGTCCCAGAAATTTCTGAGTCTGAATTTAAAAATCATGGGAGGAATTGGGTAGAATTTTAGGAATAAATAGAAAAATTTAGTAGTGAAATGAGAAAGATCATATAGCTCATTCATGTAACAGTTAAGATTAGGATAACTTTTTTAAAAACTAAATTTTCACATTTTAATTTTTTATCACAATCAAAGGGCTGGAGCGATAGCACAGGGGTAGGGCATTTGCCTTACAAGCGGCCAACATGGCCGACCCGAGTTCGATTCCTCCGCCCCTCTCGGAGAGCCCGGCAAGCTACCGAGAGTATCTCGCCCTCACAGCAGAGCCTGGCAAGCTACCTGTGACGTATTGGATATGCCAAACACAGTAACAACAAGTCTCACGATGGAGACGTTACTGGCCCGCTCGAGCAAATTGATGAACAACGGAAGGACTGTGACTGTAATCACAATCAAATCTATATGGGTTTCTACCCATTTGTCCAAGCCTATTCTCCTGGGACTTAATCTGTTTTCTTTTATTTGATTGTTTCCTGCCTCTCATTAATTTTTCTTTCTCTTCTTTTTATTTATATTTTTTTGGTCACAAACAACAGTAGTTGGGGGCTATTCTCAGCTTTGGGCTCTGGGCTTGGTCCCAGCAATAATTGGAGAACTGTGTGGAACCTGGGGTCAAACTTAGACCACTTTCAGGCAAAACATGTACCCAACCCATTGAGCTATCTTTCTCATCTGTGACTTTTCTCTCCTCATGCATCTTCCATTTTACCCATTTGAGAAGAGAGAACATATCTGAAAATAAAAACTGTGTTCCTAACCTTCTTAATTTGCCCAATTCCAAACAAGTATATAGGCTTCTTTCAGGGGGCTCATAAGGAGTGGGAGACAGCAAAAATTAGAATTGTAAAATGACTGTATGTCGAGAATTTTATAAGCAAGTAATATTTGTTCTTGTTTCACAAGAAAATTTTAAGAAAATTTACACTTTCTTAATTCCTGGATCTTTATGAAAGGAAAAGGAGGAGCTAGAGATCTGCTCTATCCTTGAGTTCTATAAAGAATACATCTTCACAGGATGATAAAGAAACGCTCAAAATTAGCTATTATTTTTGGAAAAACAATAGCTACTTAGTAAATGAGTTAGATTTTTATTATTCATCATAACACACACACACAAAGACAATGATTAAGCTTTTCTTTGTGATATATTTTAATTCCAATAGTGTCCTTCTTAATTCTGAAAATAGAAGTTTTCCTATATCCTGGCATCAACATGTTCCTCTCACCTTACACCCAAATCCCTGATAAACCAAATAAATAATTTTCAGACACTTTTGTGTGCATGGTATTCATCAAGGATGTTGGCAGCTCAGTCAAAATCATGAGAAGAAAGAGAGATGAAATATAAAGGAAGTTAAAGGTTGATATGACAAGAGATAGAGAACAAAGTTGAGTGATAAAAATAGAGAGAGAGGATACACAGTGAGAAAAATGTAAAGTTCTTCTGGGCAGTGTCTGTGTCTCTTCGTGAAAGAAGAACAATTTTTCCTTTACTCTTATTTTCCTGAAGTCCTCTAACTCTAGTCATTTTTATCATTAGCTGTCATTGTTTTCACATGAAACTTAAAGAATTGGTGTAAATTTATATCAATTAGCATTATTTTAAATTACAAGGTTTTTGCATAAACATTTCATTTTTTTAGCTAACCTACCTGACAAGAGTTGAATGAAAGGCAAGTTTTATCTTTATTCTATTTTAGCTACTATTTGTGTTTAATTTTGTATTTATTAAAAAAGCATTTTGTTTATATGACTGTATTGTTTTAGGGGTAAAATTTCACTGTCACTGTCACTGTCACTGTCCTCCCATTGTTCATTGATTTGCTTGAGCGGGCCCAGTAATGTCTCCATTGTGAGACTTGTTGTTACTGTGTTTGGCATATCGAATGTGTCACGGATAGCTTGCCAGGCTTTGCCATGCGGGCAAGATACTCTCAGTAGCCAGTCGGGCTCTCCGAGAGGGGTGGAGGAATCAAACTGGGGTTGACCATGTTGGCTGCGTGCAAGGTAAACGCCATACCCTCTGTGCTATAGCTCCAGCTCTTCAAAATGGTTAGCTGTTCATCTCATCAGTATTTTACCCTCTCCCTCTATCTCTTTCTCACTGTCTCTCCGTCTCTCATGATATCAGTACTGTGGGCATAGTCCAAGGTTGTATTTCTTTTGTTTTTGTGTTTTTCTGCTGTGTTTGCTTTTCTATATCTAATATATGAGTCAGATCATTCAGCACTTGCACTTTTTTAAAAAAAGAATTTATTTCACTTAGCACGATCTCCACTCTTTACATCAATGATGTCACAAAAGGCAAGCTTTCATTTTTTTTCTTATTCTTGTGTATATATTTTTCTATTACTGTGTACATATCTCCATGTTACTGGACTTTGGGGTTGTTTCCAAATTTTGGCTATTGTAAATAGCACCACACTGCAGTGAACATAGGTGTATAGATAATCTTCTTTTAGAATTAGTGATTTTGTGAATAGACACCCACGAGAAGAATTGCTGTATCATTTTTTTTCTTGTTCACTTTTTTTATTATTATTATTAGTGAGACACCATGAGGTGCAGTTGTAGACTTACAAATTTTTGTGCTTGGATTTCAATTATACAATGATCAAATACTCATCCCTCCACCAGTGCCCATTTCCCACCCCCACGGATCCCAGTATCCCTCCCACCCCCCCATCCCACCCTCCCTCTATGGCAGAGCATACCCTTTGTTCCCTCTCTCCTTTTGGGTGTTGTGGTTTGCAAAAGAGGCATTGAGTGGCAATCATGTAGCCTACTTTCAGCATGCTTCTACCATCCTGGGAGGATCCTCCCAACATCCTTTATTTGGTGCTCCCTTCTCTATCTGAGCTCCCTTTCCCCCTAGCATGTGTAGCTAACACGCAAGAATGGCAGAGATTAGTACCAGGAATTTTGCTACATGGCTCGGAGGCCAGAATTGCTGTATCTTAAGGTAGAACTATTCTTTTAGTTTTACTACTCCACAATATTTTCCATTAAGGCTGGAAAAATTTACATTCCCTTCAACAGTATATCAGGGTTTTGATTTTTATGTTTGCTTAAGCTATTTATTCTAGTTTGGTTGACATTTTCCTCAAAATCAGTGAAAGAATTTTCATGTGCTTATTTGCAATCTCTATGTTAACTTTAGCGAGGTATCTTTTCAAGTTTTCTCCCTATTTAAAAAATACATTTGTCATCATGATTTGGACACCACAAAGTTCCCACTTCTCTATTCCATTGTCTCAGTACTCCTCTATCAACACCTCATACTCTATGTGAGCTCGGTTCTGTAGACCAGTTGTTAGGTTTTGTTGCCGTTGGCCATTTGTTATTCCCTTAATATGCTGTTTAAAATTTCATATATGAAAGTTATCATTCTGTATCTGTCCTCCTTCTGACTGCCTTTCCTCCAGCTCCACCCATGTAGCAACAAATTGAATGATTTTGTCTTTTCTTGTGTTTTGTGCATTCCAATATATTGGGTATTATCCTTTGTGTCATTTGCTGTGTGAGAATTTTTTTCCATTCAGTAGGATAAATTGTTGACTTTATATGGTCAACATATTCTCTAGTTTCCCAGAGGCACTGCAACTTTCTATTCTATTTTGCACACAATACCCTACTCATAATATCTGCTTGATTCCTGTGTACAGTTGTATTTTTAACCTTTGAACTGAATGACAAACAGGACTTCCTGAGTATTCAAAATAATGGTCTGTGAATGAACAAAAAAAGCCGAGATTAGCTTCCTGCAACTATCTGTACTCTAACATGGCTCCTACACACTAGGTATTTATCCTAGTATTATTTTTTGAGCACCTTCAAAATGCCAGACATTGGTTTAGAACATGAACCTGTTATGAAAGTTTCTGACCTAAGGAAAGGTCAGTCATATTAAACAAATAAACAAATTAACAAAAATATTTCAAATTTGCACAATTTTATAGAGAACAACTGGAGTGAGGGTTATGTTAGACCTCTAGGACTTCCATAACAGAATCCCATAGCCTGGCTTTAATCACAGAATTTGTTTTTGTAGCACTGGAAGCTTGAAGTCTAAGATCAAAGTGAACTTGGGTTTGGTGTCTCTGGAGACTTCTTTGGATTGCAGATAGCTGCCTTTTTGCTGTGTCCTCACATGACTTCTTCTCTACGCACATGTAGTTCTGCTGTTTTGGTGTCTCTTCTTATTAAGGTACAGGATTAGGGCTATGTGAGTACAGCTTTATGTAACTTTAGTTAACTTTTAAAAAACTTTATCTTCAATGTAATGACAGTGAGGGTTAGAGCTTCCATCTGTGAATTGGTGGTAGTGGTGGTTATAGGGTAGACAATTTGATCTCTAACAAAGGTGATCAGTGAAGGCTTCTTTGAGATAATATTTGAGTCAAAACAATAAGAAGAGGACACACCCTGGGAGATAAACCCTCAATGGAGAGAGGAGATAGGTATAAAGCCCCTTAAGAAGGTTGGCTTTGGGGAAAATTTATCTAACGAAGGAGATTAATAGCTGTGAGGCCAAATTTATGTGGCTAAATTAACCCAGGAAAATGTACCTATACAGATTAGAGAGACAGAACAATGGATTTGAGGTCTGAGTTTTATTCTAAATGAGAAACATCATTTAGAAATTATTTTAGGCAGAAATTCATTGTTGTTACTATTATTGTTGCTGCTATCACTACTATTGTAGCCTTAACAATAACTTTTTATAACATAAGATATCTGTGGGATGAAATCATCTTCAAAGGATATGTGAATATGTTTTTAAGGCTTGAAATTTTCCCAGTATCAACATTCAGAACTGTGAAACAGACTCTCTCAAACATCTTAAGAGTTTTAAGCTTATTTATTCACTGTTCTTTTGGAGGAAATATGGGAAGTCTAAAGGGTTGAGGAGAAGGTTCAGAAAGTTCGTGGACATAAAAGAGCTTTTGAGTTTGAGTGTAAAAAAATCAAGCTTGCATATTATATTTCTTTAATTTGCACTTGAATTTTAAAATCACAGAGGACGAATCTTGGCAAACTCTCTTTGAGTTTTGCCAAATTCTAAATAATTTAGAAAATAATCCAAGTCTTTAGATGATCCCCATAATGCAAAGTTTACTGGTCTCTGATTTCCAAAGTGAGTTGTGTTACAACTTATACAAGAATATCTTGTCACAGATATACCTTGAGAAAAACATTTTAAGGACTCAAGAACACAGAATCTGGGATTTTAAAAGTATTTAAGAACCAGAGACAGTTTAACTGAGTCTTATAATATTATAGTAATACAATAGGCTCAAATTGATGTTCCCATAGGATAGACAGTCAAATAAAATACTAATCAATGTTTTAAAACATATTGCCTATTATATGTGAAATAAAAAGCCTTATTTTTTCATTTCATTTTCTTTATGAATTAACTGAAATTATGTAGTGTAAATATCTTTAATCTTTCCTTATACATCTTCACTTTTATCAATAAAAATAGGATTGCCAAATACCTAAATTCATATCACAGCAGGTGGGGCATTTGCCTCGCATGCTGCTGACCCTGCTGACTGGGGTTTGATTCCTCCACCCCTCTTGGAGAGCCTGGCAAGCTATCGAGAGTATCTCGCCTGCACGGCAAAGCCTGGCAAGCTACCCGTGACGTATTTGATATGCCAAACACAGTAACAACAAGTCTCACAATGGAGACATTACTGGGCCCCGATAGAGCACACCGATGAACAATGGGAGGACAGTGCTACAGTGCTATGGTCTACAATCTAAACAATGGTAAAGGTAAAGGTAAAGGCCCTCCCGTTGATCGTCGATTTGCTCGAGCGGGCCCAGTAACGTCTCCATTGGAGACTTTGTTGTTACTGTGTCTGGCATATCGAATACTCTCGGTAGCTTGCCGGGCTCTCCGAGAGGGGCGGAGGAATCGAACTCGGGTCGGCCATGTTGGCTGCGTGCAAGGCAGACGCCCTACCCGCCCTACCCGCTAGCGATACAATCTAAACAATAGACCTGATTAATATCTAAAATTTTTATAGCAATGTAACACACATATGTAGAAATAAATAAAATTCCTAGATTTATTCGAGAAAAACAGAGGACCTGAATAGCCTTATAAAAACTGAAGAAGTTACTTTAGTGATAAAAAAAAGAATTACCTAGATGGCTTCATTAGTAAATTCTTTCAAACGTTTAAAGAATTATTATCATGTCCTTGAAAACTCTGTCAAGAAATGACTAAAGAAAAAAACATTCAATTGATTTATAAATTTAACACTTATGTATTACAAACTATAACACTACACAAGTGAATAAATTATTTGTAATAAGGATGAAATAGTTACAAATCATATCTCATTAGGGACTAGCATCCAACATATACGTTTATACATGACATATTTTGTTATTATTATATTATATATTACTATAGTATATGTATTATATACTATAGTAATATATAATTAAGAATGCTAAAAACTAAATAATAAAAAGCAAATAACCCAATTTAAAATGGGTAGTTCTGGGGCTGGAGTGATAGCACAGCGGGTATGGCATTGCCTTGCACATGGCCAACCTGGGTTCGATTCCCAGCATCCCATATGGTCCCTTGAGCACCACCAGGACTAATAGCTGAATGCATGAACCAGGAGTAACCCCTGTGCATCACCAGGTGTGACCAAAAAAACAATAAATAAATAAATAAACAAATTAGCACTTTAGCACTGTCCTCCCGTTGTTCATCAATTTGCTCAAGTGAGCCCAGTAACGTCTCCACTGTGAGACTTGTTGTTACTGTGTTTGGCATACGGAATATATCACGGATAGCTTGCCAGGCTTTGCCATGCAGGCGAGATACTCTCGGTAGCTTGTCAGGCTCTCCGAGAGGAGCAGAGGAATCGAACCCGGCTGGGCAGGACCAGCCAAGCCCAAGGCAAACATGCCCTACCTCTGTGCTATGAGTATTTCTCCAAAGAAAACAAAAATTACCAGTAAGTACATCAAAGGATTTCAAAATACTTAGGAAATTATAAATCAAAGCCATATTGCAATACTAGGAACAAAATCATAGGTGGAACAAGTAAGTGTACCTTAAAAGCAGACAGACCAAAAAAAAAAATTTGGAGAGCTGTCATACCTGAAAGTTGGACAAAGGTGCTAAGGGAAAAGCGAACTAAAGGATAAAGTGTAAGTATTTTTGTTGTTTTTAGGATTTCTTTTAGTTAAAGTACCAATAATATACAACATCAAACAGCAACATTATCAATCATCAAATTCATCTTAAAAGTTCAGTTCAACTTCAATATACAATTTACCCTTCACTCAATTCATTCCTTTTGCTTTCCTTCTTGTAGTCACTAATGTCATAGTAAAGACAATATTTATTTTTATGTTATTTAGCTAATTCTTTTGTTTATCTGAGTGAAATCATGCTATTTTTCACTTCTGACTTGCTTTATGAAACATAATGTCCTCTAGATCTATACATACTGTTGTCAATGGCAAGATTATTTTTTTCTACAATAAAGTAGTATTCATTGTGTGTGTATGCTAAATCTTTTTAATTCAATTATCTGTACAGACACTAAATTTGGTTCCAATTTATGACTATTAAAATATGCTGCAGTGAGCAAATGTATTTTGTAATTTATGTTTGTGTATTCATTAGATAAATATCCAGGAGTGGGATAATTGAATTGCATAGAATTTGTATTTTTAAATTTTTGAAGTTTCCATACTGCTTTCAATAATGGCTTTCCATTTCATTCCAACCAACAAAGTTCAAGATTTCCAATTCTTCACATATTTTCTAATATTGTTTCTTGTCTTTTGGATAATAATTGTTCTCACAAGTGCAAAATTATATCTCATTTTTGTTTTCATTTGCATTCTCTAGTAATAGGAGATGAAAACTATCTTTTCATGTGTTCTTATTGGTCGTCTGTTTCTTTTTAAAATTGTGTATCCATACTCAAGTCCATATTTAAATTGAGTTTGGTATTGTCACAGAGATTTATTAGTTATTTATATATTTTGCATTGTTTTCCTTTAGAATAGAATGGGCTGGAGCTGTAGAATAGAATGGGCTGGAGCGATAGGACAGTGGGTAGGATGTTTGCCTTGCATGCTGCCAACCCGGCTTTGATTCCTCCATCCCTCTCGGAGAGCCTGGCAAGCTACAGAGAGTATCCTGTCCGCACGGCAGAGCCTGGCAAGCTCCCTGTGACATATTCGATATGCCAAAAACAGTAACAACAATTCTCAGAATGGAGACATACTGGTGCCTGCTCAAGCAAATCGATGAACAACAGGAGAACAGTGCTACAGTGCTATATCCTTTAGAAGACCATGTTGGCTGCGTGCAAGCAAACTGCATGAATGATTGTGCCACTGACTTGAAGAAATAGGATGAGAAACTGTATGAAGTTCATTTTTTCCTGAGCTTTGAACATACTGGTTTTGAAGTGCTGTGAACTGTATAAAGTGAAGATGTTAATGTGGAACTTAATACGAAATTCAGAGAATCCAGGTCAGGTGTAGCAGTTATGAGTCAATCTAAATATACATAACAGAAGCACTGGAGATATTAAATGGCTGAAGTAAAGTAGTTCTGGTTTGCAGAGAAATTTGTGATGAAGGTAAGAGATTTCCCTTATAGACATGCAACTGACACAAGTTTGATACCCAGAACCACTTTTGGTCCCTAGAGCACTGTCAGCATGACGTCTGAACACAGAGCCAGGAATAAAGCCAGAGTACTAGTGGGTCTGGCCTAAACACTGAAGGAGAAAAGAGAGAGAGAGAATAGTTTTACCTCAAGCCTCAAGTAACACCAATGCAAAAACATATCAAAATTTAAAATAAAGATGATAGTAAAATAAGTTGGCAAAAGAAATAGAGCAAACCTTCAAATACAAACAAGGATTGGCCTTTCTTCAGTGTCACCATAGTAGCATTTACTAATTATGTTTATTGAATCATATTAGACACATCTTTGAATCTTTAGAGAACCAGATAATCTTTAAAACTTTCTATGCTATTAATTCACTTGATCACTTGATATCCCGTTACTCACTGATTTGCTCTAGCAGGCGCCAGTAACGTCTCCATTCGTCCCTGTTGTGTGCTAGTGTAGCCCAATGGCATCTGTTCGTTCTAGGAACATGAAGAGCCTCAAACCGATCATTCAGGATCTTGATGAAGAAGTCTGAATATCTTGTAGGTGGGCATCCACACAATCTTTTGACGTCCCGTGGAATCCAGTCGGTAATGGCTTTAGTCCAGTGGTCATCTCTAAATCTCATTATGTGTTCAGCCCATCTGATTTTCAATGCTTTGGCAAACGAGACAGCATCCCTGATTCTTGAGCATTGACGCAGGTGGGAACTCCGGATTTTATCTCTCATTTGAGTGAAGCATGGTATTCCAAGCATAGCTCTTTCGATTCTGCTTTAAGAAACCCCAATAGCATTCTTATCCTGTTTTCGTAGGGTCCAGGTCTCTGAGATGTATGTTAATGCAGGAAGAACAGTAGAATCAAAAAGATGTGCTTGGAGCTGGAGGTTCTTCGTCCTCTTAGTTATTTCTTCGATATGAAAAATAACCCAAATTTATAGCAAAAAACAACATCCAAAGGAGTTTTATAAAGAAACAGTAATCTGATAATTCCTTTTAATAATTTATATTGTTCACAGTTGTAAAAAGAACCAAGAAGTCCAGAGCTACCAGATTCTTCAGTCATAGGTTAAGAGGTTTTCAGTGATCTCTTCGCTTTGAGAAAGTTCATGTTGCCTCGTTTTTTCTTAACCTAGGTTTGAGTCAATCATTCTGCCTTCATGAGTGTTGCTTTTCCTTCCTTCCTTCCTTCCTTCCTTCCTTCCTTCCTTCCTTCCTTCCTTCCTTCCTTCCTTCCTCCCAAGCCCAAACCTTATCTCCTGATTTTAGGCTCAGGAAATCCTGGAATGCTGCTTTCAGAAAACAAGATCAGAAAATGTGGGCAATGCTAAGGGTTTAGATACTGCATGTATGGTGCTAGGTCTCATTACTCCTTTAAAGAAAATGGGCAATGGGTTGAGGCCCAGATGACTTCCCAAAGGCTGAATCTCTCCCACTGCGAATTCCGAAGTCATGGTGATTTTCAAGCTGTGCTAGATGTTGCTGAGTTCCTGTCCAGAACTTTGTGTTTGTTGTTTCTTTCACACGTGTTCTCACTTGTACGTATGCCTACTTTCTCTTGTAATGATTGGATATTTAAACAATATCCAGCAACTGTAATGAGATGGAATCCATATTGTTTAAGCCCCAGATTTGTTATATATTAGGCAAATTGCCTCTCCTCTGTCCTTTTTATTTTCTAACCTGTAAAATGTATTAAAACAAAATTTAGTTCAAGGAGTTGCTGTATGGATTTACTCCATGCTTGTGGAATGCTTGTTTCTAATCTTGGGAATTAAAGAATAAGGAAAGTTCAATCACTTTCTAGTACTGGTCTAAAAATGTCTCAGATCCATTTATTCAATGTGATAGCCTTTGCCCACACATAGATTTTAACTAATTATTTTCTTCCCACATATTTTCTCCACATCCCCAGAGTGCGCATTCTAGAAACAAACAAGGTAGTAATTGCTGGAGATGATGACTGTTTATAGGTACCGTCACTGCAGGGTCAACAGTATAGTGTGCCTAGGAGACAGTATGAGTTGCCTTGGGTGTCCTCATAGGTGACATTTTCTGAATCTATACCAAAAAATGAGTGCTAAAGACCTTCCAGCTATTTATCTGTTTACTTTATAAACCCTATTGTCTCATTTTGTTTGTGGTGAATATGAGCACTGACATCAAATGATTCTGCTTTGATGTTTATTTCAGATTTCTCAGTAGACAATTAAATGGCAATAAATGAAAACAGTTCTAATAAAGAATAAGCACTGTTTTAAACAAGAATGAGGAGAATACTGAATCATTACTTTTCTTCTGGATCATTTCTATGAATCGTAATTTCTTAGATTTGTAATTGAAATACTTCTACATCTGCCTTAATAAGTTGAAAATGATATAAGTAATAAAAATATAGTTAGGATGTTTAAGTGACAGATGAGTAACTATGTTAAAGATGGGCCTAATGGAATATATGGGTACTATCAGGATTTAAGTGTTAATAGCTAAGTGTCAGTCACATACAAAGAGAAATATGCTTTCAGAATTTCTACTTCTACTCATATAGTAGCACTGTAGCGCTGTCCTCCTGTTGTTCATCGATTTGCTTGTGCAGGCACCAGTAACGTCTCCATTGTGAGACTTGTTGTTACTGTTTTTGGCATATCGAATATGCCACGGGGAGTTTGCCAGGCTCTGCCGTGTGGGCAGGATACTCTCAGTAGCTTGCCCGGCTCTCCAAGAGGGAGGGAAGATTTGAACCTGGGAAGCTGCATGAGAGACAGAAGCCCTACCTGCTGTGCTATTGCTCCAGTACTCATATAGTAGATTTTTAAAATTCTAGATGCCAAAGTTACATTTCAAACTAATCAAATATTATTTTTAATATTAAAACACTATTTTGAGGGGCTGGAGAGATAGCACAGCGGGTAGGGCGTTTGCCTTGCACTTGACCAGCCCGGGTTCGATTCCCAGCATCCCATATGGTCCCTTGAGCACCGCCAGGAGTAACTCCTGAGTGCAGAGCCAGGAGTAACCCCTGTGCATCACCAGGTGTGACCCAAAAAACAAACAAAAAAAAAAGAAACACTATTTTGAAAGAACATAAAAATCTGCTTATTCAGTATAAGTTTTATAAGTATAGATGCCAGCATTAAATTCTAAAATAATCAATGCATTATTTACTGTTATAAACACTATTTGGAAAGAGGCAACCATAATCCATAATAAAATTGATAATTTATTAACCACGTTCTTTTTTAGGATATTTTTCAAGTGCCTGGAATTTATTTTGTGAGACTGGTAAAGATAAAGGTAAAGGTCCTCCCGTTGTTCGTCAATTTGCTCGAGCGGGCCCAGTAACATCTCCATTGGAGACTGTTGTTACTGTGTTTGGCATATCGAATACATCACGGGGAGCTTGCCAGGCTCTGCCGGGCGGGCGAGATATGTTCGGTAGCTTGCCGGGCTCTCCGAGAGGGGCAGAGGAATCGAACTCGGGTCGGCCATGTTGGCTGCATGCAAGGCAAACGCCCTACCGCTGTGCTATCGCTCCAGCTCTTTGGAGACTGATGCCATTTAAATTGATTTTTCATACACACACACACACACACACACACACACACACACACACACACAGAGGACCCTTAATGCTTTCCCTGCAGTCTTGCTTAAATCTAATCTGGGGCAGAATCGGTCTTGTCTTTTCTTTACTCCTCAAGGGTTAGGGGAGGAAACGTATCTAAAGAAGAGTTCATTGTAACAAGGGAATAAGCAAGAGAACTGGAAGGGTCATAAACTGGAAAGGAAGTTAAATTCTGAGAGTCTTGGGTAAGTCAGCTCTGGAAGTATGGCTTCCTAGGCTAAACAGGTTCACTTATCTATCTTACCTTCTGGAAGTTTAAAGGACTGTTTCCACAGATAGACATAGTGGAAATGTGCACAGAGTAAATTCAGGACAATCACTTACTATGGAGCAGAAGTATTACCTGAAAATTTGTGGAAAACTCTTTTAATAGAGAGCATACCAATGTTGGGGAGACAGGAGAAATAGGATGGGGAGGAGACACTGAGACAATGGTCGAAGGAAGAGAATACTCTGATGGAGGGTGTGGTGCTGGAATATTTGATGAACGAAACCCTACCATTAACAATATTGCAAATCACAGTGCATAAAATAAAATAAAATAAATTTAAATAGATTTTAAAAAGTTTTAGGCCTGAATTTCTATTGTCAAAAAATAGATTAAAAACTTTTCAAATACCATTATAAAATTAAATTTTGGTAATTATTTAAATAAGGGAGTATCTAGGTACATGGAATTTACAACTTGATCACTTGATCACTTGACATCCTATTATTCATCAATTCGCTCAAGCAGGGGCGCCAGTGACGTCTCCATTCATCCATGTCGTGTGCTAATGTAGCCCAGTGGCATCTGCTCATTCTAGGAACACAAAGAGCCTCAAATTGATTGTTCAGGGTCTTGACGAAGAAGTCTGACCATCTCATAGGTGGGAGGCCACGTGATCTTTTGACATCCCAGGGAATCCAGTCGGTAATGGCTCTAGTCCAGTGGTCATCTCCAAATCTCATTACGTGTCCAACCCACCTGATTTTCAATGCCTTGGCAAATGAGACAGCATCCCTGATTCTTGACCGTCAATGAAGGTTGGAACTTTGGATTCTTTCTCTCATTTGAGTGAAGCATGATACTCCAAGCATAGCTCTTTTGATTCCTCTTTGGGAGACCTGAATAGCGTTCTCGTCCTGTTTTCATAGAGCCTGTGTCTTTGAGGCATATGTTAATGCAGGAAGAACAGTGGAATCAAAGAGATGTGCCTGGAGCCGGAGGTTCTTTGTCCTCTTAGCTAGTTCTTTCACATTCTTGAAGGCATTCCAAGCCACTCTCTTTCTCTTGCGCATCTCAGGTGCCAGGTCATTTGTCATGTTGACTTCTTGACCTAGGTACACATAACTGTTGCATTATGAGATGTTCATCCCATTGAGAGTGAATGGACCATCAGGAACAAGACCATTTCTCATAAACATTGTCTTTGTTAGATTTAGCTGTAGTCTGACCCTTCCACCCTCACAGTAGAAGTCGGCTAGCATTTGTGCTGCTTGGCTGATGTTTGGTGTTATAAGAACGATATCATCAGCGAAGAGGAGCTGATATAATTCCTGACGTCTATCTTCACTCCCATTCCTTCCCATTCCAGTCATCGCATGACGTTCTCGAGAGTGGCACTGAAGAGTTTCGGTGAAATAGTATCACCCTGCCATACTCCTCTCTTGACATCAATTATCACCTCCCTGTAGAATGGTGAGATCCTGGTAGTGAATCCGCAATATAGCTCACGGAGGATCCTGATGTATTGACTTTGAATGCCTGTTTGGCTAGGGTCTCAATGACCACTTCAGTCTCAACAGAATCAAAGGCCTTCTTTAAATCAATGAATTTTAGACAGAGTGGCATCTTGAACTCCCGAGAAACCTCAGTGAGCTTGATTATTATGTGGATATGGTCGATTGTGCTAAATCCTTTTCGGAAACCAGCTTGCTCGCATGGTTGTTCTTCATCTAGTATACTACTAATCCTATTCAGGATGACTCGAGTGAACAGCTTATAGACAACAGACAACATACAGATCAGGCAATAGTTGCCAATGTCTTGGATGTATCCCTTCTTGTACAGTAGTACAGTTCTGCTGGTTTTCCATTGGGATGGAACCTTGCATACAGACAGGTAGCATGTGAATAGCCGAGCCAGTGTATTGATGAATACTGACAGCAGGTTCTTCAGATGTTCGGGTCTGACCTTTTCTGGGCCAGGTGCTATTCAATTCTTTACCAACAAAATGGCATGTTGGATTTCAGAAGGGAGAACTTTGGGAATGATATATCCATCCTGCTGAATTTGGTATGTGGGCAGGCAGACGTGGCTATCAGAGAGATCTGAGTAGAAGTCATGGGTAATCTCCATTGCCCTTCTGGAAGATGTGATAGATCCATCAGGACGTTGGAAGGCTGTCATCTTGCTTGTATTTGGCGAAGAACAGGCGGGCATTGTGAATGCTTTTCCCAGCTTCTGCTGCATCTGCCAGCACTGCTGCTCTTCTCTCTTTGAGGTCTTCCTTTATTGCTTCTCTGCACTGCTTTGTGAGCTCGAACGTTCGATTGTGGTTGGCTGAGGCTTGCGCCAAGCCACGTTGGCGAATGAGCTCAAGAGTTTTCGAAGACAGTCGTCTTTTTGTGGCTATCTTTCTCTCGGCGTTCCTCGCACAATCATGGAGGTGCTGAACCAGTTGATCATATTCCTTGTCAACATTGTCAACAATGGCATCTTCCCATGTTTCTGCAATAGTGCCAAAGAGCTCCCAGTTAGTGATTGTTCTAGGAGTTTTCTTCTTAAACTTTGCAGTCCTTTCTCCCCACTCCGTGAAGTAGAATTTTGCACGAAGGAGACAGTGTTCTGATCCCGTTTGGAATTTTGGGACAGCAGCAACATCGGTCAGGCAAGACCATCGGTTGAATATGATGTGGTCAATTTCGTTGTGGAACTGTCCACCAGGAGACTCCCATGTCCAACATTTAGATTTGGCCTTCTGGAATTGTGAGTTACCATGGAATTTACAACATGGACAGTAAAGCCTATATCTCTTTTTTTTTTTTGGCGTGGATGGAATGGGCTTTTGGGGTCACACCTGGCAATGCACAGGGGTTATTCCTGGATCTGCACTCAGGAATTACTCCTGGCGGTGCTCAGGGGACCACAGGGGATGATGGGAATCAAACTGAGGTCAGCTGCGTGCAAGGCAAAAGCCCTACCTGCTGTACTATCACTCTAGCCCCCAAGCCTATATCTTTTGTCAGAGAATTTGTGAAAACAAAATAACATCAAGTCTTCGATGTAGTTTATGTTTTCATCCAACAAATACTATCTTCATTTCCACTATATACCAAGTACCATCCTGGCTGCTAGGCATGCAAAAGTAAATAGATTACAGACTCCAGTCTCATGGTAATCTGTAACTTACACAATTCACTAGAATATAAAGATGAAAATGTATCATTTTCAGTAAATTTAGATAAGAACTAATATAGCAATAAGGCAATCTCATTTTCATAGAATCCAGTGGAAAGTTCTGTTTGTTAGTGATTGACATACACATCAATGATGTTAGTTACTATGGTTATGATCTTTCTAGAAGTACAAGGAAACAGAAGTTGAGTCAGAAATTCAAGCATATCTTAAGTTTTATAATTCTTGATATGTGACCATGATATATAATGAAAAACTTAAATCAGATATACATTATTTCATTACTTATGTAAATATGTAATCATTTTATGTAAAAGAGAAAAAATATCTAATTAAAACTCTTCTCACTTAATTTGATATCATTCTGAATGTTTCCAGCCTTACTCCAGCATAATTAGATATTATAAGATCTTGTTACATGAAAGGAGAGGTTAGGAGTATTTTTTTAGTGCATAAAAATTATTTTATTTTATTTTATTATTTATTTATTGAATCAATATGAGAAAAGTTACAAAGCTTTCAGGTTTAAGTCTCGGTCATGCAATGATCAAACACCTTTCCCTTCACCAGTACTTATTTTTCACCACCAAGAACCCCAATATACCCCCCTCCCACACCTCCCAATGTCTGCATGAATTCTACTTAACACTCTATCTACTTTGATTACATTCATTATTTCGACAAGAGATGCACCATTATAGTTTAGAGTTTACACCCAACAATCAGAACTGCTGAAAAGGCATTGAGACATAATTTGTTTTCTACAGCTGGTTATAAGAACCATATGATGTCACGCGGCTGCTATTGCGGCCGCGCCATTTTGGATTTCTGATATTTTACTTATAAAGCCTGGAGGGATTTCTGCCAAGAGTCAGATAATTACAAGGTTGGTTTCTGTGGCTCTGGAGCCATGGCTGTGCCGGAGAGCCACTCGTGGGGGACAACTCGTGACCTCGGTAGGGCATGAAGGACGAGCCGGGAACACCCCCCTTCCCATGAGGTTTCAGTTGCCCTGTCACCGCAGGCTCATGCCTGGCTTTTCAAAAAGCTCCTAAGTGGCCGCCACCTTGCTGCCCAGGGGGAAAAGGTGGAAAGGAGCGACACCCCTTTCCTCCCAGGGAGGCATGGTACCGTAGATTAACTCATAGTCCATTCACTTTTCTGCCGCAAGCTGCTGAGCTCTGCATTAAGTCCTTGTGCTTCTGGAGCCATGCCCGTGCCAGAGAGCCGCTCATGGGGGGCAAGGAGTATTTTTTCATATCTGTGCTATGATTCACATAAATATAATGGTCTCTTTAAATTATGTTTTCTGTACATAATTTACTACTTCTTAGATTTTAGATGGGGGTATTATCATCATGGCAACTAGTAGTATAATCAAAACATACTTAAAACTGATTTTCAAGCATTTAGACCCATGAAATGACTTTTGCCAAGTTGTCCATATAGATTATTGAAATTTACAGCTAATAGGCATCATTTATATAAATGACTAATTAGGAAGTAGCATGAAATATAGTCTCATACAGCTTACTGTGTAATATAAATTAGAGGTTCTTTTGAAAAATCTAGGGCTGGAGCGATAGCACAGCGGTAGGGCGTTTGCCTTGCACGCAGCCAACATGGCCGACCCTAGTTCGATTCCTCCGCCCCTCTTGGAGAGCCCGGCAAGCTACCGAGAGTTTCTTGCTCGCACGGCAGAGCCTGGCATGCCCCCCATGACGTATTCGATATGCCAGACACAGTAACAACAAAGTCTCCAATGGAGACGTTACTGGGCCCGCTCGAGCAAATCGATGATCAACGGGAGGGTCTATTGGTCTATTGTCTATTGAAAAATCTAATGAGAATCAGCATGATTAGCAAATGATATGAGAAAGAAAATGACTAAATATTTTTAAATAACTTTACACTTACATTTTTATCAATTTTATTTATTTGCATATCCTCATTAGTATTAAGTGTATTTATCATCATATTTATTCTATTTCAGTAATGAATCTGAAAAAGAGCCATAATTTCCCAAGTAGAACTGATAAATTTTATTATAATATCATTCAATTATTCTTAATGTATATATCAATAGTCTAGCTGAAATTTCATTTCCCAAACTATCATTTGAGTAGGTATTCAAAAGCAAAACCACTCTGGAAAAGTTGAAATAAAAAAAAGTTCCAGAGGTCAAAATTAGTTTGGGGAACAATGATAAAACAGTTTTGAAAACTATTTTATTAATAAATTATAATAGCAAAAATATTAATTGACTGATTATTTTGTGTCAAGCATAGAACTAAGAGTTTTTTCACTTTATGTCAACTTCTGGGCAACTGAAGATGGATGAAAGCTATAGATTTTGTTTTGCTTTGCTTTGCTTTGAGGCCAATTCCTGCAGTTTTCAGGGTGTATGCCTGCTCCTGGCTATGCTCTCAGAGATTACTCCTGGCAGTGCTCTGCAGCCATGTGCGATACTAGAGTAGGCTGAATGCAAGTCAAACACCTTCTATTCTGTACTATTTCTCCAGCTCTTAAGAAGTTTAAAATTTAATTAAAATACTTAGTTTATCCTAATTCTATTATAAAGTGGTATTTTATGCAATAAGTGTGAATTATAAAATCATTGGTATAAATGTTGCATAATATAATTTAAGTATAGCTTTAATTGTGTATAATATATATAGGATGTACAATCTTAGGTTACAGAGTGAATACAAGAAGATGATTATTTTATTTATTCATTTTTTAAAGATAGAATAGTGCAGTGAGTATTGTGTTTGGTTATATAGGAGTTCACCTTTTAATTTGTTCTTGTAGGCATCCAATTAACTTTTGTAGTGATAGCACAGCAGGTAGGGCATTTACCTTGCACGCAGCCAACATGGCCGACCCGGGTTCGATTCCTTCGCCCCTCTCAGAGAGCCCAGCAAGCTACCAAGAGTATCTCGTCCACACGGCAAAGTTTGGCAAGCTATCCATGACGTATTTGATATGCCAAACACAGTAACAATTGTCACAATGGAGACATTACTGGGCCCGCTCGAGAAAATCGGTGAACAGCGGGAGGACAGTGACAGTGACAGTGAATTTAAGAAAAGGGTATTGATCCAAATCAAGCATGTGAATCACACATATATTAATATTAGTTGAAAGAGATGTCACCAGTTGTCACATGGCAACACAAAGTTTCACTATTTTAAAATCACAAGGCATGGGGGTATGGTACTGCCAGCAGGTCAACCTGTACCTGCGGGCCAAGTGCATCAGCAGCCTGATGGTGCCTTCAGACTTCTTAAAACCCCAAAATTCCTGTTGTGCCTATGGCCAGACCCCAACAACTTGGGATCAAGTTTACCAAAAAATTAAACAGCCGAAAGTTAGGTATGTGGGAGCCACACCCACAAACCACCTCTGGCTCAGCTATACAAGCTCATTTATTGGCCTTATTGCAGAGGCCAATAAATAAATCTCAAAAGAGATCCAAAGCCACAGTTAATCTTGGACCGGCACATAGCTGAACAGACTGGGATAAATCAGAGGGGGTATGTTGGCCTGGTGGCCAACCAAGCAGAGCCCCAGCAGCCACTTGCTTTCACAATCCAAAATCTCCGCCATATCACCTAGCCTGACTCTACTGTCTCAGGACGGACCTCACCAAGATATAATCTGCTGTAAATTCTGTTATGTGGGTTTTATGACAAATCTCCAGGCATTCTCAGAGTTGGGGTGGGCTACCTCCCCCCACTTCCCAATACACATGGAAGCACTAACAGTCAACCCCATGAACCAACTCCAGTGCCACCCTGTAAGCTCTACTATCGGCCTTGCTTCAGAGATCCCTAAATAAATCTTGAAAGAGATCAAAAGTCTCAGAAAAGCTCGAACCCGTGCATGGCTGAACAGACTGAGGTAAATGAGAGGGGTTGGGTTCACCTATTCCCACTCAGTCAGAGCCCCCAACAGCCACTTGCTTTCACAATCCAAAATCACCGCCATACCCCCAATCTGACTCCACCAACTCAGGATGGATCTCACCAAGATATTATCTGCTGAAAATTGTGTAATGTAGATCTTAGTTCACCAATAGCCCTAACCCAGAGTCACAGCAGCAAGTTCCAGAAGATACCACAGCACTGGAGATCTCTCCAAACCCCATACCAAGTCAATTTCAACGGAGCCCCCCAGAAGGAGCAAGTGTGCTCTCTCCACAAGCCCTGAATGGATGGAAGCCATGGGACCAAGAGCTTCAAAAAGCAAGGTCCAGGTATGCAAGGTCCAGGACTGAATCTCCAGGCCGCATGGCGGCAAAGGACCTGGGCTGTCCCTCCCCAGGTCCCTGCCCATCCAGCTGACTGGCTGTCAATTTGCCTCTGGGCTCCATCTTAGTGCACCAACAGCCTTGGCACAGAGACTCCCAATTGAATCCCAAAATGGATTAGTACCATACAGAGATGTCTCTGGAACCCAATCATTTACAATCTAGAAATTTACAATTGTGGCCGTGCGAGTTCTCATGATACACAAAATGAGCAATGGAAAATAAATTACCTAGTGTCTGCCCCTAGCAGGTAGGCTTGAATGGTGGTGGGAAATTTCGAGCAAAACATAATGCCCAAAATTAGAGAGAGAGTATTGGGGAAATTGTCTGCCATAAAGACAGGGTGAGGACTGGGATGTGTGTGATGGAAAATGCGCACTGGTGGAGGAATGGGTGTTTCATCTTTGTATGGCTGAATCTCAAACATGAAAGATTTGTAACTCTATCTCATGGTGAAACAATGTAAGAAAAAGAAAAGTAATGTGGAGTTCATGCCCAATTAAATCAAAAAATTAAAATAAAATAAAATTACTAGGTAAATAGAGCATGTTTACTTTCAAGCTTCAAAATCAAAATCAAGGACAGGGGTACTATTGCCATCTTCTGTAATAGCAAGTTCTGTATATTAGAGGTGAGTAGACCATGCCAAAGACTGACATATAAACCCATATAGAAAATTATTAGTAGACTCATTCTGTAAAGAAAGCACAAAACTCATCCATTTATCCATCCTTCATTTTTTGTATCTGTTCATTTAAAGAGTATTAATTACCTATCTCTGAAGTCCTGGACACTGGAAATATAATAGCAAACAAAATTAGATATGTTCCCAGAGCTTATATTTGAGAAAACTGTGGGGTATGAAAAAACAAATTAGCAATTACTTGAATAAACATCTGATGACAAACTAAGACAAATGTTGTTAAGCAAATAATAAAAAGAAATGGTTTATGAGAATGTGGAAATATATAATAAAGATAATGTGGTAATATATAACAAAGGGGTTATATGGTAACATATAACAAAGGATACAGACTTAAATTAGGAAGATAGGAAGGGTCTCTCAGAGGAAGAGCCCTTATATTAAGCATAAGACACTAAGTAGAAGTTCCTAATGGAAAAAAAGTGAATGTTTGGAGTACAGAATGCACAGCACATTTGGAGTATAGAAGGTAATGAGAGAGAAGTAAAACATAAAAAATAGAATGAAGACACAACTTGCTCCAGATCAACTAGGGTTTATATTCTAGGTTTATATTTTTTAGTTTATATTTTAGGAGTCAAACAAACTATGGAAGAGTTTAGCATTTTGGATAAAGCTACAGTTTTCATCATTGTGAGTTTATTTTTAGATAGGCAAATGCCAGAATCATAAATGCTAATATACATATATATATATATATATATATATATATATATATATAACTGGAGTGATAGCACAGCGAGGGCGTTTGCCTTGCACGCGGCCAACTCGGCCAACCCAAGTTTGATTCCTCTGCCCCTCTCGAGAGCCCGGCAACTTACCGAGAGTATCTCGCCTGCACGGCAAAGCCTGGCAAGCTCCCCGTGACATATTCGATATGACAAGCACAGTAACAAGTCTCATGATGGAGACGTTACTAGGCCACTCGAACAAATCGAACAACTGGAGAACAGTGTTACAGTGTTATATATATATATATATATATATATATATATATATATATATATATAACATGTTTCTGTTTCAGTTCTGCAAATGGTGGCCAAGATATTGGATAAGGTGGATGGAGAATGACAATGTGAATATGAAGGAGGTTGAGAAATTAGTTACTATACTATCCACATGGTATATCTGACTATTTCAGGCCTCTATACTTAATTTGTTCTGAGAATAGAATCATGTTTTTAAAACACATGATTTCTTTATTGAGGATTCAAATATAGGTGAAATTTGCTTGTGACTTATGAGCAACATTAGATTAGGCTTCATACAGAAAACCTCTACTCTTAGAATTTCTAAAACCACTAACTATATTATGTGGTTCTTTTTTTTATCCACTTCCTTGTTACAATTGGCAGAATACAAAACAATCTATGTAATGAATGCATCTCTAGAGTCATCTGAAGGTAAGAATATGTATGATTTAAGCTGAACAACTGGTATGCTAAAATTCATCCTTGATAAGTCAGTGGAAATCCATGAAAAGCCTATGTTAGAAAATACAACAAAGCACTTAAGGGGCTAAATTTTTCAGTCAAATCCACATGGTCTGTAATCACTACTTTACTAGGCTTTAAGTTGATGAAATTCTCATTTCACTACCCTCAGAAACTTTGAACACTCTTCACTCTCTGATGCTTTAGTGGTCCTCTATATCTCATTCACCTCAATATATTTCCACCAGTTTCTCCCTCCAGGCAGTCAGGCTACCTTTTTATACCTCTGTGACCTGTTTATTAAAATCATATCACTTTAATGGTTATTAAAACAGATGTTAAACAAGTTTTTAGTAAATGGAAGCAGGCTAAGACATAGAATGACTAACTCCAATTTTAATAAAAATGCATTCTCTTTTTCCTGTCCCTTGAAAGTTCATAATAAAGCTGAAGGAAGTACAACCAGAGCACTCACGTTGAAGGATATTTTAAATGGGACATTTTCTTATAAAACCTTTTTTCCATACTGGATTTCAGGTAAGTGAAATATATATGTATGCTTTATTGTTGTTTAGTGCTAATGTATCTCTGTATTAACAAAAGATATAATAACTGAATTGATTATCATATTTCAATCAGAAAAGAGTGATTATTTAGAAACCTGGATATAGTTCCAATAGTAGGTAGAACATATGCTCAGCATTTGGGAGGCCCAGAGTCTGATCACCAGCATTGTGTGCCCACTGTGCTCCACTGCAGGCTGTAGCCCTGATGACCCAGAGGACACCACCACTAGACGGAGCACAAAGCCATCACCCATAACACTGGGGATTTGTATCACTGTATCACTGTCATCCCGTTGAGGGTCAAATTACTCGAGCAGGCGTCAGTAACATCTCTATTCCTCCCAGCCCTGATATTTTAGCAGTCTCTTCTTACTTGTCTTTTCCCAATGATTGGAGGCTCTTTCAGGGTCAGGGGAATGAGACCTGTTATCATTACTGTATTTGGCATATTGAATATGCCATGGGGAGTTTGCCAGGCTCTGCCCCGTGTGGGCAAAATACTCTTGGTAGCTTGCCAGGGTCTTTGAGTAGCATGTGATATGCCTATGTCTGAAACCCCATCAGATATGGTGTAGTAAGAGTGGGAAATGGGTAGGAAGTGTCTTATAATACACACACACACACACACACACACACACACACACACACATATAGCACTGTAGCACTGTTCTCCCGTTGTTCATCAATTTGCTGAAGTGGGCCCAGTAACATCTCCATCATGAAACTTGTTGTTACTGTGTTTGACATATCCAATACGTCATGGGTAGCTTGCCAGGCTTTGCTGTACGGGCGAGATACTCTCGGTAGCTTGCCAAACTCTCCGAGAGGGGTGGAGGAATCAAACCTGGCTCGGCTGGGCTGGCTGCGTGCAAGGCAAATGCCCTATTTCTGTGCTATCACTCCAGCCCATACACACACACACACACACACACACACACACACACACACACACACATCTGTCACTGTCACTGTCCTCCTGTTGTTCATAGATTTGCTTGAGTAGGCCCAGTAATGTCTCCATTGTGAGACTTGTTGTTACTGTGTTTGGCATATTGAATATTTCATGAGTAACTTGCCAGGCTTTGTCGTGCGGGCGAGATACTCTCAGTAGCTTGCCGGACTCTCTGAGAGAGGTGGAAGAATCAAACCCAGGTCAGCCGTGTGCAAGGCAAATGCCCTATATAGAGCTCCAAAATTAAATGCTGTCAATTAAGTCAACTCAAATAAATGATAAGGTTAAAAGGTTAACTAAATTATTTTTCACATTATAATTTACAGTAAAACACCACTATACAGAATAGAACCTTTTATTTTTCTTTTTTAAAAATAAAATTTACATTAAAAAGATTTTTGAAGTAAATTAAACCGAACTCAATCATAATGTATTTTTATTGCAAATGATACTATTTTGAAGCATAATATATTTTTTGTAAAGCATAGAAAATTTAATTTCATTCTTAAACACTCTGAGATAGAATAAAACTGATACTAATAAATATAGCATCTTTGTATGAAGTGTAAAATACAAATCCTTTTCTCATTTCCATCATCAGCTTTTATTTGAAATAGTATATTAAGAGGTATATATTGTACAAGGAGGAAAAGCAAGGTAAGTTTACGAAGTAAAAAATTTCTCTTTGTATAAATGTATTTCCTATTAGAAGAGATCATTTCAAGCTTTGTTTTGCTTTTTATTTAAAGGGCAAGAATATCTTCATCAATCTACAGATAATAACATAATATTTTATAATATTGAAACAGGAGAATCCTATATCATTTTGAGTAATGCCACAATGGTATGTATCTAACCTCAATATCCTCCTCAAAACCTTTTGCTTGCTCATCACTGACCAAGAAATACAGAACAAACTCTGCAAACCTGGTCTAGTCCCATCCTGCCATCTTGGTTCCATGCTGCTCTATAATTCTCCAGTTCTCTCTTCCGGTCACACTAGAGTACTGTCTCTGCCTTCTCTAAATCACTTGATATTTTTTTTTCTGCAAAATCTTACTGTGACAGAAGTTAGATTAAGAACTTAATCCTTATAATCAGGTAAAACCTGGATTTGTCATTTAAGAGTTGAAAAAATATGGGTAAATGTTCACATAGCAACAGCCTCACTATACCTGTTTCTTTCTCTATAAAAGAGCTTAAAATGAGGTCCCCATAACCATGCCACTGAACTCCGTGCCAGACTGTTTTTACTCGGGGCACCTCAGAGGAGGCTGGTGAGAGCCCTCCCCGCCCCAAGGGACCAAGCCCCAGCAGCCTACCTCCACTACCCAACTACTGCCACGCTCCAGGACACTTTCCAAATGTTTGGGCTGAGTCTCACTCATGAGTGAAGTCCCACGGAACCCAGGTAATGTGGAACTTTGTGACCTTGGACACTGGGTTCAATGGGACCTGAGAGCAGACATCCTCTGCCTGCTTCCCCAGTCTCTGGAGACCCAGGGGTCACACCCATAAGCCACTCCCTGATAATCTCCTCATCAACCACCCTCCAGAACCCATGGCTGTTTCTCCCTGAGCTTAAAATGAAGCCCCCAAAGCAATGCTACCGGACTCCTTGTCAGGCTCTTTTTATTCAGGGTGCCCCAGAGTGGCCGAGTGAGAGCCCTCCCCGCCCCAAGGGACCCAGTCCCAGCAGCCAACCTCCACTACCCAACCACTGCCACTATCCAGGCCTCTTTCCACACACTCGGGCCGAGCCTCACATATGAGTGAGCATATTCCTGGACCACGCGACCACTTTCGCGACCACTTTTGCACATCATAAGACACTCCCTACCCATTTTCCATAATTACCGCATTATATTTGATGGGGTTCAGACTCATAGAGGGAAATATATATGTATATGCCTCTCGAAGAGTCCAGCAAGCTACCGAGAGTGTCCCGCCCACACAGCAGAGCCTGGCAAGCTACCCATGGCATATTCCATATGGCAAAAGCAGTAACAATAATGGGTCTCATTCCCCTGACCCTGAAAGAGCCTCCAATACGGAAGTTTCATTGGGAAAAATGAGTAAGGAGAGGCTGATAAAATCTCAGGGCTGGGATGAATGGAGATGTTACTGGCGTCTGCTTGAGTAAATCAATGAACAATGGATGACAGTGACAGTGACAGTGATAAAAGAGAAATAATGAATCTTTTGTAAATTGAGATCAGAATTAGAATGAATTAACTGGGAAAGATAGCTCCAAGGCTGGAATGTGTGCTTTGTATATAGGAGGACTCGGTTGGTCTCTGAGCCTGCGTGATTTCTCTGAGCACAACTGGGAACAACCCCCAAGCACTGAACTAGGAATAGTCTCAGACCACTGCTAGGTGTTCTCTGAGCAAACAAAGGATTAGAGTGAAAAAAATCACTCTAGAGGGCTCACCCACTTGTACTCAGGGCTTAGTTATGGCTCTGCACTCAAATATCACTCCTTGAGAGTTCTGAGGTATTGGGGTTCAGGGTTGTTCAGGGTTTGGAGTTCAGGGGTATTCAGGGGATGTTGGGGATTGAATCCTGATCAGTCTTGTTCAAGGTTAATGCCCTACCCACCATATTATTGTTCTGGCCCCAGAAAGTGAAAGAAATAATTTAAATGAATAACAGTTGACAGTATTCAGGACAGTGTTTAAGACTGGATAAACACAAAATAAACTGTAACTATGATATTTGTGCATCTACAATTCTGTCCTTCTGGAATTTTAATCCTAATTTCACCATTCTCACCTGGAGAGATAAGGTAGGGGAGAAGACCCTTGTATCATTTACACTCCAGGCCCCAGTTTAATCCGGGCACTGAATATTATCCCCAAGACACTGAGAGGAATGCTCACTGAGCAGAAAGCCAGGTGTAAATCCTGAGCACCTTTGGGTGTGGGACAAAAACAAATGTCAACAACAATAAAAACCTACTTATCTTGTTCTTTCTTTTTAAAAAAATTTTTGGAATAAGTTCTAAATAGTTTTGTGATCTAACCTGTGAACATTTTTTCTTGTTCTAATTACATTTGGCAAACAATAAAGTTACTCTCTAATTTATTAATTTTATTCCTATGTATTATAATTTTATCTCTTTCACACACACTGATTATCTCCCTCTTCTATCCCCTTTTTCTCATTCTTTTAAGCCTCATCCTCCTTAATTTGTCATTAATATTTGTTGGTTTTTCTTTTGTTTTGCATGTACATCAGTCTTAGCTCCTTAAATTGCACACATAGGTGAAATCATTCAATACTTGTCCTTTCTCCTTCTGATTTACTTTCATTTTTGCATAATTCTTTCAGACTCTTTCCTGAAAGAATTTTTTTGCAGAGCTTCATATTTTCATAGCTGAATAGAATTTTGTTGTGTGTATGTATCATATCTTTATTCAATCATTTTTTGTCAAGCATTTCCACTGTTTCCATATTTTACCTGTTGTAAATGATGTTGCAGTAAACTTTGGAGTAAATATGCATTTTTTATTAATATTTTTGTCTTTCATTCCAAGTCATAGTGAGAGTTTCCTTATCTTTGCACCTGCCAATCGTGTTCTTTTGATGCAAGGCATTCTCAGAGGCATAATCTCATTATGATCTTATCATAAACTTCCCTGATAATCAGTGATGACATAAATAAATGTTATAATTTATTTGATAATATTTAATAAATAATTTTAATATTACATATTATTAATAATATAGCAGGACCTGAGGTATATCTGTTTTCATGCTAACATGAATAACAATAAATAATTTAATTTAATAATATTTAATAAATCAGTGAAGAAATAAAATCAGCATTTTATTACACACACTATATACATATATTTTAGGAAATACCTATTCAAATCTTTGTCCTATGTTTGCTTTGTATTTGTTTTTGTTGTTGTTGTTAAGCTAGATGAAGTCTTTTTGTTATTATTTGGAGCCACACAAGTTGTTCTCAGGGCTAATACCTGGCTCTGCACTCAGAGATAACTCTGATGCTTGGGAGACTATACTTGGTGACAAAGAACAAACCTGGGTCAGCTGAATGCAAGATGAGCTTCTTACCTGTTGTACTATCTTTCTGGACTAGACCCTACATTCATGTTTTTAATCCTTTAATGCCAAGATTAGTTGATGCTTTCATTCACCATGCAACCAATAAACCTCATGTGAATTTGGTCACACTTTCCTAAATGCTTCGTAATATTTTGTTTATATTTTTACAGAACTTTTAACTTATAAGTAAATTTCTCAGTTACAAATTTAACACTATAAGCTTCTTGGAATGTTAAAGTATATTTTATTTCTCCCACTCTTCTCTTATTGTATGTCATGAACTTATTTGTATATAGTACTGTACATGAACCTTTAATAAATTACACTGAAAGTATATGTATGTGAAGCATATCAGTGACTTGAAATTTAGTGTTTTGGTATTCTAATTGACTTTTTCATAATTTCAGAAAAGTGTTAATGCTACAAATTATGGCCTATCACCTGATCGACAATTTGCATATCTAGAAAGTGATTATTCAAAGGTATTGACTATTTAATTTGGATTTATTATAACTATCTGATTTGGATTTGTTTGGATTTGGATTTATTATATCTAAATATTTATAGATATTTATTATTTCTAATTATTTTTCTAAAACATAGGTTGGTTTATAAAAAAGTAAGCAAGTCTCATTTTCTGTCTAAAACTTCAAGAAATTATTACAAATTTAGCTATTCAAGTATGCATAATAATTCAGAATTTGATATTTTTGCCTGCTTATCCTCATGTGGTAGAAACTGCTTTTCACTGCTTTTCATTCAAGGGCACTAATATTATTCAAATATGGAAGAATTGTACCTATTTTTCTAAATATAATTAAAAATATTACTCAGTAGTTAACTCACATTTGTGCTTAAGCAAGATAAAATACAGTTAGTGGTAGCCTATACTTAAAAAAAAACTGGTGTAGAAGACTAGAGAGATAATACATAGATTAAGAGTCTCCAATATTACTTGGTTTCTCTCACATTTCTAAATGCAGCCTGGAAACCCCCAAGCACTTTTGCACTGACTCACCAATCTAAATATCTTTGGGAGGGACTCCCTGGCCTCTTGAGGACTATTTAGGCAGCTCAGTTCCCAAAACAGAACAAAACAAAACCAATACCGATATTGGAATATCAATCATGGGGCAGAACAATACTACAACTACCCATCAAAACATTTCCATTTACTTAAACTTCCTTTCAGAAATTAATCATCTTATTTTTCCTCTGTATACATCTTCAAGGTAATTCTTTTACTAAAGTATCAGAGGATCTATCAAATAAAATTGTAATAATTATTTTCAGATCAAGATCCTTTTGTTTTAACTACCATTTTTTTAATGTTACTTGAGATGCAAATTTCCCTTAATTCAAAGAGAAAAAGTCGATCTTTCCCCTTTCTGGTTGTTCAATCAGTTGATTATTTTCTAATGAAGCAAATCCTACCCACCAGCAGTCATCAGAGAAACATGCCTCAACTTGCTGAAATTTCTTTTCCAAGAATTTGGAAACCTTTTTATGAAATAAAATACAAAACAATACTTTCTTTATAGACCACAACATACCTATGTTTAATAACCGGGAAAAAAAGAGCTTTTTCTTCAGGAATATCATCTTATTTATTTTTGTAGTTTTAAATGTTAAAAAAGAAACTGTACTCAAAGAAAGGCAAGTAATTTATGTTTATTCAAATTCTCTTCAACCAAATTTAAAGATTATTTATTTTCCCAGTTCAGGACGTCCTATGGGCCAAGAAAGTCATAGTGGTTTTATTTCAATCAAGGTAAAGCATAAAGGGAAAATTCTTAGGATAGAGTATGTTAAAGAGAATCTTTTTATATTTCGGTTTTTTTATGTCTTTGGATATGCTTTTTATGGAGTGAGGGTTGCATCACTGCTGAGATTAGTTCTGGAACTTGGACAAACGGCACAAAAGTCCACAGTAAAACTCTAAATGAAGACTCTGGGAATTGAAACATATCCTTTCTAATGCTTGTGAAAAATATTTCTTTTTTACTTCTAACCTTTGAGTTAAATGATTTATTATTATGCATTATTAATGTACTTCTAAAAATTTCAATTGTCTTTATGTCCTTTCTGACAGCTTTGGAGATACTCTTACACAGCAACATATCACATCTATGACCTTAGGAATGGGTAAAATTTCACGTCTATTTATATTTTTAAATATATATATATATAGTCAATCCTCTATATCTGTGGGTTCCCCAAATGTAGATTCAGTCAATTATGGTTTGGAAATAGTAGAACTACAATGATTGAACCTGTACTGATAATGTTGCATATGTACAGGCTTTTTTCTTGTCACTATTTCTTTAGCAGTATAATACAACAACCATTTATATAGCATTTTCATTCTATTAGATATAACTAGCCTAGTTTGTTTTAATGTTCATGGGAGGCTATACATAGGTTATACACATTATCAAAATCACTTTATATAGGAATTTGTGCATCTTTGGTACCTGCAAAGGTCTGGGAATTAATTTTTTTTAATTAGGTAGATGGACTAAGAAAATAATTTCTTTGCAGGAGAAATAATATATGAAGGGCTAAGACTGGAGTGTTTGAGAAACTTAAAGTAGGTCAGTTGATTTGAAATTGGAGGAGAGCAGGCTGACTAGTGGGAGGTAGTACAAGGTCGGGAATGAGTTGAGGCCAGGATAATAATAAGGAAACTATTAAAAAGAGTTTAGATCCCATTCTGATGACAATAGGGAATCACTGAAGGGTTTTAAGTGGAAATGACATGATCAGATTTGCACCTTAAAAAAATCACTCTCACCAAGTATGGACAATGAATTGGTTTAGTTACTCATCTTACTGTGATATCCTCTTTGCTGTTATATAAAAGGAAAAATAATTATATGGCTTGAAGAGGTATTGAAAACTCTTATGGTCTATTTCACCTTTTGTTTGACAAGAATACAAAAATTTGAAAAAAAAATTATCTATCTTCTTTTAAATGTTCAGTAAAGAATGACCCTGATCTCCTTAAACTGTCAATTAAGGAACTGAAATTGCTTTATATATCAGAATCAATCTAAATTCATCTAAAAAACTCCATGTCTCTTTCTTCTCTGTGATCCATATTACCTCCAAATTCAAAAAGTATTTCTTGAGCACCTACTATGTAAAATGAAGATATAAGGGATATAAGTGAGTCCATATGCCAACTCCTATTCTTAAGAAATCTTTATAATAGTGAGATGGAAACTTTACTCTTTCAGTACAATCTAAAGATCATTTCTTTTTTTCATCATTGTGAAAGTTTTAATAATCTTCCTGTATTAAAATTCACCAAATTTAACATTGCAAATTGCTCTTTTTAAAAATTCTTTACAGAAGATTTATGGCCTAAAATATTTTTCAAAATATTTAGTTTTTGTGGGGCTGGAGTGATAGCACAGTGGGTAGGGCGTTTGCCTCGCACGCGACCAACCCGGGTTTGATTGCCAGCATCCCATATGGTCTCCTGAGCACTGCCAGGAGTGATTCCTGAGTGCAAAGCCAGGAGTAACCCCTGAGCATCGCCAGGTGTGACCCGAAAAGCAAAACAAAATTTAATTTTTGTGCAGCAAATTAAACTACTATTATTTTGCCTGCAGTTATCTAATTTACCATCTAATTTCGGGGGGTGGGGGACCAGGGAACTCAAACATAATTTAAGAAGCAAGGAGTGGAAAATAGGTTAAAATTCAAGATAAACCTAAATAATACTAATTCTAAATATTCTGTAAACTTCTAGGAGTCTACCAAGATCTGTCACAGGAAAAATAGAATCTAGTTTTGGCTCCAAGATAGGAAAGGAATCTGAGGAAATGATCACCTTTATAAAAAGGAGCCCATGCCTTTTCCCTGATACCTTTAATGGTTTGAGAAATGTAGAAAGTGGCAGCTGATTGCTTGCTGTCGTGAAGGAATATGTGCTGAAATTTATCAAAATGTTGCTCTCTAGACTGTTGCATAAATGATTCTATATTATACACCAACCTAAAGCAGTCTTAATATATCAAAGGTAATATGACAGTGAAACAAAATTCTAAAGCAGGTGAAAGTTACTTCTTTGCAAGTACCCGTAAGTATTTTTCTCAACAATCTTCTTTATCCTTAGGGGGCTAATAATGTGTTCTGCAGTCCAGTTTATCACTGGAGCAACAAGGATCTGCTTTCTCCATGACAAACTCTAGTTTCTCCAACCAATTTCAGTGGCATGATCTTCTACTGTTTTAGGCCTTATGATTTATAATTAATTAATAGTTAAATTAGGTTGTGTGAGTTACAGGTATTTTAAACTTGAGGAGAAGGGGAGAAGGAAAAGTATGAATATCAGGCACATATTTGGTCCGGATTGGAGATACTTTTTTGGGAAGGTTAGATCCTTTCTTTAGGCTCCTTGAATTATACCTTGGAAACAGGTCTTGTTTTTCTTCTCCTTGAAAGCAGTCTTGAAACAAATGTAATCGTCAAAAGGAAGATAGTCAAAACTTAAGTATAGCATCAAATGAGTGTTTAACACTTAAAAAAATCTGAACACATTCTTGCAGCAAAACCGCAAAAACTTTACAATGCACGTCAGTCAATTAAGTATTGCAGGGTGATTCTCAGCATCAAAGTGAGATTTTTGGCCAATAGGATATTTGAAATTTCTACATGGATGAGGACTTCACAAGCTTAAGGCATACTGCCCAGTATACGATCTGTTTTTCAGTTTTGCTTGAGATCAGATGTTCCTTTCCTTTTCTGATTTCAAGTCAGATCCCTGGGGAGATTGTCAAATGGCATCTTATTTTCAAAAATTTGAAATGCATATGCATTCGCAGAGATGGGGGTTGTGAATGAGAATGTGGAAGAGTACATATTAAACTTCAGTACAATTATAGAATTTTAGAGCTGGAAGACAACTCAGAGACCATCTCAGCTTAGTGTGTACAAATTTTATACAATTCTAAGGGTTCAAAGACTAGAGTTTAATTAGGGGTCTGCCAAGAACTAGCAACATAACCTCAAAGAATCATATCATTTCTTTAATCTCATGCAATTTTCCTCTGTAAACTGAGCATGTTTTATTAGTTTCTAAGAATATTCCTACTCACGCTGCCTATGAATTTTTAATCTATTCATTCCACACTAAGGGTCAAGAAACTGACACCAAGTGAAGTTAAATGACTTTGAAGTAACTAGTGACAGGTTGCAAATGTTACCCAAATTTTCAGAACCTTGTACCCAGTTTTCTTTCCACTGTGTTTGAAGAAGCAGAGAGGACAGAAAATCCTTCAGTTTTAATGGTCTTATTTGTTTATTATTTTTTGCTTGTATTTGAGTAGAGCATAAAACTATAAGGTGTTTTATTTTTTTTTCCTTCTAGGGAGTTTGTGAGAAGAAATAGACTTCCCCGTCAAATTCAGTATTTATGCTGGTCGCCTGTTGGTAGTAAATTAGTAAGTGTTTAAATTATAGAAGTGTTTGATCATTTAAATAAAAGAGGAGCCATTTGATTTTGGCCTTTGTTAAATTTCTTTGCCTGCAAGAAAAAAAATGCATTCATGACTATTTTAGTCGTTAAAAACGGGAAGAGTTTTGATAAATTGAAACCCATCTGAGAATTCCGCAAAATCTCAAGTTCATGGATAGACTTCTTTAAATATCGCAGTCAAAAACTTTATCCATATACTCAGCCAGAATGCGTTGTGCCAGAAAGCTCAGGAAAAATATGGTTTTCACAAGTTTCCCAGACTAGCTTCAGACAACATAAAATTTTGTCCAAGCTCTTATTTAAGGACTCTAAATAAAGATTAGATCTGGCTAGCTATTAATATTCAGAGATTTATTTGACTCTCTGTCAATATACATATTTATTTGAGTAATCAAACAAGTAATCTATAGTAAACTTTTTTATTTATATAAAATAGACTTAAACAATCATAATTGATAATACATGAATAAATGGGGCTTTAACCTATTATATTGATATTTTTGCTTGTCAGTATCTATGTCACCATCACTTTTGAAGATCTGAGGTTAATAATTATCACCATAACATATACGTGTGTATGAGTGTTTATATATATGTTTGTATATGCATATATATGCACATACTATTGTATGTTTTAGAAATTATCACTCTTTCAGGCATATGTCTATCAAAACAATATCTATTTGAAACAAAGACCAGAAGACCCACCTTTTCAAATTACATATAATGGAAGAGAAAATAAGATATTTAATGGAATACCAGACTGGGTTTATGAAGGTAAATCTTTTTTAGTCCTTTTGGCTTAGAGTTTTAGCTGAAAATAATGGCATACATTTAAGAGAATTTAGGTGAAGGGCTAATTATTTAAGCAAATGATGATACGTCTGAAAGTAATAGTTCTTAAACAAGACATAAATGTTCTAAAAGAGAAAACCCTTATACCAGGGATATTGGTGGTGGGGAATGTGCACTGGTAGAGGGATGGATGTTTGATCATTGTGTGATTGTAACCCAAACATGAAAGCTTGTAACTTTCTCAAGGTGATTCAATAAAATTCTTTAAAAAAGAGAGAAAACACTTCTTAGCAGAAAACTGGTATTTATTTTCAAGAATATTATAAAGTGGTAGTAATAATTTACATTCCAAGAAGTATATTATATTTAGATGCCATGTTAGTACCTTTTTTCGGGTTTGTTTTTCTTGAAAAAACAAATCTTTTCCCAAAGTTTAACAATTGCCTATAACATTTTTAGTAAAATATTCTTAGTTTGTGATACTCTCATGAATTTGATCTTCTTTGTAGGTCATGTAGGAACCAGAACATAACTAGATTTTAAAAATTCTTTTTGTTATCACCTTTATTTTTAAATAATATAACTGAATTAAACCTATTTTTGTTTCTTTTTAATTCTCAGGAAAGGCAATTTTAAATAGTCATGCATCCTGCATTATAATTACAGCTCTCTATTTTGACTAATTCAAGAATTATAAAACTAGAAGTTTTCCCAAAAAGAAAATTATTTCAGACATATATTATTTATTAAAATAGAATTTTATTAATGCCAATTCATAACAAGACTTAGTTTTGTTTGTCATGGAGTACAAGGTTAAACTAATCCTCTAAAATCAGACTAATTAATATAATGAAGGTTGTATATGTCACATCCACACTTTTATTTTAGTCAATAAGTTGCTATTGACAGTGTACTTTGAAGTATCTATAAGAGAATTTTAATAGTAGAATGTAATTATAGTTAATATGCTTATTTGTCAGAGGAAATGCTTGCTACAAAATATGCGCTCTGGTGGTCTCCTAATGGAAAATTTTTGGCATATGCAGAGTTCAATGATACAGAGATACCAATTATTGCCTATTCTTATTATGGAGATGAACAATATCCTAGAACGATTAATATTCCATACCCAAAGGTATGTTGAAGACTGTAAGCAGATGATTTTTTTCTTATATCAAAATGAGCAATCAATACCATGAATAGAGGTGGAATCAACAAGTTTGGAGAGTTTCTTGTTCTTGTGCATTGTAAGGCAAACATTGTACTGTGCTCTATTATTTATGTGGACATCTGTTGCTTTGGACATCTGGTTGTGCTGGATGAAGTAGATTTGCAAAATCCATTGCAGAATCTTTGAAAAACATATGGTCTAAATCATAGAGGAAAAACAAGCTTAACTTAATTTTCATTTTTTCATATTTTATGCTCTAAATTCAGGGCAAAGTTCTATTTGCAAGTCTCTCTTCATTTCTCATATATATGCAAACTAGATTGGGAAATATAAATGTTGAACTTGATGTTTGTGTCAGGTAAAAACAGGCTTGATCTTTCCTGGATATGAAAGATAATTTTGTGAAGTTAATTTCTTTTTTGAAGGACTTAAATACCATATAAGCCCAAAATTTCTTACAAAAATATTCTAGTTCTTTGCATATATACTTTTAATTTAGTCCTATGTCTGAAGAAAGGAGACTTATATGTATAATCAGAGAATGGTTAGGTTACAGAGAGAAGCATTGCATACTAATTTAATTTAGATGAAAAATCTAAATGAAGGGCATTAAAGCATAATCTCTCTCCTCTCCCTCTCTCTCTCTCTTCTCCGCCTTTCATTTTGCATTTTGCATAGCAATGAAAGTTATTTTAGAATGCAGTTCTATAGTGTCTATTGTTTTACTGGAAAAAAGAAACTCTATCATGGATGGATTCACCATACCCTCTATGTTAAAAAGATGAAATAAGTGTTCATCAACAGGAGTGGATTCCTAAATTAGTCTTTGTGGCCACTATAAGAAAAATAAAAATTAGATAGTATTTTATGTTTAAAAACTATGGTTATGTTATGTTATGTTTGCTATTCTATGCTATGTTATGTTACATTGTGTTATGGGGAAAGGCAATGAGCATGAGATGAATGTTGGGACCGGACAGATAGTACAATGGGAAGAGTGATTTCCTTGTATGTGGTCTACCTGGTCCAATCCGAGAACCACATATAGTCCCCCAAGCCTCCTCAGGAGTGATCCATGAGCAAAGAGCAAGGAGTAAGCCATGACTTTCCTGTGTGTGATCCTGAAACAAATATAAACCTGAAGACTGTTAACGTGGATGCTTAAAAGCTATGTAGTTAAGTCTGAAAGCTGAAAGTGTTTTAAAATGAGAGGTGTGACACTTGGGATCTGAGATGTGAAAGACTCGTATCTTTGGGAGTGTTTAAGGCAGGAGGAAGAGATTAAGAAATCTAGAGCTGAGCACCAAGTGACATTGACAGGGAAATTGAGACCCGAATTCTCTTATTTCATTTAATATTGAAGTGGCAGGAATTTCTAGCTTTGTCTAACAGGTAGAACAACTCCAAAGAACCATAGAGTCCCAGCTAAACCTTGGGGAAATAGAGAGATTAGAGGAAACCCTTGAAAAATCTGTAGATAAATCCAAATAGTTTGGAGTCATTCATACTGGATACCAAAACCATGAAGATTTAAATTACATTAAAGTTATGATTTGTGTTTTTATATGGTACATAAGAGGGAAACTCTAAGACGCTGGCTGGACATGAATCATGTTTTCATGTAAGTTTAGGTCTTATAATAGCACAGAAATCACAAAAGAATGCAAATATAAGTATTCTGGTCACTATTTAAAGTAAGATTTCTGTAGTCATTTGGGGGGTTTGGGGAAGGAGACAATAGTAATAATGTAACAAGCTAGAAAACTGCCATTGTTCCAGACCAAATTATAAAAGAATTTTTCATGTATAAGTACCTTTCATTTTTTTATACTTTATTCTCATCTTCCAAAGTCAATCAGAGAAGAAAAGTAGAAGGGGTCAGGGAGATGGCTCTAAGGCTAGAGTGTATGCTTTACATTCAGAAACCGTGGGTTCAATCCCCAGCACTGCATGATCCCTTGATTAATGCTGGGTGACATCCCAAAGTATAGCTCTTAGAGTAACCTGTGAGTGCCACTAGAGTGTGGCCCAAATATAAATAATAGATAAAAACAGAAAAGAGAATATGGATCATCTGACAGCATTTTCATAACTAAAATATTTTCTTGTGAATCAACATTTCCTCATTTGTCATTTAAAATGTATGTTTTCACTCTGCTTGACATAATTGTCCTCCTAGGAAATACGAAGTGAGGTTTCTGGTTATGATTGGAATATTTTCAAAAGCAATATACTCAACAATATTAGCTCATTCATAATATGCCTAAATTTCCAAGTGTTTTTAAAATAATGATGATACTTAGAATTTTATGATCTTATGTATCTCTATTTTCTTGCAGGCTGGGGCTAAGAATCCTGTTGTGCGGGTATTTATTATTGATACCACTTACCCTGAACATGTAGGTCCCAGAGAGGTGCCAGTTCCAGCAATGATAGCTTCAAGGTATAAAAATTGGGGCTGGAGCGATAGCACAGCGGGTAGGGTGTTTGCCTTGCACATAGCCGACCCGGATTCGATTCCCAGCATCCCATATGGTCCCCTGAGCACAGCCAGGAGTAATTCCTGAGTGCATGAGCCAGGAATAACCCCTGTGCATTGTCAGGTGTGACCCAAAAAGCAAAAAAAAAAAAAATTCTAAGATACTTCTCACTATTCAACTGAGTTTTCACACTACTATTTCTTCATCAGAACATTATACTTCTTTGCTAGTGAGTTTACAATGTGCACACACACAATAAATAGATGAAATTTATATGTAAATCTAAATATATTCAAACTTAAAAATCATGAATTGAGTTTTAAAATTTCTTTTAAAATATTAGCATTTTTCCACATTCATCACCACAGTAACCAATCTAAATGGTATTTTTCTCAGATACGTGAATGAAAACGGAGTCAAAGGTAAAGATAGTAAATGCATGTGAATGCTTAACCTAGTTTCTTTCCAGGGTGTCCTACCTTGTTTGTCTCCAGCCAGGGTTTGTTGATGGATGTTTATTGAGTATATCTGACAAAGAAGACACAAAAGCCAATTCTCTTCAGATATTATCAATTCTTACGAGAATACCATCTATTCTCATTTATCTGTTTATAGAATTACTTGGGAATTAGCGATAGGCATTCTGTGACATAAAATATTTTCATTTCCCTACAATAATAGCTTATATAGATGTAGTCTGATTAATCCCAGTTTGAGCAACTTCCTAAGCCCTTTTCAGGTTCTTGTGATCTATTAAATTTAAATTGATAAAAAAAAAATTGGTATTTCCAAGCTCTGCCAGGCGGTGTCTTTCTATCTCTGCCCAAACCCTAGAAGCTTTCCATCTTGCCCTCTCTTCCTTCCTCACGAAAGGGAGACAGAGAGGATTGAGTAATAGATCTCTGAACAGAAAATGAACTTCATCAGAGATCTGATGATGTGTTTGTATAATAAAAAGTTGCTTTTACCCATCTCAACCCAGTTTATAAAACAATTGACTTAGTACACATTTTTACCTTTTTATTAAAATGTCATTTTCCTTAGGAAATAATGAAAGAATAAGGTTCTATATAAGAGGCCAAGAGTTATGTTTGGGCATCCATAAGTGCTAACAATTTAATAGTGATAGCTAATATTTCTGGAGTACACTGTAGAGAAAACATAATTGTCAAGCACTTAAAGTGTTTAGCATTCTCTGCAAATTCTTACAGCAATCTTTGAAATTGGTAGTATTATTATAATACCCTATTATATAAAAATAAAGATGGATAAATGAATGTCCCAAAGTAGTAAAAGAGAGAAGACTAGACTTGAGACTGAAAATTCTTCCAACCCTGTGACTTCTTTTATAAAGATCTCCAAACTCAGTGAATAATTTTATTGAGGCACTTTGTCAACAAGTTCATCCTTAGAGACAAATAAACATTACTACCAGTTATTAACCCTATCACGAATCACGACCATCCTGTTATTCGTCGATTGCCTTGAGCAGGCCCCAGTAACGGCTCCTTCATCCTAGCCCTGAGATTTTTAAAAAAGTGCCATGTTCAAGGCTCTTTCAGAGTTAGGAGAATGAGACCCATCATTGTTACTGGTATTTGGCATATTGGGTACGCCACGGGGAGTTTGCCAGACTCTGCCGTGTGGGCAGGTTACATTTGGTAGCCTGCCAGTTTGTCCAAAGTAGGAATGAAATAATAAGATGTCACACGGCTGCGAATTTTATAGCTTGGAAATACCAATTTTTTTATCAATTTAAATTTAATAGATCACAAGAACCTGAAAAGGGCTTAGGAAGTTGCTCAAACTGGGATTAATCAGACTACATCTATATAAGCTATTATTGTAGGGAAATGAAAAATTTTATAGTCTCTGAGTCTTGGCCATTGATGGGATTACACGGCACCAGGGGGCCAGCTGGTAGGTGTGACCCCGCCTACTGGAATTTGGAGGATCTGGGTGGAAGATGCTCAGCTCCGATCCAAGTAGGCTTGGAGATCTCAGCCCCGGGACCCGCGTGCCTTTGTTCCCCTGCCGGTACCTTCATGTGTGTAGAGAGTGGTCTCAGCATGGTGGTGGCTGGTTCTGGAGGTCTTCGGCTATTTACCCTATATGTGATCAATATTTAGTTAATCATCATGTCTGATTATTATACTAAGCCAATGTCATTGTTATATACCATATTTAATGAAATCTACATTCCACTATAATATTATATAGTTTTCACATGCACATCATTATAAATCTGTATAAACTATATAGCATTCATGAATATTAGCAGGTAAAACTTGACTTCCCACACAAACCTGCATGAAGAGAAAAACTTTTGCCATACTTGCCTCCCTCTCAATTAGTCAAAGTGAGAAACTGAGTTTACTTATAATTTTACTTATATAAAAATAAACTAGTTTATGCATTTTCTGCTTCAGATTTATCAAAAGCTTTGCTAATATATCTGAAATTCTCTCATAAGAGGTCAAAATACAAAATGGGAAAAATGATCAAGTGTAAAATTATTTCTTTAGATGAATTAGTTCCCATGTAGATATTATTTAAAGCAGCAGATACCTTCAAATTTTCCCTTCAAAGAAAGAAAAATGTTGCTTACCTATGGAATAAATCTCGTAAATAAAAACATGCAACCATTAAAACATAAAAAATATATATATTTAATATATTGATTTATGTCTGTGACTATCTCTTTGAATTTGTTTGCTTGCAGTGATTATTATTTCAGTTGGCTCACATGGGTTACTGATGGAAGAATTTGTTTGCAGTGGCTAAAAAGAATACAGAATGTTTCCGTCTTGTCAATATGTGATTTCAGGGAAGACTGGCAAACATGGGATTGTCCAAAGGTAGGTAATATTCAGACCAAAAATATATTTCTAAAGACAGAAGAACAAGTGTGGAGACTTATTTTCAGATAACATTTTATATTATAAAGTTAGAATTATTACATTCAACTTCTGTTCGCAAGGAAAATGTCGTAAGTCTTTTATTTTTATTAAATAAATACAATTTTTCATTGTTTGTAGAATAACTTGAGCATTTGAAATTAAATGGGGTGAAATACTGAATGAAAAGTAATTCAAAATTGAGAAAATTGAGTATGTGGTTCTCAAACAAATCCATTTTTTTTCCACTCAAGAATATCTGGTAGGAAACACAATAACAAATACAAAAAGGTAAAATGACTCTGCTAGGGAAACATATTCTTCAGAAGAAAATAGAGTAGAAATTAAAATGGGGCCTGGGGAAAATTGAAAAGTAAAACTTTCAAAAGAAAAAAAAATATCCATCCTATGACTATTGTTGGTGATGCTATTTTTTGTTGGGATAGAGGAGTTCACTCCTAGTGGTGCCCAGGGGATGGACCATGCTTTGCCAGCTATACAATGTGGGTCTCTTTCATACAAAACTCGGTTCTCTAAGTCATATATTGAACCCCAGATATTCCTATTTTAATATCTGAAGTTAGCTATTGAGAACAGGACAGAAATATCAGATCAAATTATCCTGCTACTCTGTTAACTTAGGCAAGTACTCCATTGTATGCTAATTATGGGAGAAAATGAAAAGAAATCAGGCGCTGATTTATTTTTGACTTTTAATTGTTTCTATTGCTTAAATCTAAACATAATCTGTTGAATTAATGAGCCAGGAAACAACTTCACCAATCTAAAAGCTTTAAAATAGGACTGCTCATAAGTACTCATAAAAAAAGAAAACTAAGAAATACAAAATGTTTATTTTTAAATAGGAAATTTGATGGGTACATTTCATGAGACTTCTAATTACGAAGAAATGTTTCATTAAACCAAATATAGAATAAACAAATTTTATAAAGTAAAAAAAAATACAAAGCAATTAAAGTAAATCACTAAATTCCATCTAGAAATCAGGACATTATATTTTGCAAGGAAAAAGTCAGATGAATCTGTTTGGAAATATATCAGGACTATAATAGTCAACATAACTTAGGCTAAAAATATTTTTTAAATCACTAGTGTGTATTTGAGATGCTTAACTAATTTTGATGGAATATGCTAGAAGCTTATTTTTATCTATTTATAATTTGATATACAAAGCAGAAATATTTTGGCTTTAAAGCAGTATGCTAAGCAAAGAAAAAAATTGAGTAGGAAATCTTGGTTGTGCTAGTTAATTAGAAACCATTCCTCTGATTAGTCACTTTTAGATAAATATATCTTTAATATTTTTATTGAATCTATGTCTTAGGAATCACTTTAATTTCATCAGTTTAAAATTGTAATGTTGGTCATTTACATACAATTTTTAGCTTTTAAAACTAGGCATGTTAAAACTGTGATTGCTTTGGAATCTGAAATTCTAATTTATCAAAATCTGAGACAACTTTTTTCCAAACTGACAGAACATATAAAATGCTCATTCAATGACATGTGCAACTCCCTGGAATATAAACTTTAGCTTTATGGCCAAAAACGGTGCTTAAATTTAGACTGCCAGGTTTGAATAACCTTAAGATCTCAAAACAACCACTGTTTCAAAATATTCTGATAAATATATGGAACACATTTACAGATTTAAGAACAGTGTTGAACTTTCCAACAATGATACTCACACACACATCTCATGACTAATGTCAGAGAGAGAGAGAGAGAGAGAGAGAGAGAGAGAGAGAGTGAATGAAAGAATTTTGAAAACAAATATTTAAGGTTAAGTGAAGTAGCAACATTTGATTCAGGTTAGAAGTCCTACTCAGAACAAAGAGGTAAAGGAAACTGGCACAAGCTACTTGTATATAACCATATTAATAAAATTTACTGAAAATGTTATTTAGGGAAAATACCTTTCATCTAATACTTCCTTCTTTGCGAGTAGTATTAATTTTATCATTAATACTAATAAAGGAGAATAGTATTAATTTTATCATTAGGACTAAATAATAAAAATGTTTTAGTGCTTAAAAAACTGTTGATCTAATCTGTTCTCTCTATTGAACCATTGCTATAGAAAAATTTCAGTTTTAAAAGTTTATTATTTTCTTGCTTTTTCAAACAGAACACTCTCCCATAGTTTCCTTTTTTCTTCAGTCTATTCTTTTCTTTTCCAGCTTTTCTTCTGGCTTCCCAGTAGATCTTAATATTTCCCTAAACTAATGTATTAGAAAGCTAGCCATTTGTTTTAATAACACCTCCCCCCCAAAAAAAAGCCAGTGGGTTAATATAGCAGGAAAAAAATGGTATTCTCATCTAGATAAATGTCAGAAAATATGGTGACAGGAGATATTCTGCTCCATATAGGCCTTCAGGTACAAGGCTGGTCATCTCTGTATTATCTTCATATGGTAGCTTCTAAAGTTAGCCCCCAAATCATTCAAAACTGAATACCAATACCCAGCATGGATATTTTTAAAAAAGTATTGGAGGAACATGTATAAAAGTCTCTCATAGATTATGTTCAAGGTTACACCTGAAATAGTATGAATACATTCTATTCATATGCCAATGGTTAAAATTTTCCACATAATCTCATTGGAAAATGAATCAAAAAATGTAGTCTAACAAATGTTAAGGGTGGGAAAGTAGCGTACTATTCTATGGGATTGTCACACAGTGGTAAAGCATTCACTTTGCATATTTGAGGCCAGGACTTCCATCCTTGGATCTGCCCTGTACAGGACAGCCCAGTGTGCAAGCCCCACCCCGAAGTGGCAATAACCTCAACAAAATGGAAGAGAAAGGAGGAAAAATCTAGTCCCAGTGTTAAGGAAAAAGGATCTACAGTTTCTGTCACAATCTGACTTGCTCTCTTTCTGTTACTACTTGTTCATCAAATTCATTGAAACAGTTTGAAATTTCAAGTACTTTTTCTCCATCCTCACTATCACTACCTAGACTTTGTTCATTATTCCCCATACTACAGTTGTTTTTTCAGTTGGTCTCTCTGCCTCGTTCTACCTGACCCACTTCTATGTTCATGATTATCTTTTCCAAGTTGTCATTTTGAAATAATTCAAAGAATTTTTCAAGAGAAGTCCTTAATTTTAAATGTGACAAAAGTTTCTCTAAGATCTTGGAGTCTAAAAGATAGTAGAGGACAACCAATTTCTGGCATCCCATATGGTCCTCTGAGCCCACTAAGAGTGCAAGACAGGTTTGGGTTTTTTTTAATGTATTTTGTTTTATTTTGGGGGGTCACACCCAACGATGCTCAGGGGTTGCTCCTGGTTCCCTCACTCTGGAATTACTCCTGGTGGTGCTTGGGGTACCTTGCACTCTGGAATTACTCCTGGTGGTGTTCCGGGTATCACATGGGTTGCCAGGAATTGAACCTGGGATGGCTGCGTGCAAGGCAAATGCCCTAGCTGCTGTACTGTTATTCCAGATCGGCTGCCAAGAGTGATCCCTGAGTGCAGAGTCAGGAGAAAACTGAGCATGGCTGGATGTGGTCAAAAAATAAAATAAAATAAATTTTCCTCTAAGATACAGAGCATATTTTCCCCCATTTTCTAATAATTTCCCTTAGTCATTTTACTTTCTGACATATTAAAGTACTTATATTTTACCTAGTGGGTCTGGTTTCTAGAATTTTTTTTGACTAGTTGTTTGCTAGTATAGGGCTAGAGCGATAGCACAGTGGTAGGGCGTTTGCCTTGCACGCAGCCAACATGGCCGACCCGAGTTCGATTCCTCCGCCCCTCTCGGAGAGCCCGGCAAGCTACCGAGGAGAGTATCTCGCCCACATGGCAGAGCCTGGCAAGCTCCCCGTGATGTATTCGATATGCCAAACACAGTAACAACAAAGTCTCCAATGGAGACGTTACTGGGCCCGCTCGAGCAAATCGATGATCCACGGGAGGGCCTTACTTTATTTACCTTACTTTATTTGCTAGAAAAGTCAAATGAGCTATTTAGTTACTAAATATTTACTTCACGAATTTTCAATTATCATAAACTAAAATATATAGTAAAGTAAAATTTAGTGCAAATTTTTAAAATTCATTGGTATTTTCAAGGAAAAAAAGTTGCTTCATATGCTAAAAAATAAACTTAACTAAAACTCCACTGTGAAATACTTTTTTATCTAACTGACACCAACTATTTGGAGTTGTGTCTGGATATTGTGGTAATTCTAAGTAACTGCCTCATCGAAGAGTTAAAAATACTTGTTAATAATTCACATTATGAATGAAGCACTTAGGTTTTCTATGCAACACCAAAGATATCAAACTTGAGTTTATCTAATTTGAATGTAGTCAGATTAAACTTCTTAGAAATAGTTCACTAAACCAGGGAAGCTTGACTGATTTAAAATGTGTAGATTTCAAAGTAAAACATCTTTCTGATGTGCCTCTTTGTATGATCTTTTTGTCTTTTAGACTCAACAGCATATAGAAGAGAGCAGAACTGGATGGGCTGGTGGAGTATGATTTTGTTATCTTTTTCCTATATTTTAATGAAATTTGATAAGTGATAAGTTATCTCAGGATTATTTAAATTGTATCCAAACTAGCACAAGGTAAAACAAAAAAGGAGTATTTCTTTCAGCAATGTTTGTGTCAATTTCAATGTCTATATTTTTAGAATTCCATGGAAAATACATCGTATTCCTCATGCCCCAACCTCAGGTTTTTCAGTTGACTCTCTGGCATCCATAATTAATGTTACTTCTGAACATCTTAGTCATTTAGAAACCATGCAGCCAACCTGATGGACCCAAGTTCGATTCCTCCACCACTCTGAGAGCTTGGCAAGCTACTGAGAGTATCTCACCCACCCGACAAAGCATGGCAAGCTAACCGGGATGTATTCGATATGCCAAACACAGTAACAAGTCTGACAATGTTACTGGGCCTACTCGAGCAAATCGATGAACAACGGGAGGACAGTGACAGTGACAGTGATATGAACTTAAATTATCACTGTATCACTGTCATCCTGTTGTTCATCGATTGCCTCGAGCAGGCCCCAGTAACATCTCCTTCATCCTAGCCCTGAGATTTTAAAAAGTGCCACATTCGAGGCTCTTCAAGGTCAGGAGAATGATACCCATCATTGTTACTTGTTTTTGGCATATTGAATATGCCATGTGGAGTTTGCCAGACTCTGCTGTGTTTGCAGGATACTTTTGGTAGCCTGCCAGGTTCTCCAGAGTAAGAACTAGATAATAGGATGTCGCTTCCGGGAGCTGGGTTTTATAGTCTCTGGGTCTTGGCCATTGATGGGATTACACAGCGCCGGGGGTAACTGGTGGATGTAACACCTACATACTGGAAGTTGGGGGATCTGGGTAGAGGAGGCCCGAGTCCCAATCCGAGCAGGCTTGGAGATCTACGCACCTATATATATTCTCATTTTTAAATAAAATGTGTCAAATAGGAAAATATATTGCTTTATCACAATTTGTGTTCATACATCTGAGAACTTTGGATGTTTATTCAGTGATATCTGAGTACTTTGGATGTTTATTCAGTGATTGAAGAGAATTTTTAGTGCAAAAA